>NW_009648438.1:99949-186541 GCF_000708025.1 Charadrius vociferus
TGGGCAGAGAGAAACCTGATGAAATTCAACAAGGGCAAGTGTAGGGTGCTGCATCTGGGGAGGAATAACCCCATGCACCAGTACAGGTTGGGGGCTGACCTCCTGGAGAGCAGCTCTGTGGAGAGGGACCTGGGAGTCCTGGTGGACAACAGGATGACCATGAGCCAGCGATGTGCCCTGGCGGCCAAGAAGGCGAATGGCATCCTGGGGTGCATCAAGAAGAGTGTGGCCAGCAGGTCGAGGGAGGTCATCTTCCCCCTCTACTCTGCCCTAGTGAGGCCGCATCTGGAGTACTGCATCCAGTTCTGGGCTCCCCAGTTCAAGAAGGACAGGGAACTGCTGGAGAGGGTCCAGCAAAGGGCAACAAAGATGATTAGGGGATTGGAACATCTCTCATATGAAGAAAGGCTTAGGGACTTGGGTCTCTTTAGTCTAGAGAAAAGAAGATTGAGGGGGGATCTTATTAACACTTACAAATACTTAAAGGGAGGATGCCAGGGGGATGGGAGCAGTCTTTTTTCAGTGGTGCCCAGTGATAGGACAAGGGGTAATGGGCATAAACTTGAACATAGGAAGTTCCATCTTAACATGAGAAGGAACTTCTTTACTTTGAGGGTAGTGGAGCACACTGTAAGCATTGCCCATATGCTGCTTGAATATTCAAAACAGGAAAAAAAAAAGTGGGACTTCAGTGGCATGTTAATTAGGCTTCTAGGTAAGATGAAAGTGGAATCAGAATGTAGACAAAAAAGCTTTCACATCTCCCCTAAATGTAATTACATATGCCAGGTGTGGGACTTCATTATTTAAGTTCTACCATGCAGTTTGATCAGGCCAATGTAGTCGGTGTCATGATAACGGCAGTACTGAACATATGGCACCCAAACTGCACTGATGTAAATTACACGGCGAACTTACAGCACAGGAGCCATGCGGCGGTAACTTCCTCTGCTTCCACTGTGCTCCGTGGTCAGTACAGCTCACAGAGGCAGACAGCAGACACAGCAGCTCACAGAGCAGTTTGCACAGCCGGGGGCCAAAAACCGTGCAGAGAGCAGCGTACACGTGCTTAGCGGGGGTGGTGATGCACCACAGGGCACAGTCCAACCGCTGGCTGGTACAACTTTTCCTGATGCATCCAAGACTTTGACTCGGTAGGAGTTCCCAAGGGAAGATGCAGCTCTGCAGCTGCAACCCCTTGCTCAGGCTGGGGCAGCAAGCGCTGGACTTTGCACTTGCAGAAGGTGTGCACTGGTGTCATCAGTCTGTCACCAGGAAGGGGCTGCAGGAGGAGGTCAGCAGATTATTGTACAGCAGCAGTGATGATGAAAAAGACAAAAAAGGAGATTGATCATATCTTTGCCAGGATCCTGCAGCTACAAGAACCTGAAGCCCCAACTGTACCTAAGGAGGGGCAGGCAGGGTGTGTGCTTATTGCACTGGGAGATGGAGGCTTCTTGTGACGGCAGTGGCCAGAAGCTTGTGACTGCTGGCACCAGAGGAGGGATCCTGCCTCGTCTTCAGCTCTGCTGCTACAGAATAGGTTCAGTGCACTGATAGCAGAGGGGAAGCTGGGAGCTCTGTCCACTGAATCATCTTAGCCACTCCGTAGTACCAGGAGGAAGCGGTGAGTGACTCCCTGCTTCTGAGGATGGAGACCCCATTTGCTGACCTGGCCAGCTGTCTGGGAAGTCATGTTGGAGATACTACTGAGGCTTGTCTGACTATTAGACTATTACCCACCTTGTTTTTCTGTGAGCACCAGTATTGCTGCCAGGAGAGATCTGGAGCGTATCAAGAGCGTCTGCGTGGGTCAGGGCGTGAGGGCCAACGGCATGGGGGGCCCATGTGCTTGCTCCTCAATATTGCCAGTGAAGGGGAAGAGCTTGAGAAGGACTGGACAGATCCAGTGGGTCAACAACTGGCTGTGCAGCTGGTGCCAACAGGAATTCAGCTTTTACAATCATGGGACTCTCTATGAGAACTGAGGGCTGCTAAGAGGATATAAGATCCATCTGACAAAGTGGAGTGAAAGTATCTTTGCCAACAGGCTGGCCAAGCAGGTGGGGAGAGGTTTAAGCTAGGAACAATGGGGGAGGGAGAGGAAAATTCATGTGAAGAAGTGGTGGAGCAGGTTGGCAAGCAAAGGGTATGGATTGGTATAGACAGGAGAGACCCTGAAAACAACAGAACAAGGCAGAAAGACCCACACTCAATTGTATGTTCAGGAACAACAGGTGCTGCATTATGGAGGAAATACTTTTTCTGGGAAATCAGTACAACTGTGTCCCTCTCAGAAGTACATATATGTGAATGCATGCAGCATGGAGAACTAACAGGAGAAATAAAAACACCATTATGGAGACACGATGGAATAGCTCACGCAACTGGAGTGGTGCAATGGATGGATATAGGCTCTTTAGGAAGGACCTTGTAGTTCTGAGGAGAAGGATTTGGGGGTCCTGGTAGATAGTAAATTGTCAATGAGCCAGCAATGTGCCCTTGCTGCCAAAAAGGCCAATGGAATCCTGGGCTGCATAGGGAAGAGTGTGACCAGTAGGTCGAGGGAGGTCATTCTCCCCCTCTACTCAGCACTGGTGAGGCCACAACTGGAATACTGTGTCCAGTTTTGGGCTCCCCAGTTCAAGAGGGATGGGGAACTGCTGGAGAGAGTCCAGCAAAGGGCAACCAAGATGACTGAGGGATTGGAGCCTCTCCCTTACAAGGAAAGGCTGAGAGAGCTGGGACTCTTTAGCCTGGAGAAAAGAAGGCTGAGGGGAGACCTTATTATTGCTTATAAATATCTAAAGGGTGGGTTGAAGGAGGATGGAGCCAGACTCTGGTTCCCAGTGACAGAATGAGGGGCAATGGGCACAAGTTGGAACATAGGAAGTTCCATTCCAACACACGGGAAAAACTTCTTTACAGTTAGGGTGACAGAGCACTTGCACAGGCTGCCCAGCGAGGTTGTAGAGTCCCATTCTCTGGAGATTTTCAAGACCCGCCTGGATGCAGTCCTGAGTAATGTGCTCTGGGCAATCCTGCTTTAGCAGGGGAGTTGGACTAGATGATCTCTAGAGGTCCCTTCCAACTCTGAAAATTCTGTGATTCTGTGACCGCCTGGGATGGCAAGAAGCATGATTTGTCCATGTGAGAGCAGCAAGGATGCATGGAAGGGTACTTTGGGACTGGTGGTGAGCCAGTTGAGGGTGATGTGGTAGGTGTCAGCTATAGATCACCTGATCAGCGAGAAGTGGAGGAGGCCTTCAGACAACTAAAGACAGTCTTACATTCACAGGTTCAGGTCCTCATGGGATCCTTGAATCACCCCAATATCCGCTGGAGTGGAAACAGTAGTGCACAAGCAATCCAGTTTTCTGGAGTGCATTGCTGATAGCTTGCTGACACAAGCAATCAAGGACCAAACAACGGCAGGTACTTTGACGAACCTGATACTTACAACCAATGAGGAACAGGTCAGGGATATGAAGGCTGGGGACAGCTTTGGCTGCAGTGGCTGTGAGAGGGAGGAGTTCAGGATGCTGAAAGGAGGGAACAAGGCAAAGAACAAGAGCAGTACCCTAGACTCTCAGGAGAGCAGTCATTGGCTTCTTGGGGAGCTGCTTATATGCATCCAATGCCATCTAGTCCTGGAGAAGAGTCCAGGAGGTTGATTTTTCAAGGATCGCCTCCCTCAAGCTCAAGAATGGTCCATTCCAGCATGCAGGAAGTCAAGCAAAGGTAGCAGGAGGATGGCATGGATGAATGAGCTCCTGATAAAGTTCACACCTTAAAAAGGAAGCATACAAGCAGTGGACACAGGGAAAGATGACCCAGGAGGAACACAGAGACACTATATAAGCATGCAGGGATGGGGTTAGGAAAGGCAAAGCCTATCTGGAGATGAATCTGGCAAAGGATATTAAGGTCAACAAGAATGACTTCTGGAGGTATATTGGCAGCAAAAGGAAAACTTAAGAAAATGTGAGCACACCGTTGAATGGGGCACAGGACATGGTGACAAAGGACATGGAAAAGGCCAAAGTACTTGTACCTTCTTTGCCTTGGTCTTTATTTGTAATGTTTGCCTTCAGGAATCCCAGGCCCCGAGGCATGTGGGAAGCCTGGAGAAAGGAAGACTTTAGTAGATGATAGGAATCATTTTAAATAGATTGGACATATGCAGGTCTATCGGGCCTCCCGGGATGCAGCCATGTCTGCTGAGGAAGCTGGTGCTGTCTGATGAAGCCACTCTTTATAGTCCTTGGACCACGGCAATCAGGAGAGGTTACTGAGGAACAGAGAAAGAAAATGTCACTCCTATCTTCGGTTAAGGCCATGATGGAGAATCTGGGGAACTAGAGGCTTGTCATCCTCACCTCAATCCTGGGAATGTGATGGAGAAAATCCTGGGATTGTTCTCCTAACATCTTATGGACATGAAAGTGACTGGGAGTTGTCTACAGGGATTTACAAAGGGGAAATTGTGCCTGACCAACCTGATAGCCTATGATAAAATGACTAGCCTAGTGAACAACTGAGTACTGTCTATCCTGACTTTAATAAGGCTTTGGGCACTGTCTCTTATAAAATCCTCATACACAAACTGATGAAGTACAGGCTAGATCAATGGACAGTGAGGTGGATTGAAAACTGGATGAAATGCTGAACCCAAAGGGCTGCAATCAGTGGCACAAAGCCCAGCTAGAGGCTCATTGCTAGTGGATACCCAACGGGTAGATATGGGGACCAATACTGTTTTGCATCTTCATTAATGATCTGAATGATGGTACAGAGAGCTCCCTCACCAAGCTTGCAGTTGATAAAAAACAGGAAAGAGCGGTCTGTGCACTAGAGCGTTGTGATGTCACTCAGAGGGACCTCAACAACCTGGAGAAATGGGCTTTCTGGAACCTGGTGAAGTTCAGGAAAGGGAAATGCCAAGTCCTAAAATGGGAGGAGTAACCCCATGCACTAAAACAAGCTGGAGCTAACTGTTTGGAAAGAAGTTTTGCAGGAAAAAGGACCTGGGGATCTTGGTGAATGCCAAGTTAACCATGAGCCAACAATGTGCCTTCACAGTAAACAATTCCAATACCATCCTGGGCTGCATTAGGAAGAGCACTGCCAGCAGGTCAAGGGAGGTGATCCTTCCTCTTTACTCAGTACTGGTGAGACACACCTGGTTTACCAGGTGCAGGTCTGGGCTCCCCAGGGCAAGAGAAATTGACATACTGGAGTCCAGCAAAGGACCATGAAGGTGATTAACGTGCTGGAGCATTGACATACATATGAGGAAAGGCTGAGTGAGGGGCAACTGTTCATCCTGGACAAAAGAAGACCCAGTGAGATCTTATCAATGCTTATTAATACCTGATGAGGAGGAGTAAGCAAGGTGCAAATTCTTTTGAGTGGCACCCAGTGGGAGTTGCAAGGGGAAATACGGTGTCATGAGCAGCAAGAGCTGGCTGGAGCTAGGAATCAAGGCTGATATCACAGCCAGCAGGGCAGGGGCCTTGCCATCCAGAGCACTGTCTGAGAGTGTCCCAGCAAGGCAGACCCAGAGGCAGTACCCAGGTTCAATCAAGACTCCAGATCATCAGACAAGTTTGTAGCAGGGGCAGATCTGAGGTCAAGCCAGGAAGTCAATCCACAGCTCACCATCAGGTCTGCTGAGGATGAACAGGGTCAGACATAGCCCAGTGACTGTCAGGCAGATCCATGGTGACGATGCAGGCCCAAAGTCAGGCTGGGAAGCAGTTGACCAGTTGGGGTCCAGACCAACACGGTCCATGGTCAGGCACAGCTGTGGCTGAGCTGGAGACTGGCACTCCTATGGTGTCACTGGGGCAGGGAACAAAGGCCACACTGAAATGGGGCTCATGGGCATGGGGTGTGGATGAAGGCTCCAGGTGTGGCTGGTCACTGCCACTGAAGTCTGTAAGTGCACCATGATATACAGGCAATTCCAGTTTAATATAAGACACTTTCACTATGGAGTTGGGCAAACAGTGTGGCAGCTTGCTCAGAGAGGTTGTGGAGTCTCTGTCCTTGACAATATTAAAAACCAGACTGATCATGAGAAAATTGCTGTGAGCAAGGGGCAGTTGGACACAGTCTCAACATCTAACCTTCCAATGTCCCAATTGTTGTAATTCTCTGATAGCTAGAAACAAACATGAAATTATATTTAGAGTGATCATGTGCCTATAGGTAACTGCTATGGAATTCACATTCTGTCTTACCCATAGTAATTTACTCTTTTTCCAAGCCCTCAATCCTTAGATGTCTTTTTGTGTTCCATAAATCTACAGTGGAGATTCATATCCAAGCACATTTTTTAATTTAAGCTACTTCATAAAATTTATGATTCTTAAATGTATTAAATGGGCATTAAAATGTGTAATTAATTTAAAGGATGGCTATATATGTACCTACATTTTGGAAGCTAGAAGTTTTCACTCCACAAATATTTTTTGCTAGATTCGTGTGCATGTACAAACACCACACAGATACTCTTCTTTACATCTCATTTACATAATATATCGGTGCTGGAAGAGTCTAAATTGGGTCACAAGAAATCTTGACTCTGCTATTGTGCTCCTGCTGGCTCCGTGGACCTCCTGTTGATATCAGTGTGAGTTCTGCATACTGAGGGAATCCAGAATATCTGAACTAAGATCAGTCATGTAGATCTAAGAGAATTTTCCCTGACTATACAGTATTGCATATTGTGGGCTGTTTTGTTTATACATTATAGATGACCTGTTTTTTGATAACTAAGCTTTCATCCTGAAGTTAAATCTCAGTACTCTTCATATTTATATACTAAAATCAGGTTTCCATTTTCTATTCTCTCAACAGTATTTGTGCAAGACATATTTGTCTCCTTTTTGAAGGGAAAAAGAAACAAAACAAAAAAGCTGTATAAAAGCAGTTAGTTTTCTTTGTATAGGGTACCTGCTGTGCTGATTTGATGCCCATTCTGGGCACCAATTTAGCAGTCATGTAGTATACTAGATGTGTTATAGTGATAAGGAATTTACTTAATCCTGTATACTTGCCACAGTTTCACAACTCCAGTCCAACTTGTGTTAAAGTTTTAACTCTCCTTGTGCTCCTAAGGACCTAATTTTACCCCCCTTTTATACAAATTTTCTACTCTACCCAAGTTAATTAGTAGCCAGATATGCTTGAGAAAATTAGCCTCAAAGCACAATCCTAATAAGACTAGTTTAAAGGGTACCAAATGATACAGGAATGATTGGAATAACTGAAGATTTTAGTATGCTTTTTTATATCTTCTCATCCTTCCAGGTAGCATTTATTTGAATATACAGGTGAAAGGCTGAGCTACAGTCAGTGCCATTGGATGGAAAAATACAGGTTTTCCTTATGTGGAAAGTAGTGTGAGGACAAGAAGGGCAGGACTACCATCATGATTGCCATAACTTCTCCGTGTTTATTGAGTGATCTATTTTTGCATTCAGTAAACTTAGTTTATCTCCTTTTGCTGCAAGAAAGATATTTATTTTTAGCTCTTAGGACTCTCAGTCAAAAAGATGCAGTTTTCTTAATGCTGTTGTTGCAAACCCCTTGATTCTGGTGCCTTTGTATTGCTAATTTCCTTGTAGTGTCCATCTGGTTTTGTTTTGACTTATCTACAGAATTGGATAAAATATTGATTTATTTTTTTTTTTCTGAGGAGAGCAACAATCTTTAGTTTTTATTTTAAAAAAGAAAGAATAAGCATTTGTTATAGACATGAAAGCTGACTTATGATCAATAGAAAAGATACTAATGGGCTGTTTTCTTGTCACTTAACTTTTGATGTAATTCTAGTGTCAGCACTTACAGTAGTGCTGTGCTTCTAAGAAGCCAAAAGGAGCAGAGAGAAACCCTCGCTAGGTCAGCTAGAATCACAGACTCAGATAAAAGGACCTGTTTCCTGTGCACCACCATGTTCTTTTACCTTTTTCTTGGAAGTATGCTAACATGAACTTTGGCGATTTGAAATAAAATTGAGCAGGACTTAATAGGAGACTATTGGACAATTAGTGTCATTGAAATAGTAAGCTATCCATAAACTGCCAATGTAGGTTGACCAGGAAAAATAGCATTATGCCTTTAGGGTTATAATTCTTCTAACCAAACACCTGAAACCTTTTCTAAATCAAAAAATTTTCTCTTTAATTCAAGACAGAATTTGATGTGTGACACTGCTAAAGGCCATCCTGATAGTCCATTCCAGATACTCTGCATGTTCACCTTTCCACACAGGGCTTTGTCTTCAATTCCCTTGAATTTTGTTATGCAAAAACTGCACCCAGCTTCACAAGACTAAGTCATGTGGGCTCTCTGCCAGTTAATCACAAATACCTAGTTTGAAAGTTTTACAGTTAGGATTTTGCTGCTCGATTAATCTTTTTCATGTTAAATGCTTTCTTATCTTCTTATCATATGTTAACAGTGGCAGTCACTTATGGGTCTAAATAGACAAGCATTGTCCAAACGGAATCAGGCTGTATTATGCACACAGAAATATTCCCACATTCCCTGCATTTTATATTAGAGAATATGCTTCTCACTCCTGAAAAGAGTTTATTTATAGTTAGTTCCTTCATTCGCTGTCTTTACAACCTGCAGTCTCTGCATTTCATGAATTATGATCATAAGTTACATTTATGCATTTAAATTTGATGTGTTTCATGCTCCTGTCTGAAGCTACAGTTTGTGGGGTGTGCCTTGGAGACAGAAATACTGTGAGGCACTTATGGCACAGTCAAATTACTTGAGGCAATGCTACATTTTGCTATGCTGCAGTTTTGCTTGGCTAGGATTGTCGGCTTCCCGGCTTCGTGGAGCCAACTCTGGGGGAAAATGCAGAACTGGAACTGAATCAGCAACCTGCCTTCTTCCTCCCATGCCAGGGTAATGAACGTGCCTGTCAGGAGGAGATAGCGGGTCTGCTATCCCCCAGGAGCAAGTTTTGCTATTGCATCTGAGTTTTTTACAGCTCCTTCACAAGGTAATTTCCTCAACCCCATCACATAGGTTAGGCACAAATATACCTTCAGTAAGAGCAAGGAACTAATCAAGTTACCTTAGCTAGAAAGAACATTTCTGTAGCTAGAAATTCCTTGCAGCACACAGAAACACCACTTTAGAACAAGGAAGAAACATACATCGAAGCTCAATGTAAAATTGTCTCATTTTGTTATGCAAGATGATTTGACTTAATCAGATCTCAAGCTTTCTATCCATGAGAACAAGAGGACATCAAATTAGAATAAAATATGTAAGATGCAGTTAAAGAAAGAAGATGAGGATGTTTTTGAGGCACTACGTAAATATCTCACAATTGGGCGTTCATGATATTCAGACATACACGTGCATAGATACTTTCCTTGGGCTTTAAGGCATTGTTGTGATCCATGCTGAACAGAAAGGATGGATATCGTGTGAACATGCATAGCATGAAATAAGCTTAAAAAGCTTCTAAGTGTAACTAACAATGAGCCTGGAAATTCAAAAATTAACGTTGAAATGTTGTTATCTGTCCACTTTCTTTATGAACAAAAGGTACATTAAAATCAAGTCTTGTTCTGTAGCACCCTTCCTCATGGCAGTTATAAGGCATTTCTGCAAAGCAGCTGTGTCCCAGGAAGATGATCAGATGCAGAAGAAGAAAGGGGCATGCACCTGCTTACATGAAAGATGAGTCAAGTCAGAGAGAAAGACACTGAACAGACCACAAAGTTCAGTGCTAAAGATGAACTAAAACCAATGTTATCCTCTTCCACACACACCCGCCTGGTTTTTTTGTTGAAACACGGTAAATAAAATTTCTTTTAAAACTGTATTTGGAATAACATGGAGAACTATAGATCAGCAAACTGGACTTTTCTACTGGAAAACTGATAGAAATTCTGAAGAACTGAATGGACAGATGAAGATAACACATGAAGAAAAAGCTTTGACACAAGCAGATGCATGGAGTACTCGGCACGAATCAGTGCAGCCTGTCTAGAGGCTGTGTTTTCAAAAATATTAGAGCTCTTTGCATGAGGCAGTGAGAAAGTTAATGGGACAAAGGTTAGGCCACTGACATTTCTGAGAAGACTGTGATTATGTTCTTTTAAAAAAAAAAAAAAAAAGAAAAGCTCTTAACGGTACTAAGCCATCATGTTATATGAAGAATAGTTTTCTCATGGATTTAATTATTGAATAAAAGATAACAAAGTGTGCACAAATCCCATAGTTTGCCCATATATGGAATGGTGTAACTCCAATTTAAGGTTGAAATGAAGCCTTTCTTTCACACAAGAAGTAACTGTTGGAATCTGTGTCGCAGGATATTACAGGTGCAAAACAGTTTAAAATTAGTTAAAAAAATTATTACAAACATTCATGGAAAGTAGGTCCACCAGAGTGGGCACTTGCAACCACTGACATAAGAAGTCCTTATATTACTGTTGGTTAAAAGTCAACAGACTACTTCTCAGACTATGTCTGGGAGATCATAACTCGCTATTTATTCTAGATGGTCCTTCTGTCTAGCCGTCTATACCATTTATACTTTTTCTCAAAATATTTGCTACCTTTTGCAGTCAGAGACAGCGTACTAGGCTAGTTGGACTTTTGGTATGGCCCCTGATGTCTGATCTTATATAGGCTGGACAGACAGTTTTATGTCACACAATCATTAGTTGGTATAACCACAGCTGTTATACCTCAGTCGTTTTACTACATTATGATAAATTGCAGTTACAATGATACATTCAGGTAAGCACTTCCACTACATACTTTGCCTGTGGGCATGATGGAAATAGCTGGTGTCAAAATGGTGATGGGAATAGCGTGTGCGACCACTGTGCACCTTAGCAGCACCTTGGCTTGGCAAACAGGAATTTTGAAAAAATATTACCTATCTTTGGTGGCTGTTATCTCTGCTGAAATACAAATACACAGTTTCCATGCCACAAAACCTCATGGCTTAAATTGCTTTTGAAGAAACTTTTTCTCAAGCAGACAACTTTATCAGAATAGTTCTTGTGTTGCTTTTAACATTTTATGGTAATGTTAAGCCTGATATCTACAGAAACACTTGAGTGTCTACCACCCCTTGTTTTCATAGTGATTAATATTAATCATCAGTGTTAGTGCCTAAATATCTTTTTTAATCTAGCTCTAAGGCCTTTGGGGGGGAGTTGTAGTCCTTGTTTTTTCTTAGTTTGTGAGATTTTACTTTTCCCTGAGGTTTTCTTAACACCACTTTCACTATTTACTTGAATAAAAGACTGGAAATTGTTTTTAATTTTGGTTTTCCAGATCTTTTGATTTTTGTTTTATGATGATCTGAAAGGTCTTTTTCAACCTAAATGACTCTATGATTATTCACAAACTTAAATCCTACAGACTTCTGCTTACTCCAGACTCAGGTTGTTACCTTTGTCTCTACTCCTAAACTCTCTGTCTTAAAATAGGAATCAGTGTGTTAAGCTTCTGACAGCCTTGCTCACCACAGAAGATCTTAAATTATATTTGCAATGACAAAGATAGAATGAAATAATATTTTAATGGAAATGGAAACAAAGTATTAGGAAATAATCTTGACTTTTAGAAATACTAACCAAAACCAAGTGTTAGGGTAAGAAACAAGTTGAAAGTTCTACACAGGCTGTTTCTGAGGGGAGACCATTTGAATTACCTGGTCACATTTAATATGACTACCCTCTGAAATTAAATGTTAAAGTGTATGCATAAGTAAGTGTTTAGAGCAAGCAAATTTCAGATATATATACATCAGTGCTTCTGTCTCAATCCTAGATGTAATCATACAGTGATGGAAAAGAATTAAGATGATGTGATGCGACATTAATTTAAAAGATAAAATACAGATAAAAAGTGACAATAATCACAGTATTGGCAGAGAAATCTTCACTATCATTCTCTTTGAATGAAACAATTTAAAAATAAAAAAGTCACCTATTTTCGAATACCAGATATACTTAGGTAACTCCTAATTTTCTCACATACAGAAAGGTTAAATTGTTTCTTCAAATAATTATTGTGAGATACTCTCAGACACACTGACTGGTATCACTAAGTATACATATTTTTTTGATCATACTGCAATCTTATTCATTTTTTTGTTGTGCTGTTATTATAAATGTGTGATCAAAGAACATTAAATGAAAGTCTGAAGGACAGCCTACACCTTTTATGCGTTAGTGAAATCAGATGAGGAAGTGTTTTGACAAAGCAAAAGAATAATATGTCTGTCAATTTAGCTTAAAACTGTTCAAAACCTAAAGAATGAGTTTGAAAATTCATTAAGTGTTATGAGATAACGGGAAAGGCATATGAGAATAGGCTGTAATGAACAAAGCCACACCCTTAAGCTTATCAAGATAGACATGTACTTTGGTGCAATTTTAAAATGTCTTTTTGCAACAATAAGTTTGCATGTTCTAAAGTGATACAAACTTCTTATTGTTGGCCATGGACTTCTAATTGTGGATCTTAAAGTGTTTGAGTTGGTGAAGCTGTTTGAGAAGATGTTCATAAAAGGTTTATTAAACAGCCTTTCCAATAGCATCAATATCTAATCTGCTTTTAAAGCTAATGTGAGCAAGAAATGACTCATACCATTTAGGAAGGTGGTGATGCGATCCAAGTAATTCTGAGGTTTTTTCATTGCTCTGACACAGATTTTCACTTTGATTTTGAGCGTGTTAATTACATTAACACTTCTAAATTCTGTTTTCTGCATTTATATAACAGGGACAGTGATAATTAGTTATATCACAGGTTTGTTTGAAAGTTGAATTCTTTAATACATTAAACAGAATCAGTATGATTATTTATATTATTAATATGATAGGTTTTGTTATAAATAATGGCAACTAGAGTATAATACATTTTTTTAATTTCTGAATTAGTACCTGCAGTTACATTTCCCAGATTTAAACATGCATAAAAATCCCACTTAGTTATTTTTCTGATTTTGATGCCACTGAAGTCCATGAGAGTTTTCCTGCTATTTTAAGGAGGAACCACACATAGCTCAGTGGATAACTTATTTTTCACATGCCATAACTTTATAAAAATATACACACTAAAATGTCAATGATGTTTCTGCCACATGAACTGAACAATGCAGGAGACAGATCAGTCATGCAGAAAAATATTTTTCTCTTCTACTTGTCATTTCTGTGATCAATGCTAGTTTCTATGAAAAGCAGAGAAACTGATTCAGGAAACAGAAGTATGCAGTGGTTTTTGCTTTTGCTTTCTCATTAAAAAGGAAAGGAAACGCCAAATATGACATATTGTTTCTCTTTGTGAAACTAACGTTCCAAAAGATAATTAGAAGACTATCTGTAAACAAACAAAGCCTTTACAGAGATATTATGTACTTAAACACCAAAGTTTACATCTTAGATTCAAAGGTATTTTGAGGATGGAAATCGAGAAGTTTAACAGATTGTTATTTTCACTGTTTTTCTATGTAAAAATACTGTGGTTAACATCCCAATTACAATGTTACAGAAACTTTATATGGCATGCTTGAATTTTGCTCAGTTATGAGTAAATAGGTATGAGTATCTATTTATGAAGTCCATTAGGGATAATTATGATTTACAGCCCTGAATATTCTTCTGCAGCTGGAAAACTAAGGAATAAAGAGGAGCTATATCTTTCTTACAAAATGCCAATTGAGGAGAACAGGTAATTTTACCTCTGTGTTCTGTTTCTCCTCTAAGGATGTTAACATGTTTTAAAATAACTAAATACAACTCAGAGTAATTACTGGACTATGGACTGCAATCTAAAACTTCCTTCTCCAAGAGTATGTCCCAAAACCAAATTTGGATATTCATGCTTTCTTTGGCAACCTCTTTTTCCTGAATTAATCTTTAAAATTGGAAAAAAAATCAACTAGGTGAGAGTACCAATATCACAGAATAGCTCAAAGCCTAGTTGTTGCAATAGCTGTTCTCATTAGAAGTGAAGCTTCAGGCTGAAATAGGTACCAAACCAGCTTTGGCACTTCACTAGAGTGTTGTGGTATTGTGCTCTTTTGGAAAGAAAGAAGCGGTATCAGCTGTGTTTTGTGGGCAGACTAATCATGGGTGTATGTATTAGATGTTCTTTGGGCATGCCAACTGGCTCAAAACCTTCCTGGATGATAAGTGGAGAACTTCTATTTAGTGGATACTAATTAGGCATTAGTAGTATACGGTTGTTGAGCTGTTCAGTTCTGCCAAGATTGAAGCAGCTACAAGCCTGCCCAGAAGAAAAGTTTTAGAAACACAAATCTCAAAATCTTACGTGCTTCAAGCGTTCAGACACACTGGTAGTTAGCCCGTTTTGGAGGATCAGTGCTTAAGACAGCTCCCAGCTCAAAACACTAATGTAGCTACACCCTTCATCTCCAAGTAAATCTCACCTTTCAGGTTCTGTTTGGCTGTCTGGACACAGGTTCTAAGGTCACTTGAGGACCCAAGAGCCTTCAAAACATTCACAGAGGACCAACAGTGTCACACAGGACCCAGGAGAGACCTCTGCCCTGCTGGACTAGGAGGCAGAAGCCAGGATATGTTAGGATGTCTAAAATGACAGTAGATAACTACGTGCAGCTGCTGGATTGAGCTCTCAATGTCTGCATTATGGTCAGATGTGAGGTACTTAGCTTTCACACTGGCACCAAAATGAGTTGGTCTTAAACTAGACAACTCCACCAGATTGTGATTTTTACCTCCAGCAGGCACTGATGAGAAAGACCTCTTTCAAAGAAGAAAATTGTGTTGCTTATCCAAATGGACTTCAATTTTAATTTTTTTGTATCGATTTTTTTGCCTACCCATATTAGCAAGTCACTTTATGTTTTCCATGACATTCAACTTCTCCACACCATATCGTGAAAGACAAGAACCCCTAGGATCCTCAGACAGTACAGATGGTAAAATGGACAAGAAGAATATTGCTTTTAATTTCTACAAGGAGTGTTTGCAGTTATGTCTGGCTGCTCTGATTTTCACTCCTGTGCTGACTGCAAATGTATTCATCAATCTGCCTGAAGGTCAAAACTGAGATACAGTTTTCTGCAATTGGCAAGATGACTACAATTTAAAAGCTGAAGGATGGCTTTTGATCACCAGTGATGTAATCCTAATGTTTATTTGAATACTAATAATTTAGTATAATATCAGCAATGCTTGCAATTAAGTGCTATAAATGTCCTTGCTGCATTTTATAATTCTGAGCCAGGTTCTATGCATCCCAGATGTTCAGGGTGATGCTCAGGAGTTTACCAATCACTCTTTTCAGCTCTGCAGAAAGGGACCTGGGAGTCCTGGTGGACAACAAGTTGACCATGAGCCAGCAATGTGCCCTGGTGGCCAAGAAGGCCGATGGTATCCTGGGGTGCATTAAAAAGAGTGTGGCCATCAGGTCGAGGGAGGTCATCCTCCCCCTCTACCCTGCCTGGTGAGGCCACATCTGGAGTACTGTCGCAAGTTCTGGGCTCCCCAGTTCAAGACAGACAAGGAACTACGGGAGAGAGTCCAGCAGAGGGCTACAAAGATGATCAGGAGAATGGAGCACCTCTCTTATGAGGAAAGGTTGAGACACCTGGGTCCGTTTAGCCTGGAGAAGAGAAGACTGAAAGGGGATCTCATCAATGCTTATCAATATCTAAAGGGTGGGTGTCAAGAGGATGGGGCCAGACCCTTTTCAGTGGTGCACAGTGACAGAACAAGGGGCAACGGGCACAAGCTGGAACACAGGAAATTCCATCTCAACATGAGGAAAATCTTGTTTACTTTGAGTGTGGCAGAGCACTGGAAGAGGCTGCCCAGAGAGGCTGTGGAATCTCCTTCTCTGGAGATATTCAAAACCTACCTGGATATGTTCTTGTCCAACCTGCTGTAGGTGAACCTGCCTTGGCAGTGGGGTTGGACTACATGATCTCCAAATGTCCCTTCCAACCCCTACCATTCTGTGATTCTTTACAGACACATCTCTGAACATTTTACCAAGGGAATAAATACTGCTAGCTCCAATGACTTAGTTCCTATTTAGTATTCATGCTAAATAGACAGGTCAATATTTGGTACACCTGATTGAAATCTGTGTTCTTGGCTGGCTACTGGTATGTATAGAAATACAGAAATCAGGAGGAGAGCTTCATTTATTATCTTTTTAGAGGTATACCTTGTGAAAAATTAGCACCAGAGTTAAGACAGCTTCTTTTGTTTCTTAGATGCATTAAGAGAGTGAGATTCTGGTAGAGGTGATGGCTTAGTTTTAAGACAATGAACTTCCAGCTGTTGTTTTGCTAATCTACTCCAGCCTCTTAAAGGCCATGGATGGACCCCTCAGTGGATAAGGAACTGGCTGGACAGTCGCACTCAAAGAGTTGTAGTCAAAGGCTCCATGTCCAAGTGGAGACCAGTGACAAGAGGTATTCCTCAGGGGTCAGTACTGGGACCAGTACTGTTTAATATCTTTGTTGGTGACATGGATGTTGGGATTGAGTGCACCCTCAGCAAGTTTGCAGATGAGACCAGGCTGTGTGGAGCTGTCAACATGCTGGAGAGAAGGGATGCCATCTAGAGGGACCTGGACAGGCTTGAGAGCTCGGCCTGTACAAACCTCATGAAGTTCAACAAGGCCAAATGCAAGGTCGTGCACCTGGGTTGGGGCAATCCCAAGCACAAATACAGGCTGGGTGAAGAATGGACTAAGAACAGCCTTGAGGAGAAGGACTTGGGGGTGTCTCTGGAAGTGTTTACGGCCAGGTTGAATAGGGCTTCGAGCAACCTGGTCTAGTGGGAGGTGTCCCTGCCCCATTACAGGGGAGGTCGAACCAGATGATCTTTAAGGTCCCTTCCAATCTAAACCATTCTATGATTCTATAAGTAAAGTTCTTGGACTCGGCTTGACAGGACTCAGAGATGTCAAATATTTTCATGAGCTTGACATGCCATGACCAACTTTGTTCTTGGTTTATCAAAATCTAGAATGGCAATTTTCCCAAAATGTTGATGAGTGTAAAGTGGAACAGTGAAGTTGGTATGATTATGCTTTCTATGAATCAGTGCATGTTAAAATGTTTCTATATTCAACATCTGGTTAATTTTTGATTGGTAAATATACTAAAATGAATAGTTGTAAGCAAATGGAGATATACTGGTAAAAGTTAAACTGCAGGCTAAAAAGATAGGCTAAAAAAAAAATTGAGATTCTACGGGTCTGTTTTCAGTTACAGTGTTGGACACCATCAGCAGACTGCACAGTGTCTGGAGCAGTCGTGGCCCAGGATGGTCTGTACAGCTTTGGGAATCCAGCCCTGGACATGCTCGAGAAGGTTGTTGAACTCTGCTTTTGGTGTCTGCATTGCAGTGTTTAGAGTAGAAGAGGCGTTATTAGATGTGAACTGCTACTTCTATATGATAAATGATAAATGAAAATGAAAATCGGTACAAGTATTAACTGGACTGATTGGCAGTCCATCAATACTTTTAATAATTTTTTGTTCTTCATTTGTTGACAAGCTGTGTCAGGAAATGTCAGAATCACTGTTCTGAGATGAATAGTCTCACAACGAACAGGGCTGTTGGCCTTTTTACCTTTTCTTATACATTTTCTTTCTTTTTATTCCTTGACGAGCATTAGAAGAATTAGAATAGAGATACAACTTATTGTTTTCAGTATGTTGATTTTACCTGATTCTGTATCTTTAATGCACTTAACTCAGTAAGTATATCAAATATCCAGTCCATTTTCTGAGTTTTCAACCATGAATGATAGCTGGCAGGTAAAGACTAAACTACACCAAAGAGATTGCAACTGCATGGTAGAAAGAGTGTAGCATTCAATATGGGAAACTGTTCTTACTATTCCTCCTTCTTTCTTGTATCTTGCTAAGTTCTGGGATCACCCACATTGCTGTTTGCAGCATGACAGTCAGGCTGCGCCAGAGTCTAGGAATATACCATACATAATGTCGTGGTTTAGGCCAAATCGGCTACTGGGGACCTGAAGGACCCCAGATGGGACCGACAGATGCTCTCCTCTACCCCTCTTCAGAGAGAGAGGCAGAGGAGGAAAAAGAGACTTACGAGTTTAGAAGGAACTAAACTACTTTAATGAAATATTAATAATAAAATAAAATAAAATTTAAAAAAAAAAAATGAAATATATACAAAACAGGCCTCCCCAGACGTCGGCCATTGCAGGAAGAGAGAGAGCTGACCTTTCGATCCCTCCGCCTTTATACTGAGCATGAGGCAGATGGGATGGAATACCCTCGTTGGTCAGTTTTGGGTCACCTGTCCTGTCCGCTCCTCCTTGCAGGTGGGACCCCACTATGCTTTTCTACTTCCGACCCTCCAACGAGGCAAATAACAAAGTTGGTTGGCCTTGGTTGTTATAGCAATAAGTATAAGCAAGGTCCTCTCTGCATACCATGGCTGGGCATCAGCTATAAACATAGGTCTTATCACCCTGAGAGAGTGAACATTGTCTGCACAATATGCTGTTAATTTCAGTTGTTAGAGAGGCCCAGCTAAGAAGCGAAGTTACTGACCAAAATTGGTTCTGTTTTACCTCAAACCAGGACACATAATAACAGGATTTTCTTTCTCTATTTAATACGGATTTTGTTACTGTGATCCATATCTGTGTCACTTTGATCACCTTAAAAAAAAAAAAAATCTGCAAATTCAATCTGGTGCACAGCACAAAGGCTTGCTGAGTAAGCTGAGTGTCTTGCTATGAAATCCATATGAAGCTATGAAAGTCTGTAGTGACTTCCTGCAACTTTCTGGGTTGATTTTAATCCAATGAAATTCCATCAGATTTTAAGAATTTAATTCAGGCAGGTCATCTATCACCACCTGAGAGCCACTTGTGCTAGAAGGCTTTCACTTTAGCGGGCTAGTCACAGTGTTTGATACTCTTGGTCCAGTACGGTCAAAGATGACTGGACATCTTTTCCAGCACATCTGTTTGCTGGATGCAAGAAAAAGGAAAATTTGTGGAGGCAGGGATCTGTATAAGGTTTTTGTGAAGATTAGGGGGTTCTGGCTTGTTGCTGTGCTATCTGCTGATCATTATATCTGTGTGTGACTTTGAATCTTTATATTTGAATTATTTTTAAAAGAAAACAACAATATAACACAAACATCAGAGAATACTGAGAGTACTGACTTGGGAGAATACATCTCACTGGTGCAGTGAGATATATATAGTCGTACGGGATAAAGTTAGCAGAGGTGTCTGACACAAAGATCTATTAGGCTGTCAGACAGTCTCTCAAGAGAAATGGTGGAATCCCTACTACTGGCAATATTTAGAATTTGATTAGAGAAAGCACTAGAAAATGTGCTGAAAAGAGCAATCATATTTGACAGGAGCTCCTAATAGATGATCTGTTCTTTTCCATCCCTAATTTCTCTAATTGCATGTTCAAACTTGAAGGAATAACAGTTTAAAGACTACCTCTAAGTATCTTGATAAGTATTAACCACTTTTTACTGTTTTGCTCATTGTTATATTCACAAATGGGAAGTCCCATCACATTCTACATGTTTGCTTTTAATTATACCTGGCCTTTCTGCAATAATTCCTGTACAAGATTGTGCTAGTTCACTCTTCTTACATATCTTTTAAAACCAAGAAGAAATCTAATCCTTGTGTTTTATACATCATGCTGAACTGTATTTTCTAGTCTGACAATATCTGTTAGAAACTTAAATACTACAGTTAAGAAGATGCTGTGAGTAGTCACTTTCCTTTTTATTCCTGCACAGTACATAGGACAAAGAAGAATTTCCTGGAACATTTTCATTCAACTGTGATTAGCAGCAGTGAAAACATTTACTGCATTCACTGTAAGCAGCACCTGTATAATAAGTTTAATCATTGTGATAAGCAGAAAAAAAATTAGTTCATCTCTTCTGCAACTGATATCAACTTAACATTTAGTTTCCCTAGTACTACATTAATTTACATAACTTTAAAAATTTAGTTATATTTTTCAGAGTAAGTTTCATTATCTCAAATCCTCAAAATTTAAGTTTGAATGAAAAAAAGTTTGATCAATTCAAGTTGTTATTCACTATTCAGGTTGCAACTTCAAAAATTAAATCAAAGGTATCATGGAACTGGTGAAATACTATTTAGCTGTATGGCTTAAAACGATGACAAATAAGAATTGCCATTGTTATGTCTTCTAAATGCTGCTTTATAGTCTTTTATAAGGTAAAAAAAATAATGTAAGAGTTAAAATATTTATGTGAAGAATCAAAAATTATGCAAAATACATAAATTACAAAACCAAGACAATTTAATATTCATTGTCTGATTACTTTTTTTCCAGAAATATTTTTCCATGAAATTAGACTCTAGGAAATATGTCATAAACTATCTTTGTAACAATCTAGGACATTTGGAATTTGATTCAGCAAGAAATTTAATTTATAAGAAAGGTGTGGGGTGTCTGGCAAAGATTAGGATATAAGGATTCCAACATTAAGATTGCCTGAACTCTCATCTAGACCTACTTCAGGATTAATAAACAAATAAATCTTTATTTGCCCTGTGTTTTAAGCACTTTAAACAATTTTGTCTCTAATTCCACTGTGAAGCTTGTTACTGTTATGTATTACTAATTCATGGAATCCTTAATGGTAAGATATATTTAAATAGAGGATAAAAATGGATCAAAACCAATGGGATTGTACATAGAATTAACCTATTAACCCTTTAGTTTCTTGACATAGAAAATATAAGGCTATTTTTGTGGAGCTTTTTTGTTTTAATGCTGCAGTAAAATTGCACAGATCTCCTAGCTGTTAATCATGATGACTCCTATAAGTCTTTTCCTGAGGGAATTCTGTAAATTCAGAGAAACAGACAGTTTATAGAATTTGAGGATGTATTTATTAGAGCAAATTACTTTGCATTTGGCCAAGTTGTATTTAATCTGCCTACTTCCAGCATTCCTGATACATGAGAGTGAAACTTGATTTAAAATTAAATGCAATTCAAGGTCCTGTAAAGCACCTGTCAAAGCATTTCTGCTCTTTGCGTGTACCTGAGCATTTACTTGCACATTTACAAGGTCTGACAATCCTGTGGTCCAGTTTCCAAGGGCTGGAAAATAATAAGAAGAATTCCTTGGAATTCCCAACCATTCAAGACCTGGAAATTTCATTTTCTGGATTATTACAAAGCTTATTTAAGGTTGAAATTATTTACTTTTAAGGCATTGTGTTTAGTGAGTCAAACCATTGTGAAATGCTTTAAACCATCAAGAAGTTGCTAAAATCAGACTGAAGAGCTGTCAGTCTTTAGTAGATACTTGTAATGACTTCAGTACCTTCTTCAGTACCAAGAAACCTTACTGCTCCATGAACAGATTTTAGGTCAGCTCCATCTATCGATCATACAGCTGGGGGAGCATCAGGATGCGCAAGAAGCTCACCATCTGCTTTGCTTAAAATTTTGGAAAGAGCAATATTAGATATGATAAAGAGATTAAAACCAATAGTGAGTGTATTACAGCCCATCCTTCCTTGGCAGCCAAAGGCTGCTTTCTACTCTATTCATTTCAGTTCACAGGAAAAATAAATCTTTCATTTAAGTGCCATTTATGTGATATATGGTCACCAGTGCAACTTTCTACTGTAATATATTATCATTCAAGTACTGTGTAAAGCAGTACAAGTCGTCAGCAAAAATAACAATTAAATAATCCTGTCTTCAGGGATCTCAGAATCATACACAACTGCAAAAATGCAATTTATTGCAGATACACAAAGAACATACGTTTCGTCTCCTCTTGCTATTTATTACTAAAATAAGTAATTTTATTGATATTGGAAGAAAGAGACATTTGTGCAGGACACTCCTCTGCAATAGGAACTGAGTAAGAGATTGACACTGAAGTCAGGATGCTGTTCCATAAGGAGAGGCAGTGTGAAAGAACGCCCAAGTGAAATGGGAGAGGAAATGGTTTCAGTGTTGGTGATAGCAAGATTAGGGGACAGGGAAAGTGCAACAAGTTAAATGGATGTAAGCAGCAGCTGATTATACAGAGCTTTTACACGAGTTAGAAGTTTTAATGTGACTTCATGAGCATAGGAGAGCTAAGAGAAGGATTTGAAGAAGTAAAGATGTTAGATGAATGTTGCAGTATAATAATTGCAGCAGCGTATTATGCTGTAGGCTACAGTCTTGCAGATATGGAAGGAGTAAGAAAAGTCTCATTTCTATTAAATTTTCTTTTACATTTTCATTCCGTTCTGATTTTCTTATTCTGTACACCAAAATGTGTTTTAAGTGCTATTCATTCATTTCACATTTAGTTGAAAAATTACAGAAAAAAAAATAGGGGGGAAAAAAAACAAACGTGAAACCTACATTTAAGAATGTACACAGCAATTTCTTGATGTATCTGAGATTATTGTTTTGCTGTGACTTCTTTGGCTCTGCATAGCTATTTGCTTCTGTGGCTCGTGCCCTATCTTTATTTTGCATACAATTTGTTTTCACATTTCTGGGTAGTAAACTTCTTTAGTTTGACTCATTACCCTAATTATTCAACATGAGGTTCATTTAAACCATTGAAATATGAGAACATGAATAGCTTATGTACTCTGCTTTGAATTTGCAAAATCTCTGTGACTGTGAGTATACTGAAATTTCGATTATATTTCCATGACTATGTGAAAAATGTTCACCTTATAACCATTCAGTTATAAAGGTGTTTCCCACAGCTGATATGTGAAGAATAAGACTGCTTTCATTAAGAGGTCGAATGTGTTGAGATTACTTCATTGCCTCTGGCAAGCACATCTACTCTGGGTTGTCTCAGCACTGTAGGCTCTAGTTCATACATTGCATTTATGAAGTCCGTAACATAGAGCTCTGATTTTTCAATTGATTAGTATTCCCATTTTAATTTCAGCGTTATTATCATTATTATTACTACTATGTATCTTTTTGATGGATATAATGCCACTCTTTTTTTTTTCGTCTTCAAAACGTTTGGTAGATCTGACTAGCGCAGGGAATATATATCATCTTCAACAAACTGGTAATGTCTGGTTTCTCTTTTTTCTGACACTGGAGACATAGCTGAAGAATCCAAGGCTAGCTATGAAAGCAGGCATATGTACTTACGGAATAATTTAGTCAGAATTTAAGTTTCTAAGCATAAAATATGATTCTGGGAATCCTTGCTCAGCAACGGACTAACTTTCCAGATACTTCCGTGAGATTCATCTGCTTTAAGTGCAGGTTTTCAACATTGAACAATCTAAATCTAAAGTAATTATAGATTTTACCCCTCTTTGTAGTTGGTAGAGGGAAAATGCCGTTTTTCTAAATAACATAAAATTAATATATTGAGATGTGTTCCTCTACATCTACTCAGAGCTGCCCCCACCGTAGAATGACCTGGGGACTCAGCACCAAACTCATGAGTGTGACCGTGATGGAAGGCAACTCCTCCCCCTTACAGCACTCTAGAGAGGCTCAACCAGCTCAGCACTCACAAATCGCTGTCAACAGATGACAACGGTGTCTGCTGCTTTTTTAAAAAGTAGAGGAGGTGACAATACTACAGGTCCAAGGATAATAGCTGTGATCTGTTTTAACTTTGGTTAAAATTGTGATTTCTCTGTGACGTGATTTAATCACCTTAAATGCTCTTCGCAGGAAAAAATTTAAGATTTATTTAGCGAAACAGGCAGTATGACTAGCCAAGGGCGTGAGTCATACATCTGTAAGAGAAGGCTTCCCAGATGTATCTCTATCTTATCTCCAACATTTCATATACAGTGAAAGGAGTGAGATTTAAGTTTTCCCATAGTTGTTAGCATTTCCTGAGTTGTAGCTGTGTGGTCAGTTGCATGCCAGACTGTCTAACCCGAAATCTCCTCTGAACAGAATACCGTCTGTTTGAGATTCTGTTCTGCCATGTCCACGCATCCCCATGCATCATTCACAGCATTCTGATGGCATTCTGGGTCTCCAGTCGCTTCAAAATCAATCTTAGCAGCTCTGATTTTTACAAGCTCAGCTTTCTCTGAGCAATAAATTCATTCAAACGATGAACTAACTTACATACCTAAAGGTTAGTTATCTAAATCTAACACATCCGTCCCGGGCTCCCTTTATAGTCATTGGAAAGAAAGTTCTCATTTAGAGAGCAATTCAGCTTGTGCTCAAATAGGTGTCAATGTATGTGGGATGAATTACCCTCTAAAAATGTTTTATTTCTACCCTGTGATTCTTGTGGCAATCTACTGCTAGGTTAGCGGTGGACAACTAGCTTTCAGCCCTCTAAGCCAAGGTGATACAGATGCGTGAGAAAATATGGATGCGGTCAAGCCACAACAGAAAAGAGAGTAAGACAGCATTTGCAGATTTATAGAAGCAAGGAGAAGAAAATAACAGAGAGTACGCAGAAAGTATTCCCTTTACTAGGAAACAAGTGGGTTTACAATTAGAGGTTGATTTTTATACCCTCACCTTCTGTATTGTACAGTACTGATTTTTGTGTCCTGCTGGGTGCAGCAGCTGCTTAGTAGGGCTGCCCTGGTTCTCTGGATGCAAACATTTTTCTTGTTCGCATATTTGCCAAGTGAAGTGCAGAGTTGCATAACTCACTTCATTTTGATGTATTGTTGTTTGTGTTTTGCTTTTTTAAAGAAAAGAAAAAGTCTAGATATTTTGCAGTTTGCTACTCTAGAACGATTTGGGCTATCTTCTATAAAAAACTAATTAGTTTTGACTTCCTTACAATGTATTTTATCATTTATTACCAGGACATATGTAAAATATTGCAAGTAGGGCAGATTTGATTAGAAGTATTATTTTCCTTCTTAGTTTCCCAGAGCTGAAACCTATCATTTTTCAGAGCATGCTGTGAAAATCCTATTTTCTAAGGCTATTCAGAGAAGAGGTGATTTAAACTTGGTGCATTTCAGTGTGGGCTGTTATTGTTTGAAATAGGGTTTTAACGTTAAGTAGGAAATTCAAGGAAATTCATGTTTAAAGAGATCGGGTTCATTAGATTATGATATCCTTGTTACTGATGATACTTAGTATTTTGTTTGCATTTCTGATATTTGCTTCAGCATCTGAAACTTGGAGAAGATTTGAGGAAGTATAAATAAATAAAATACATCTTTCTCCGTGATATCTTGGGTGTTGAATCAAATTCATAATTATTTTTTTTCTCGTGTAGTAGAATATAAGCCTTTTTTCCAATTATGCCCTTGTTTTCTTCTACGCCCCTTTTTTTCTGGACTATAATTTTCTTTATTAGTGGTAGAGTAGTGCGTATTTGCTCCTGAAATGAGTGTTCCCAATGCTAATTTCATGTGCTGTTCTGAGATTCTTCCAAGAGTTTTTCCTATCTTCACTTTGTGGGGAAAGACTGGTAAATATTTAAATATACTCATTTTCAAATTAGTCTGTTCTCGAATTGAGTTGTATTTTGAATTTTTCCTTAAATTATTATTTTTATTTAAATCTAAACTGTACCAAAACTCCTGAAAATCACCCATATTTGTTTGAAAACATTTTTAGCCCTACTGCAGCTCTAGATGTGTATTTCTGTTCCTTTATCTCCAGTTCAGGATGTATCACTGCAAGGCCAGAGCAAATCCTACTCATTGAAAGACTCTCTTTGCTTTCCTCTAACACAAAGCAAAGAGGTCTTTTTCTTATGTTTTGGAAAGATGTTTAATTAAGAATTACCTGAAATAAAGATACTCTGGCATAAAAACCTAGCCAGGAAATGGCTAACAGTTTGACTTTGAATATTTCTAAGAGTTCACCTGTTTCATATTTTTCAGTTTATTCCAGTAAGCTTTTTTTCTTCTGGAGAATGGTGGCAGCTATCATGGGGAAAAAGACTTCTCACACAGGAAAAGAATCCTCCCAGGCAACCAACCCCAGTCCCTTGGACAGCCTTGAGAATCAAACCGCATCAGTAACTTTTTAGAGTTCAAAGGAACCTGTTTCCCTCAGGTCCTGCTTACCTGCACCCTCATTAACCTCTTCAAAGAACTCTGAAGATTTAGGGAAGTACTTGCTTCCCCTTCACTGAAACTGGGTGGCTTCACCCTATCAACTTTTCATGCAAATTTTCTAACATTCTGATGAATGTGGAGATGGATTCTCCAGTGGTGGACATTGATCAGATCAGGCCCAAAGTCGCTTTATCTGAGATATTTCTGCTTGAAAAGCACAGCAATTAAAAGGTATTAGAACTTACACACAGGATGGAAGGTCTAAGTGTTATACACATACATGTGAAGATTTCAGGTGAAACAAATTGTAGAAATTATAGAAGAAAAAAGTCCTATTCAAAATACTAACAGCATGGCTAATCAATCATTTTGCCTTCAATGAGTTGAGGATACAGCAGTAGTAACTTACGTTCTCTAAGAGGACAGGTCTGTTCCTATCAGTATACATATACAGAATGTTTATCAATTTAATGTGGTTTGTTTGTTTTTAATACACGAACTAATAGACCCAGAGAGTGCATGCATTATTATTGCTGATTTAAAGATTGCACTGCATTTGGAGAGGGCATCCTGGGTTCTGGTCTCTGGATTTCTGCAGAACTGCTCTTGGGAACACCATTCCCATCACACGCAGAGCATAGGATATGTGAATTTGAATGTCCTCAGACTCATAGCTTCTGTATCTTAACAGGGTCTACATGAGAGCTGGATGTCTCATCTCTCGAAATGTGCATGCAAGAAATACTTTCAAACATTAAAGTTGTAGGTTCTGGGGACCTGAAGGTTAATGAGAACAAAAATGCTCAGTGAGTTTGAGGCACTTCAAGGATGTGAAAGGAACTCTTTTGTATCTCAATTCTAGATGCCTAAAGGCTTCTTTGGGATTTGAATGTCTGGGTACGATACACCGTATTAAACTTTGAAGAAATGATAGTGTGTACCTTACCTAAAACGTTCACCTGTAGGATTAGAAAATAATTCTCATAAAGACTGGCACAAATAAGAGAACATTATCCAGAAAATACTTTTTCTTTATTAAAGATGCTTTATGCTTTTTTTACTCTCTCTTGTTTTCCAACCATTCCACTTGAACCATTTGCACAGTATTGACCTGCTCTGAGCCTTTAGGGAGGCTGTTAAAATCTGTAACATGAACCCACAGCAGTGTCAAATATTAACAAGTGTTCTCTGCCCTGCTGGTGCTGAACGTTGATCCACCTCAGGCGTCAAGAAACTGAGACAGCTCGTTCGTAATTGTTGCCTTTCCTGTTCTCTCATATGGTGGGTAAGCACGCTGAAATGTCTTTCCTCTGGCTATTCAGCTTTATATATATTGCATCACCCTCATCTTCGCAGTAGCAGGATCCCGCCCAGCTGCATACTAATCGATGTGACTGAGATCTGCCTCCTGTGGTTCATTGTTTCTCTCATCCTGTCCCCAGAAGAAAGATTGTGTATTTAGCCATATAATGTTAAATATATCACTGTGTTCTGCAGGGATATGTGTTTAACTGTACTTTTTGCTATGAGTTTGTACTAATGAAGGCAAGTCAAACTGGTGTACTTCCACCTGAAATGGAAGATGACGAGGTTTGTGTGGACCTCAGATTCTGGGAGAGGCCATTCCCCAGTCTCAAAACGGGAGTCTCGCTCCTGCCCAGAAAAGCTTTCCTTTACTGCAAGCTGAAAGTTTTACTGCTAAACTGGTGGATGAAAAGCTGGACGTAAGCCAACAATGAGTACTCACAGCCCAGAAAGCTAACCGTATCCTGGGCTGCATCAAATGAAGTGTGGCCAGCAGATCGAGGGAGGTGATTCTGCCCGTCTACTTTGCTCTGGTGAGACATCACCTGGAGTACTGCATCCAGCTCTGGAGCCCTCAGCACAGGAAAGATACGGATGTGTTGGAGTGAGTCCAGAGGAGGGCTGCAAAAATGATCAGAGGGCTGGAACACGTCTCCTATGAGGACAGGCTGAGAGAGTTGGGGTTGTTCAGCCTGGAGAAGAGAAGGCTCTGTGGGGAGACCTTATTGCAGCCTTTCAGTACTTAAAGGGGGCCTACAGGAAAGACAGGGACAAACTTTTTAACAGGACCTGTTGTGATAGAACAAGGGCTAATGGATTTAAACTAAAAGAGGGAAGATTTACACTAGATAGAAGGAAGAAATTTTTTACAATGAGGTAGGAACAGGTTGCCCAGAGAGGTGGTAGATGCAAAACATTCAAGGTCAGATTGGATGAGGTTCTGAGCAACCTGATGTAGTTGAAGATGTTCCTGCTCATTGCAGGGGGGTTGGACTAGATGACCTGTAAAGGTCCCTTCCAGCCCAAACTATTCTATGATTCTATTTAACCAAAAATATTGGCTCCCAAAAGGCATAGAGAAAAAAAAAAGTCTTTCTTTACAGCATTTCTTGCCTACTCTGTTGTTCTGTTCTATGAAAAGAGTAAATCAAAAGTCATCTCCTAGATTACCTCTTTATTTATTGTCTCATTCCTGAGCACTCTTTGTTTCAGAGGCAGCTACAATGGATCATAATCGCCCATGGCTCCCTCAGTAGACGATTCAGGCATTAGATGAGCTGAACAACCTTCTGAAGTTGCTTGTGTCTCTTGAGCTTAGGCAGACTGAGTATTTGTCTGAGCCCTGTGGTAGGACCCTTAAATTAGGTGGGAGGAACCTGTATTAAAGTGTTCATTAACTTGTCACAGAAAAGCGTGCCTTTAAAAAGAGTGGGATGCTCAGTGAAGGAAAAGGTGCTTGCTCTAAGTTATTTCCAAAAATCACAGCCCATTGCTTCCTTCACAAACATGTACAAATATTGTTTCTCATAGGTTGTTTGTTTTGTTTTTTTTTTTAAACAGACAGAATATTATGATCTTATCACAGTAACATTCTTAATAATGTTGCATAGTCAATATATTTTTCTTGCCATTTTTTCATTTTACCTATAGCTATTTGTGGAACCATTCATATAACAAATTGCTAGGACCTGATTGTTTTCATTATCATTTATCAGTATTCTACATAGATCCCACTGAAGCACTGTGGTTTGGACAATACACCAGAGTTTATCAATGAATAATCTGAGTTCTTAAATGAGTAACTGATTTCTTTACCCTTGCAATGTACAGGTTGTTCTTCATGATTCACAATGCTCATCATTAGACTGCGTGTTTTACTTAATACTGGGCAAACATAGCATGTATACGGTGATGAAGTTACTTCTACAGCTTGGCAATATGCTTTGATTTATCAGTCTTCTAAGCTGTGGTGTTCTATTTTTCCCTTAGGGATACGATGATGGATATGGGGGTGAATATGATGATCCAAGCTATGAGGCATATGATAACAGTTACGCCACCCAAACACAAAGGTAAGCATTTGTACTTTTACATTTAATTTTTCAAAGAACACCTTTTTTTTTCCTCTTAGCTTTTCATGTGAATTTCCTGTTTTATTTTCCACATTAAATTCTACAAATTTTACAGTACTTTAAAAGGCTGTCAAAAAGTAGTAATGGCAATCAGAGTTTATAGACAGAATTATTTAGATGAATCAAAAATACAAGCAGCTATACTTTTAAAATTGGTGCGAAGTAAGTGTTTGTTTTTTTTTTTAAAAGCAAGAGATTACATCATTTTCTTATCTGATGTCACTTTGAACTTGTTTGTTTACTGGTGTGAAGTTGTCAAGGGCATCTCGTATTTATGGCTTTTACAATGTTTCGGGCAAAACCAGAAGGAAATAAAAAAAAAATTAATTATGATGGTAAATACCTGCCACTGGTTTGCATCCATCATCAAGGTAAACTATAGGAGGGAACTGCATGCCTGAATTAGGGCTGAAATTTTCTCGTTTTAGCCAGTTATTTTCTCAGTAACTCTCAGAATTGGTAAAAGCAACCAAGTTTGGAAATTTATTTTATGTCCTTACTGTGTGCGATAATGGGGAAAATTACTTTCACATCTTTTATGATTTGTGTCACTAAAATAAGGCAACAAAAACGATCACCTTTTATGTGCTCATACACCATACACACTCATATATTAATTTGACAGTTGGTCCATGTTTATTAAATATGGAATGACATCTTTTTCACAGTTAAGCTGAAGGATAAAAGGGTTTATTCAGAAATTATTCAGAATTGTTCAGAAACTGCTTTTATGGGTTGCTAAGAGTACATGTAAGACTGTGGAAAAGCAAATTAATTTTTAAGAAGAAAAGACATAGCTTTTAACTGAGTTACTGTGATTCTCACTGGGCAAGAAAGCAATGTATATGTACAGCGTTCAGCACTCGGAAGACCAGAGGACCTTAAATTTGCTTTTTGTTTAACCATCTTTTTTGTTGAATGCTTTGCTGATGAAAATGTCTGTCAGAATTATGTGCAGCTCCAGAACTGCTGTAGTGAGTGGCACTCAGGCTGATAAAAAATACTTTGTAAGTATTTTTATAACCAGTGAAGAATCTTTAAAAGGATTTGTCACACCTAAATGTGAACCCCATCAAGTATACTTTAACTGCACTTTTAAGTAATTATACATTACTGGCTGCACCCATCATGTCATTGTGTAGGTAGATATTCTTGTTGTCAAATGTACTCCAACTTTTTTGAAAATAATTCAGCCCATCTTTTGCTATAATAGTGAATTGTCACAGGAGATATTGCCTCTGGTGTAAAAATAATAATTAGCTGGAAATCTCTCTGCTATGACATTGCTTTATATCATCTGAATTAACCTGTAATTTCTTTGCAACTTGATGTCTCAGGCAACTAAATGACAAATATATCAAGCTTATGAGGAGTGTATTATAATCAAGCTAGAACTGGCAGTGACTCAAGAAAGAAAACTTATGAAGAGTCACATAATTTTGTCAATTAAACAGCTATTAAGTTTAGTCATCAGATATGTTTTCTATAAATGTGAGCTACCTCCAGGATGCCTAATATATTTAAAATCTGCAACTATAACATTTCATTTTGTAATACATGGCAGGACATGCAGTCATACTTACCCATGTGGAGTGCCAGAAGTAGTCTATTGATTTCAAAGAGAGCATCTTCGGAACAACATACTACTTATTTCAAAGATTTACAGAGCAAATGGACCATTAGATATGGAGTTTGGACTTCTGTACCTTGTTGGCCACTTAGCTTCACAGAAATGCCTCCCTACTGAGCCAAAATAATACAATAGAATAAAGTAGTATGACCAAAATACTTGATTAGATGTATATACCAAAAAGTTCTCTCCTGATCTCAGCTCTTGTTATTAGTATACTCCAGTCACATGGGAAAGACATATCATGCCACACCTAACAAAGAAGATAAGTTGTACTGATTCCAAGTACTTATTCCTCTCATCCAGTATGTGATCTACAAGAAAAACATCAACAAAAACTTGTAGACAATGTCTGTGCTGAGAGAAAAATATCATTACTGCCCTCTGCAGGTGGCTTAATGCAGAGTTCCAAGATTTCAGTTCATGTTAAGGGCAGCGTTTTGCTTTTTATGGCTCACTAAGGAATCAATATGGAAATTCTTAGAGAAGATACGAGCTCGTCTGACTGTCTCACCACACATGTTGACCAAGCCTTACTCTCATTGTTGCTTCACATTGAAGAAGGCGGGGAGGGAGAAGGAGGGTGGAATAGGGATGGGGATGGATGAGAAGGAATGGACGGACTGAATGCAAGCCAAGTTCAGCGTGCTTTACAGCAGAGAACATATCAAGTCGTGCTTTGTTCTCCTACTCACCCAATGCACAGAGTGAAGACTGAGGTGGAACCTCAGGACACCACCACTCCTGTTACATATACCTTTGTCTTCTAGACTTTACATCTACTTCCCATTTGCTCATCAGAGGCTTTCCGACCGTATATTCCTTCCAGGGACCCTTAGTCCTCGTTGTCCGAGAGGTCTGATTTAAACTTTTTGTAAATTAGGGTCTGCTAACAGCAGAGAAAATCAGCATGCTGTCAACACACACCCCTGTGATACAACACAGGATTATGATTTAGTAGAAGGAGCATAAAAAATACCCAGTCCCAGGAACATCCAGATGGAAATGGAGATAAATGCTGTCCTTCCGTGCACAGTTATTTGAAGATTTGTACTAAAGATCAGGGATAGTTTTGCACGCCCAGCAATATATTTTGGATAGGTCCTTCTCTAATGAACTCTTCCACTGCCACCCTTCCCAACAAACAGCTCTGTCCGTCATGATAGCAGTCTGATTTTTAGACTGAAATAGGGGGATGGGGTCACTTGCGGAAGAGACCATGACAGAATCTTGGGATCAGGCCTGAATGAAACCTACAATAAGTCTGTGTGGCTGTATGAGCTAAGAGGCACCTCAAGAGCACTTTGAAACGGACACAATAATCAACTTGAAGAAAGAACAGCAAGACCCTTGCTATGGTAAGTGCAACATGTACCTTATTATGTTTGGGGAGTTTTATTTTAGGAAGGAGAGAATGACGGGTTATGACATAAACAGTTATTGCTACAGTCTATATTGCCTGATATGTGTCTTCCTTTAACTAACAGAAGCTGTATTTCTAAAGCTAGCTTTTTTCCTTCTCATCTTCTTGTCCTATAATGACTACCCAGAACACAAGGTGGAACCTCAGGACAAAGACTTAAATGAACAACTAGCTGCTCTTCCCAAATGTGTCTATAACCATTATTTACAAGATTACATAAAAGGCTACAGTTTTAGCAAGGGCATTTAGAAACCTTGCTCATTGTAGAATTTTTTTCATACTGAGGTCAAAATACAGTTTTTGAGGTAATTAGAATGAAAGCTTTGTCTGATGCCAAAAAAAAACAAAAAAAACCAAGGAGACAACCATTTCAGTGGGCAGTGGAAGATATCAGTTCTGACATACTTCCCATAGGCAATGTTGCACAGCACTTCGAATTTCTTGATGAAACCTCTTTTTCCTCTCTCTTCCTCTCCCTTCTATGCAGTTTGAAGATGACTTTCAGGGATAAGTACCTCTGCCCAGACACAAGAGGAGATATTCTATAGTTGTTAAGTTTATACACTATTCCCTAGATACCTGGAAGTCAGGCAGAGAACACTCAAACCCTTTCTGCCAGCTAGATTTACCTCCTCAACCTCTAGTCTGACAACTTTGGTTAAAAATGTAAATCCTAGACATGCTATTCAGAAGTAAAAATCCCTTTCTGAATATGATTGCCATCCCTGCTCCTCACCATTGCCTGTTCACATGTGTCAATGATGAGGTGCCGAAAGGGAGGTAAAGGAAATAATTCTTTCTGATGTTCTCAAACAACACTGTCTTATCTCAGCAACCAGTTAATATCTATCTAAGTTTTCCACTCACCTTGCACTTGATACTTAAAAACTTGTAAGAAGTATATTCTGGTTGTCTAACAGAATTCTGGTATTACACAAAACTACTCTCACCTCACAGGTGTTTAGCTAGACTCAACCCTCACCTGTCAGCCATTCTATCAGATGCTGCCCAGCTTCCATTTCTAATGTAGATGTCATTCCTGTGCAGGCCTGTAAAGGTATGCTGCTTGTCCACTTTTTGGATGATTCTTAGCAGTTCAAGCACACTGATGTTCTCAATGGCTTCTTACCTTCAAACCATGTTGGAACATGTGGTGGCAACCATTCTTCCTGTCCATTCCCACTCAGATACTGATTTAAAGAAATAAATATGATTTCTACAGGGCAACAATCAATCTCATAAAACAAAACTCTGAAATGGTAGCAGTATGAATTTCCAACTCAGCTGTAACACAGCAGATGTAGGAGAATCCTATTAGTTTTCAAAATACGATACAGTTTTTGATTTTCTTAGCAGGAACTTTTAAGTCTGTTGAACCACCACCACTGTCCAGGATTCATGGGCTGAGAACACTAGATCACCAGGAGAAAAGGATGAAAAGTTTTGTGAGAGGATCTGCAAGATCTGCCTCTTTGGTTACTCAGAAGACGGTAGGGAATCAGACTGTATCGAATGCGAAGTGTGGCCAAACTCTTCAGCCAAGGCCAATAGAATAATTTTGTGGATCCGTTGCTGAGGAATCAGCTGAGAACCCTGATGACCAGCAGAGCTATCTTCAGCTTTGCTACCACATCTATAGTCATCTGTGACCTTTGTGTCTCTGCCAGCACCAGCAGTTTCATTTCAAAGGTACCATGTCTCACAGCCAAAAGAGATACTAAGGAAATCTGGGACTGACTGGCAGGTCATGGGACGAACCAGGAAGGGTATGTTCTATACCATATGCAGTGTAAACAATCGTGCCTGACAGGGAAAAGCAAAGGAAGTCAGTGATTGTCCATTGAAACGTAAAGTTTGGGTTTGGTATAATTTCCCTGTTCCACGGTGCCCGGCATGAACATTCACACATCAATCAGTTCTGTTTTTTTTGTGAACAGGTAGTTGGCATATTGGCAATGCTTTCCAGGGCTGGTTGGTTGGCTTGTTCTTCTGCCTTTTGTTCTGTCTGACTTTTGTTAAAAACGTAGTTCAGCTGCAATATGAGTTGTTGTGTGGGTGCTTACTAAAGAAAGAAGAGTCTGTGACTCCCATCCTAGGCTGGAAATAGATTTGCAAATACCAGAAAACCTGTAACATACTGACAAGAAGAATAAATAATTCAGTGATAAAAGACAGAAGAAAATAGTGCAAAACATTCCTGTTACAGATGCCATCCCACAGTAACACAGGCCTTCTCATGACATATCTTCATCTGTGCTGTGACTGCAAGAGGACGTGGGTAAAGGGCATTTCTCTTGCCTGCCTGGACCCAGCCCTCACTAGTGACAGTAACCCAGTTTTAGGACCTTACAGCAATTTTTGGCAAAACATTTACTGTTAATTTTGCAAATATTTTATGTAATGCTATAGGCAACAGGCCCCTAGATACACATTCTGCGCTGGTATGCAAATCATCTTGGAACAATGACTTCTGTCTAGTCCATCAAATGCACACTGTGAAAACCCATCCTGCATCTGCTAAGCAAACAACTTCCATTTCTGATGCAAAAAGGCATGTTATAGGTCATGTCATCTCTGAACTTCCTCTCTAAGAAGTTAATGGTAATATAGAATCTAAATCGTAACATAAAGAAAGATGGCATTGGTACATCTGAATTAAATTCTAAGTTTTTACGTGCTCTGAATAATTACATACATTGAGTTAGATAATGGCCAAAATGAAATTATCTTAGAGGACTGAAAGAAGAGAGAAAGGAAAGGTGCAGTATCAGAGAATTTCAAGTTGACTGGCATAGCTTTCACTTAACTGAATTATATTTAATTCAAAAGATATAATTATCTGTGGTTCATACTGCTGTGCTCTCATGTGCTAAGTCCCATTGGGCTACTGTTTCTCAATGCTAGTAACAAAAATATGAGAAAAACATGTTTCAGCGCATATATGATGCCTATGTCCTCTTTCCTGCCATGGCAGATAGTTGCTATGGCCTTATCAGTGTAGTCGTATCCCAGTAACTGTATGTTCATAGCAATACTTATCAATTGAACCTGTAATAGCTTCTGCAATTCTGAGTCACGTACTTACAACAGCTCAGACCCACTGAAAATTTCAAGACCACATTCAACCATTGAGATTGACTATACGACAAGTTATTGCCTTTGAAAAGAAACTTTGTTTTCCTGGTTATTCTTGTTTCTATTGTTAAGTTCATGCTATCTACTGTATAGCTTGTGTTTACAGCTCCTTTTTCTGTAGCGTGGGCTGCTTACAGGGGATTTAGGGATCACTTACTTATTTCTGATCTGATATGCAGGAATATAACATGGACCACAGTTCAGCCCGTGTTGCTTATGCGGCTTAAGGTACAATCACTTCAGTACAGAGACATGCTGCAAAATTATTTAGGAAGTAAAGCAAAGAATATTTTATCCAGCTGAATCTCCAGGAATTATTTACATCAGCAGTGTATATTTGCTCTAGTTCATCCTGGTTACCCTTGCTTGACCTCCAGATAGCAAGACTTTGTATGTACATCTGTTTCCAAAGATGAGTTCTTCACAAACAGGGCTGTGAGTGAAATAACACTTTCAGACTAGTACAATTGTAAAGACACGCAGTCTTTACAAAACAGTACATAATTCTTCTGGGTGTACATGTTCTCTGATGGACCCTACCCAATGGACTATTCTTTTCTCCAAGCTCCTTTGGGATTCAGCAAAAAATGATGCCTCTATGTTTCAGTAAGAGAAATTTAGTATTAATATTAGGAGGGGGCTCCACAGGACTGGAGCGCTTAGTAGTCTCTATCACCATAGCTTTAAAACCACATTAGACAAATTTCAGTAAAGAATCACGTAAATAAATTTCTGTGTTTATAGATAGATGAAATGGTCTAGGTGACATTTTAAGGCCCCTTCTAGCTCTATTTTCTGTTACCTTTTCCCCTTTTTGTTCATTCATGACTAGGTTTACTTCAAGATAACAACACAGGATAATCTAATTGGACTAAGGAAGTTGTTTTGTTACAAATAAAAAGAAAGTAACCCCATTTTCAAACTCCATTTTGATTTGTGGGGGTTTTATGACTGATAGAAATCCTTTTAGGAACAATTAAAATAAATCTGATGTTTCAAGCACTGAAAAAGTAAATGTGTTTTTAATAGAGTAGGTTACTGTTGTTTTTTTTTTTAATATATTTTTCATGTTGTGTTAAATTACAGTAAATAGTTCTAGTCCATTCCTTCAGGATGATCTCATAATAAAGATATCAGATTTTAATTTGTTACAGGTAGCATTTTCATCTAGATATGCAAATGTACATAAACTGAAGACTATCATACATCTCATAATACAGTACAATGCAGCACTGGATGAACATTCTTTTTTTAGACTATCTCCTAACATGCTGAAAAGGGGCAAAATTCATTAGAGGAAAAAAAATCTTAGATACAGAATTATCAAGAGACTGAAGAGTTATGTTAATTTTATTTGCCACTACAAAAGAAATTAATATCGTGGCCAACTCATGTAAAGCATAAACTGTCTTAGATGCTCCTTTTAGTTTCAAGTATTGACACAAACTTCTTACAACAGTGCCAGGGTACATGCAACAATAGTTAGTGCAAATTACAACACAAAACCTGTTTTGTCAGTCTTCTCTCTGACATCTGAAGTCATGAGAAGATTAAATAAGTCTGTCACGATTCTACAAGACTGAATTGCTAAAAACCTTCTGCTGTGGATCTAAGGGACAGATAGCAGCAGCATTGAGATTGCTCATAGCTTTTGCTGATGTGATAGCTGTCTTGGAGGCACCCAGTTTAGAGGCCACCTTTGTCCTTGTAAGTGATGTAACCGCATTAATTCATTAGCACTGTAAAGTCTAGAAATCCAAGTAGCTGATCAGCATGTTACAGTGCTAGACTTGTACAGCTGAAAAGCTTATGAGTTCTTCAAAGATCTTTGAATCAAAAATCCTTGAAAATCTTCTACCTGCATGACAGAAATTACTCTTATATCCCATTTTGTGCAGAACCTTTTTTGATAAATTTTTGAAGGAAAACTTCATTTGAAAACTTCTCAAAATCTAATTACAACAGTTACTTGGGAAAACCATTGCCAGTTACTTGGGAAAACCATTGTTGTACAGCAGGTAAGTTCTGATCCCTGTTTCTGGACTGAGTCTTCAAATGACAGCTATCGGTTTCCTTACCTGCTGATAGACAGCTGGGGAGGGGGGAGAAACCTGGCAGACTTCTGCTAAGTTTCTATCTCTTGCCAATGCCCCTGGTGTGTTTGTACCTACCACTAGTAGTGTAGTTCAGTGTTCCCTGAGGTGGCCAAAGATATTTGGAACCTCCATCCAATTGAATCCCCAGCTACAATGTTGTGGAGGGATTTCCAAGCAAAAGATTACAGAAATACTCAGGGTGAAAGTAAGATCTTTGGCTGTTTAATTGAACACCAAAGAACTAGGGAGCAAATATTTCTGAACAGTCTTAAGACAAAGACTTAAGAGTTGCCATTGAGAAACTCAGTCATTCACAGACTCTCTTTCCTAATGTCTTGCTGAGGAACTTTAGTTAACAGCATTTCTCAGATTTATATGTTGGGATGCATTCAGAAAGAAAACACTGAGCGATGTCAATGATCTTCCTTGAATGTAGAATGAATCCAGTAAATGCTTAAAGCAATGATCAGATACCTTTATTTAATCAACCAGGCCTGCTGTTTTTGGCTACTTGCTTTGTAAAATGTTCCTGCAGGCTAGTTGTGGAGAGAATTATCCATAGTTAAATGAAACAATTTTGTCCTTAGTTTAAAAATGATGGCTAGACAGGACTGTGAAGAATCATTAATTTATTAGAAGATTATCACATGGTTAAATCTTTTTGTGATATGATCAAAGGTTTACTCACTTCTCTTTCACTATCAAAATACTGCTATATAGTAAAATATATAGACACATATAGCTGCAATAGGTAGAGTGGTTACATTGGTTCTTTGTAAAATGGGATATTCATATTTTCTCTACTGTGCACTTTCTCACCTTTTAACCAGTATGCATTGTATTTATACTTTGTCATATTTCATTTTGGCTTTGTGCTTATATCCACCTGTTCATAAATAAAGATTTCCCTGTGTTTTATTCCCAACCTGTTGAAATCAATCAAGGCAGGAAGCCTAGAATATGACATTTTATGTATCTTCACAGCAATCCACTTACGGCATTCATCATCAGAAAATGTTTTCAAATGCCACTTCTAGTTTATTTGATTCCACAAGCAAAATAGAATCAAATTTTGTTACTCTGAAATAGAGAAAAGTTTTTCCTCTAAAACTGGGTAGGATTCCTAAAATTCTGCTCCATTCCTTTTGCAAATACTGCATCTGCAGACATTTCATATTATATTCTGAAATACTCGGTCATAATTCTGTGTCTGTGAGAAAAGTACAGCAGTATGCATTATATTTGAATAGAAATCCCCGTGTGTCCGTGGTTGTAGCAAATAAATGGCAAATTGGTTTCTATTTCAGTTACTGCAATACGTTCAGAACCCAAAGTCATCTTGCAATTATGATGGCTTTCCACTCCTATGCTTGTATAACTCTACTGGCTTCATTATTTATTTTATTTTTAAATTCAGGTTTGCAGTAGCATGAAATCAAATGTAGGAAAATGCTGGAGACAGATAAGACCTAGTTTAACTTCAGGCATGTTGTAAGCTACTGAATAAATCCAGGGAGTCTTGTAGTGGAGACATTCTTCTCTGAAAAATATTGGATACGATCAAATGAGCTTTCAGAAAATGGGAGATTTTACCCATATTATTCCATTAGTTCTAAAGATCTATTCACTGAAGGACTATATTTGTGATTTAAGGCTGAATCTCACAAGAAGTTCCTTTATTCAAAAGACTTCTCATCTTTTCTATAGATGTAATGCTCTGTTGAGTAGAGATGCTCCAGTAAGTTTCAGATTCCTAGGATTATTTCTTTATTCGCACATTTCCACTATGAAATATTACGAAATAGTATTTTATAAAAATTGCATATGTTGCAGTTCATGTGAATGCAAACCTTGCTCACCTGTCTTCCGAGCAGAAGCATACTGCTTTGTGTAAACAGCTTTTCTTTCATGGCCAACTATGTGTTAAGCCCTGCTTGTTCCCTCCCTTGTGTAGGAGGTAGAAGCATTACAAATGCAGTCTTACATAAATTGACTGCAGTAGCGTTAGACAGGATCCTGTTAGCATAGGAGCAGAGTATTCGATTGTATCCATTATCGATGTTGAAAGTTGTAAACTCCAAGGATTACTCAACAGAAAAGGGATTGAGAAAGAGGAAGATAATGGGAGATAGGAGACTAAGACCTCAAAGGATCTATTTGAGGAAGTGAAAACAACTGAGAGTTGTCTAAAATATTGAATCCCACCTCTAGGGATCCTTGTGAATTATCCTGGGTGTTAGCTTGACTCTAGAATCTGTTGTCTGAACCTAAGCCAGACTAAGATATTTCTACAAGGAGTGCTAAAGTTTCATTTATCTGTATCTCTATGTCTAAATATGTATATGCGTATATACATATATATATACACACATGTGTATATATGTCTAAATATCCACACGTATATATATGTCTAAAGTATAGATGCTGATTGCAAGGTGGCAAAGGCTGGGAATCCCTCTTCAGAGAGTGCCAATCCTAAAACACAATATTGGTTCACTCTCACATTGTTGAGTGCCACAACACAAAGAGGGAAGTCTCTCAAGACTTATTCTTACTTCTTCAAAGTCTAGCATGGAACTTTTTCATCTGTTTGATAATGAATCTGAACTGTGGAACTTCACCGGCATCAGCTGAATCTCTAGTTTGGACCAATTCAATTATTTCACAAAAGAAGCCTAATTATTATGTAATGGCTGAGTTATAACCAAGGTTGATCAAAAGCCTCTTTTCTAAATTGACTAGCTCTTTCCCAGACATTTCCTAATAAAAGATTTTTATAATATTCTAGAATATACTCTCCCAGTTAAAAAGTACAACCATAAAGAAAGAAAAATAAGATAAAATAATGTCTTTACAGGAAAAAAAATCCGTTAAAGTTCTAGCTCTTAATCAAAGGCTTTCAGTTTCTTAGGATCTTTCAGGATAGACTACAGAAAGTAGTCTGCATGGAACCACATGTTAGCAGTGTTTAAAGCAGATGAACTCTTTCTTGTACCTTTCAGCTTTGGCTGTTAGTGTGCCCATTGTATAGCTGCAACCGCATTTTGTGCTCCACAATTAGGGAATAAAAAGTCAGATGCATCTCTCAGCAAGAAAAAGCAAAGAACAGAAAGAGAGGAAGGAAGAACAAAACAAACAAAAAAACCCAAACCCACAACAATGAGGGAACAAGAAGTACTCAAGTTCTTCAGTTTTTGCAATGCTCTGCTGCCTTACATTACAGAAGCTGTAAGAGCAGCCAGGGAGCCAGATGGTAACGGTGCTAGTGCTGGGTCTCTTGTCAGCAGCTTCCTGCAGGTGCAGGAAGAGGTTGGTCAAAGGCTAATGCAGCCTATTCATTAATATTGTGATTTCCTGTACGTAACGCCATTGATCTCTGAGTGGTGAACATCACCCTTCCCCAAGGTGGCTTATTGACCCAAAAGTCAGGGTTTTGTGGCTTCAATCTTAACTCTTTTGTTTGCTCTTCTTTGCTTAAACCACCTTAAAGCACCATTCTCAGCAGCCTTTTGGATAACAAACTGTGTGGTTTCCCATGGGTGTTGACACAGTCAAACTGGAATTTGATTTTGCTTAGCTAATGTCAATCTGAAAAAGTCCCAGTTAACGAGAGGTTAAAAACCTCTGTTGGCTTTTAAGACTGCTGTTTAGATACAGAGCCTCTGCTTGTGAGCGCTCCTTATATCATAGGAGCACCAGATAATTCAGGTTGGAAGGCAGCTCAGGGGGCCCTTAACTCTCAAATAAGGAACATCTTTTGTGTTCTTTTTTTTGGAACAGATTTGGCTTTATCTGCATGAAAAGAAGACATCACAAGTTTATGGAAAATTTGATCCCAAATCCTTAAAAGTAACAGGTTCAAAAGCACTAACCAAAACCAGCAGTTATGTTAAAAGAAGCATAAATAGGTTATGAAGATTAGCAATATACATATTATTAATCTTCTTGCCCACAGAATAGGAATGAGGAATCATACATCTCTGTTGCAAAAATGTCATCTAGACAGAGAAAAATTACATCAGAGGTTCTCAGATTGCGAGCCATTTGAGATATAAAAATAATTAAACTACACATAAGATTCATAGTCCCATGTATACCAATTGTTCCACAAGTGGTATGTGTAGAAGGTTACTTAAGCCTAAGTCACGGCACATCAAGGCCTCTGTGTTTCAGAAGTCTGGTGTTATAGTGCCATGCTTTGAAAATTTAGGAGTGAAAACGGAAAAGTTGTAAATGAGCTAATCTTATCTGCTTTATAAAATGTATTGCATCCTGCTTTCAGGTGGGTGCATGTACTTAAGTAAATTACACTTCATGTTGCTTGAAAGTAATGAATGCTAATGACAGATAATGGTGTCTTGTTTCCAATTAGCACCGCCAAGAGAGCCTGAGGTTTCTAGAGCTTATGATCACCAAATTTTCCAGGAACAGTCTGAGAACTTTAAAATTATATAAACAAGTTTTACTTATGCTAAATGCATTTGCTGATTGTTTCCTTCCACAGTTGGGCATAATGCTAAAGAACTACATCTCTCTGTAGTTCAGTAATTAAAAAACGATCTTATGTATGTAAAGCCATATTTTATCACCCATTTTTATAAATATCATTCATTATTCACTTTAATAAAAAAACAAAGGAAAACATTTACAAATAAATGCATGTAATAGATTGTAGTGAATATTCAGAAAGGTTTAAAATAGAGCAGACCAATGGATAAGCAGTTGGGCTCACAAAATATGAGTTTAAATCAGGTGTTTCACACTAAGAAATAAATTTCCTTCACTTAGGTACTGTTCAAAACATTATCTAATATGAGATAGCAAGGAATTTGAAATACCAATTTGGCTCAAATCTATGAAAAATGTATATTGTTCAGGGAAATAAAGTTGGAGAACTTAGATCACAATCATGCGTTGTGCTATGAATTATGCGTTTTCAGAAATGTGTTAAGTATTGTGCTCACAGACATCGAATATGCAGTATATACCAAATCACTTCCTTTCTGCAGTTGCAATACAGCTTGTTTCTTATTTTAACAGTTTGTGTATTAACTTTATATTCTGTTTATAATGTATTTCAGTTCCGAATATTCACTGTGCAGGATTTTTATCTCACATCCTTATTGTCTGTATGATTGTGTGGTTTTTCTCTAATAAAAACGTGCAACAACAATAACGTAGCGATGAATTTTTACCTGCTCTTGCAACTCTTGCATTTCACTGGATGTTATATTGATGGGAATAGCTCAAGGCCCTACTCAGTGACCGCTGAAACAGGACTGCTGTTGGTAACTTATTAGCCTTTGGACTGGGTCCCAAATGAACTCCTTTTAAAGCTGACCTTTGAATGCAGCCCCTTGGTTTTGTAAAATGTATCAGGAAGGTTTATTAGCATCTTACCGCTGACAGAAGATGAGAGTTGTGGGGTTTCTTCTCCTGTTACTCCACTCACTGGTCCAACACCCTCCTCCACCCAGAAAAGCAGGCAGTATGCCAAAATGCTGCCGCTTAAATTGTATTACATGAGATTCTTTCATACTGCTGTCTGCCAGATCTGAGTGGTATGTCATCTGTCTGTTCTCTACGTTTCAAGTAATTTCTTAGGTCTAAACCACGAGCTCTGTAGATATGACTATATACATGATTTAACCTTGACGTTGCCAGTTCTGTAGTTCACCTTGCATAATCCTGTAATTTTATTTAGCTGGCTACTAGAATCATTGCAAAATGGTACAGAATGCTTAGTATGTCCAACAAATAAAAGATGTATTCTTCCTGTTTGTTTCTTGCACCAATTCGATAGGAGGGTGTATATGTTTAGATAATTAATTTTCAAGCGACTGAATAGCTCCCGTTATCCTGGAGGGTAACGCTCTGCAGTGATTATGTCCTATAGAACTTGGATGGCACTGGAAAAAATATGTAAAAGTATTAACTTCATTTTCATTCACATCGCTTGTGTGTCCACTTTCTGAAACTGCTTTAGCAAATGAATTTCATCTGTCTGAGATATTGACATCAGTGTACTATCCACTCACATGAATGACTTCTGGCTAAATTGCCAAATTAATGCACAGCAATTATAGCCACATTTTCAGTTCAAAAAACTCCCACAGATATTTGTAGCTGAAAACTGACTATGAGAGCTGTGCCTAACAAGTGTCCCAAATCAAAACAACTTGACTGTCAGTTATCAGATACATGCAATCAGTGCACTCAAGTGAGATACAGCACATGAATTATTCTCAGAAATTATTCCAAGAATAGTTATGAATAGCTATTAAGTTTGAAAAATTAAAAATCTGATTACAGGCGTTTGTGAACAAAGAAGTCAAAATTATTTTAAGAAAGTAATTGTTACAGATTGCTTGTTTATCTCTGTTGCATTTGTGAAATATTTTTATGTACACTCTACTGTCAACTAAGCTTCTCTTTCAAGTGTAAACTAATATTTTTAAGATGGTAATCTAATATGGAAAATTGCCTGAGCAATAATGTTATAAATAGTGCAATATCGAGCTGATTGCCTGCTTCTGTTCATTTTGCAAGAGTCCATCTCACACAGTGTCCAAGGAAAAAGAAGCAAAAGTGATAATACCAAAAAATTAACAACAGAGAAAGTGTTACATTTTCTGTTTGGTTCACTACAGACTGAAGAAATACAATATAGTAGAATTGGTGGAGTTTGTAAGTTTTTCTGGGCAGAGACTGATTCTTGTTATGGCTACCTGGTACCTGGTAACACCAATAGTCTGATGTTGAATTTGGTGCCAGGTACCAAATACACAGTACAAACTGTAAATAATAATAGCAGTCAAGAAAAAGTGTGAAAAATTCCATTTCATTATGTCTTAGAGGTCAGATTTTCTGGTTGTCCACTCCAGGTACTAGCTGGGGATTGCTGATTGTCGGGGTGTAACTATGATCTGAAGTCTTTTGATAACATATTAATATGACCATACATAATTTTATTGAATGAACAGAAAGCAGTGAAAAAGTGGATTTGAGACTCTAAGTCTGATTTTCCACTCCTTCAACCTCACTACTTTCAGTATGCATTTTGTCAATTACTGTATAAAACTTTCCATAGGTGTCCAATAACTGCATAAGGACAAAGGTTGTGGAGAATCATGTTTCTACAAGCAGTGGAAACAGACTTTTCTTCTTCAGGAGAAAAGCTGAAAACTTATCAGTGGTTTTGGTAAAGATGAGTATTTTACAGGTTACACAAATACAATGCAGTTGGCTTTGGGGAAAACAAACTGTGCTGAGTTTGATACCGCATAAATGTTTGGAATTACAGATAAATGAGATTAACACTTCTTCTGGCAGTTTAACAATAGTGAATAATAAAGTGGATGGTCTTTTTTCAGACCTTATTTTTGCAAATAGAATTTCTGCCAGTGTTTGTCACATCTCCTAGGTTTACATATTTAGAACCAATTTTGCTTTATGCTCAGTAGATAAGAAATGTGATGTCCTGTATAATAGCTGTTATTGTCACTGATACATTTTCCTTCATATTTTTTAAATTCTCACTACCTCTGAAACTAGCTGGACTAAGCTATCGTGTAAAAGCGTTAAGATATGTTTCATTTTCTATGCTCTGTTTTCATTTTGGGTTGGTTACGTATGATAATAGTGACATGGCTATCTGAATCTGTTACAGTGTGCCTGAATATTATGACTATGGTCACGGAACAAGCGAAGAGGCTTATGACAGCTACGGTAAGGTCTATTCTATCTTCAGCAAAAGTATGAAATCAACAGAAAAAATCTGTCACTGACAACTCAGAAATTACTTCCACATACTTTTCTTTCTTTCACTGCTTTTACAAAGACCAAATAAAATGGATTTGTGGAACTTTAGGGTGAGGTTTGACTTATTGAAGTAGGACCAGAAAATTAGACAGATCAGTTTTGATCAAAATTACAAAGCCAATTAATCACAGTCACAGATCAGCTTTAACAGCAACACAAGTTCGTGATTAGCGCCTGAATATATTTCACAGTGTTAAGTTGCAGTCTGCTTGATGTGCCAAAAATACTGTGCATCTGCTACTGTCATATGCATCTCTTCAACCATCAAGTTTTGTAAGATTTTGAAATATAGACCTAATGAAAGTGGAAAGAGAGGGTGCTGTACCACCATGGGAATCCCCACTGCACCAAGAGGGAAAGGACTATCTTGTGCCACACCAGACAGTGCGAGTAGAGGAAGCACTGTACTTTTTGCACCTCTCCCCACCGAGTCTGTGTCTGAGCTGGAATAGTTCCACTTCACAGGAACAGAGGGCATGAGAGGAAAATAAAGCGTTGCTCCAACAACGTGTACAGCCCATTTTCTAGGTTCGATATTAGTCATGTGTTTTAACAACTAATTAGAATCTCTTCTGTCTTTTCCTGTCATTTATATTTGCAGTGCATTTTACCATCAGATGACACACTGAATCTGACTCTCACATTTTCACTGAAATAATAGAGTGATGCGGACTATTGTCAGCTTAAGACTGACTCTAGTATATTCAGCAGAGATGTCGTGCTTTATTTAGTACTACTAATAAAGTATTGTAAGCTTATATGGTGACTTCCAGAGCATTGTGAAAATGTGAGCTGCTGGAAATGATGCTGCAAGTACAAGTTACAGTAAGGGTTTATTTATATAAGAATTGTTACTTGAAAGAAATAATGTTATTCATGCAGCTGTGAAGCAAATGTCACTGTAATGTGAAATTGCAGCTTCCTTTGTATTTGCACAGAAATCAGGACATGTCAAAATGATTGCATTGCATAATCAGAAATAACTTAATTTTTTGTATAATCAGTACTTGCAATCCATTTGGATAATACAATGTGCAGTAAAGCACATTTTCAGTGGTAAACAAGTAATAATAATTATAACTTATCCATACGAATGTGTGTGGTTCGATTACCCTTAGTTTTGTTTCCTTATTGTACGTACTTTTTTTAATATCTGCAGTGAAAGACCTTTCCTCCCCTCTACAGCTCGACTCTCCATCTGTCCTCCCAAATGCACTGCTAAAGTTTTGGGCAATGCAGAAAAGTGTAGTCTGAGCTCAGCAGTAAGAATTACCCATTGCTTAACTTCTAACTAGACTTCCCCATGCAGACTCTCTGTGTGTTTGGGCAAGACATTTAAAGTAATGTCACTCTTCCTTCAATCGCTCATTTGTAAAACTAGAAGAATATTACTTGTTTTCCCAGCTGGGCTTTTGAATGGATTAATTAGTTAAGGTTTACAAAGTGTTCAAAGAGGGGGATCATGACTGAATTTATGCCCTCCATGAAGCTACATTTTTTTGCCATTTAGCGGCTGAAACAAACTCAAAATGCTTGGGTTTCCTTTGCTAGACTTGTCTTAAAATGCGTAGTAGATAACTGTCGACTTGCTTTTTTGCTTAAAAAATTTTCTGAGCTGGCATTTGAATACAAAATTCTGGAATAGTTTTATCAGTGACCTGGAATAAACTTAAAAATGGAATTGTATTCCAAATGGCTATTTTTCTACTTTCTCAAATCAGATACATTTCTATGTGAGTCTTTGTGCTCCTCTTGGTTCACTTACTTTAGCAGATTAGTAAATTCACTAGTTCTGTGTTACAGAAACCTGTGCATGAACTTCCATCATCCCAGAGTCACCACCATTTATCTGAAGAGCTAATCTGAGTATACAGAGCTATAAAATATATTCTTAACTTCCTCATTTTCTGAATTCTTGGTACATATACTGATGTTCTCTCCATATGAGACTTTTTCAGTGTCTCCCACCCAGCCAATAAGCAGTCTGGTGCCACCCTTTCTCATCCTCATGTAACTTTTACCCTAATTCTCTGTTCCCACAGAATTGTTCCTAGTTCTCTACTTCTTTTTCAGGATGTCTTGCAATTCATTGTGAATCTTCTGAATCCATCCCACTGTATAAAAACAGCTATCCCTCATATTTCACCATCCTGCAGGAATCAGGAGTCTTTCTTTCGCCCCAGTTCAGTTTCACACCTTGTTTTACCTTCCACAACAAGGCTATATTCCTCCTTTACAATCCTTTCTGGCACACCTCTGTAATTCAGAATTCCCCCAAACTCTGAATAAGACCACGCACAAATGGTGCATGAACATAGAACTGATGTCTTGTTGTTGTTGTCGTCTCTTAGCCATTTGTTGTAACTAATTGTCTTTTCACACTTATCCCCTCCAAGAACAGTGTCTGAATTCTCAAAAATTGACTAGGTTGGCACTTCTTTATTTTCTCCCATGCATCCTCTTGCTTCCCACTTATCTTTAGGGAGTACCCGAGAAGGTTTCCTTTTATTCTTTTTCATGAAGCAGATTCAATCAAATAACAATGCTACTTAGTTCTTAATTTATTTTTTTTTAAGTATAATACAGAGCTCTCTGTAGTTTGTTACGTATTATATAGCAGCATATTACTCCCATATGAGCTGCCTGCTATGACTTTTCTTTCTCTCTGGGCTCCTGAGAATTAGCAGGTGGTTTTTGTCTCATGTGTTCTTCTATGTTCCTTTTAAAAGAGCTTGTGGAGAAGTCTGACTGAGGGCACTGTTTCCTCAGAAGTTCTTAAGTTTTATGCATTTATGGATTATTCACGATAGGGTTGCAAAAATCACAGCGGTGTTTCAGAGCAAAGCCCACCTGAACACCATGTCATTCTCAGGGAGTTCCTCTCTCTTTTGATTAGATGAAAGTAGTAAACAAGAAATGGCCTAAATTGCTTATCTGAGGCTGTGCAAGATGAATTCTTATACACTTTTCCCCACTGTAGAATCCACAACTTCGGTTAATTGCCTTGACTCCTTGTTCAGTTTCTGATGTGAAGGTTCCTGAGAATTCAATCCCTTCCAAATCCAACCAAGCACCCCCCCAAGACAATGACAATGGCACCTGAGAGGGATATATGTAAAATCCCACTATTTCCTATGACTTGAGGATGTTCCATGAATGAAATTTCATAGCACAGGACCCTGTCATGCAGTTAGATACTCTGACTCTGTGGTGATTTGATATGCTTGCCACACAGTCTCTCAGAAGGATCAAAGTAGAGACACTTCAAAGCATTCCCTACAGCAGCCTCTGGGCACCTGGAAATACTTTACTAGGGAATTATGAGATTCCTACCAATTTTTGATAGGATCAGGATTGTGCAGTTACTGATAGAGAATTTTGGAGATCACTGTTCTGGACTGAGGAACATAAATTTGGGACATATGCCTGGAAATCTTGTGGACGTAGCCCTTATAAGCTTCCTCGAGTGATAAAGAAATATCTTTAGCAGGCACTTCAAAACTAAAAGGCCAGTCACTTAAAGTACTGTACAATTTTCAAAAATGTAAAGCATCCTCACCTTTAATCACACTCAATAAACATTTTATGATACTTGTGTTACTGAAAGTCTTGATATCTACAGACACGAATTTAAATCTAGGAGTCTAAACTAGGATGACTGTCATTTTAACTTGATGATGATGCTTATGTTTTAAAACAGAAGGCATGAAAATGGATAAATTTATTAAAAAAACCCCAACTTTATATCCATTACTCTCATTATATTTTAATAATTTTGTGGCTTTCCTTCTAGCACTGTTGTCATCTGAGGAGGTATCTAGTGAAAACACAAATTTAACAATTTGTCTTATAAATCCATTAGGATAAAATGCACAACTAAAAATTTGGTAACTAAGAATCTTTCCTGCCCATATGTAATGTCGTGCCCAAGTCCAAAAAGCACCTTCACTGGACAGGACTACTGTAAAGGAAAAGGCCTTTGTAAACCATTCATGTTCTCATTTCTTTCTCCTTTTCCCTGTCTTTTAGAGGAACCAGCATTCTCAATACAAGTGTTGTGCTGTGTTAAGTCACTCTAGACTCGCTAGCAAGGCATGTCCAGTACCTCATAAGCTATACTAACGATATCTGACCTGCCTCACAGTTCATCTGAATCCTTTTTCTCCCTTGCAGTGATCAGGGCACTCAAGGTTTTATTTGTCAGATACCGTTTCTGTCTTAGTTCTTCCCTGGGCTGGGGACTCCAGCAGATGAGCTCTGCCACTTCCTGCTGCAGAAGGCTGAAGAGGCTCCTGCCTCTGCTTCCAAAGGTTGATACTGCCATAGTGAGGATGGAGGAAAGTAAGAGCGTGCATGTTGACAGATGCTGGAGTTCACAGCCTGGTGCATATTCCGCCTTGTGAATTACCTGAAAATGATGGTGATTTATGTTTTTATGTCAGGTCATGAACTGCAGTATCTGAGAGGCCAGTACACATGGACTTCTGTTGCTATTACCTAAAAAGCAGAAACCTTAGGTAGAGGGTAAAAGGAGGTAGTTAAAGTCTATAACCTCCTAAACCACAACAATTAAATTAGAATAACACCATCTGCCAAAGGCCTTAGGCAAGAGTTAGGAAGGTTTATCTGTACCTTGTCTCCTACACAAAGAGGGAAGACATAGTGAACTCCACTTACATTCCTGTTACTATACAGGAAAAGCTGGCAAGGCTGTTTACTGCATGGGCTGCCATTGCAGTAAGGAGACATCATTATTTGTGTGCTCTTTCTTTACCAAAAATCTTCAAATGCGCACATTTTCTCTAATTACCACATTTTGTAGTGCATGTTCTACTCCAGTTTAGCGTTGAGTGCTCACTTGTAAACAACTGGTATTTGGTTTTAGGATAATTCTATCTTTAATTAAAATTGGAGAGTATAATTGTTTACTATAAGTCCTTTTAATGTAAGACACCCTTTAAGTTGTAAAATGCTGCCACAATGATTTAACTGACTATTTCACAAATAATTATTTGCCAGTCTCTCAATATGAGAGCTTTGCTGTTGTGATGACAATTACTTTACTAAGTAATCCTCTACACAGGCAGCACTTCATAAACAAATTCTTTATAGTGCTTTATAGGGCTAACAAGTAAAAATGTGCAGGCATGTTCCACTACTTTTTTATTATCTTGTTTATTTTTTAATTTTGTGTTTGGCCTGAAGACTGTATTACCTATGTTGTTTTGTTTGGGGTTGGGTTTTTTTAAAATAAAAATAATAGTTTCTGCCAAACAAGTAAGAGTAAAAATAAATATATAGTGATGAAATTTGGGGAGGAGAGAGTGTATGGAGGGCTCAAATTTCAGGAATTCTGATAGACAGGTTGATTGAAGAAATGTTACCTTAGGAAAAATAAATTCTCATAACTTCATGATGAGACATAAGCATGACCATTTCATGGAGAAACTCAAGTAACTACCATCCTAATATGAAATAAACCCTGTGTTGAATAATCTATGGCAGTGATGAAACCAGATGAAGCCATGCTGCAATGTATACAGAAAAATATTTGTAAATTTTGAAAAAGCATTTCTTAGCAATTGCTCTGCAGGTGATGATACGAGGTTTGTTCGTCTGTCAAGTCCAAGTTCCTTCTTCATTTTCAATAACAACTTTGGTATTGTAGGTCATTGCTTCCAATAGTCATTATGCTCAGGATGCTAAGGGTTTCTTACCCTGTTTTTTTCTAGCCTAGCCCCATTTAAGTTTTCGAATGTAGGAAATCAAGTGCTCAGATAAGGTAGTGACTGATATGCAGATGTAAGAGACATAGGTTTGATTCTCCTCATTGCAGCATTTGACTTCACATAGCTTGTGATTGGCAGGTAAGATTTTTACTAACGCTAATTAATAAAGCCTTGCTAATGTGCACTGATGTACATTAATATCATCTGAGTATGTACATTTGGTGTCTAACAGGAAATATGACTTGCAACATACCAAAGAAAACTTTGGTTTCTAGCTCTTGTAGCATCGTAGCATTGATTAGACATCTCAGAGGCAACAGGACACAGATTGCTCCACTGTGTTGGAGTCTTTCTGCTGTGCAGAGCACCTGGCAGGCAAGTTAGCACATGCTGGGTATTTCTAGAGGAGGGTAGAACCAGAAGTGCTTTTTTGAAGCATATTTCCCAATAGTCTCCATTTATTCCTCTTCTTTTCACATCACTGAGTGGGCTCACAGTACATGACTTTTAGTTTGAAACTAAACCAGAAGATGCACTCACAACTGTTTGTGAGAATTCAGTTCAGAGGCTCAAACTAGGGCTGGTCTGAAATGGAAAAAAATCTCTAGAAACCAAGAACTCTGCAGATCGTTCCTATTTGGGGCAGGTGTACACCCAGCCCTGGGAACACAGAAGTGCTCCTGAGTCTTCCTGTACAGCGCTCTATTTTTTCTTCCACCAGAAACAGGAGTCATTGAAGATTTCTACTGCATATTGACAGAAGACATACCGAATAAATTGTCCTCCTTTAATCTTCTATTTCAGTCATTCCTATACTTACTAGGGTATCAGAGATCCAGTTCCTACTCCATGGGACAAAATGAACTGTCAAAAGCATTTCCTTGATTTTCTGAAAAATGTTATCAATTCTTTTTCTGGAGGAATCACATTAGCTGTCTCCCAAATGGTATTCATTCCCTCAGAAGAGATTTATGATTTTCATAAGAGCATGATTTTGAAAGTCTGCAGAAAAAGGGAATACATTTTGAATTCAGTGATGATGGCTACTGTGGGGATGATACTAAAATTATTGCCATTTTGTCAAATCAGTGCTTAAATTAGGCTATAATTCTTTAGAAAGTTCCATATTTAAACTGGTCACATTCTTTTAACTAGCTGCATATCCTAAAACATTTGTACTTCAGCTGTTATGCTGCAACACTGAAAAAAAGTCTGCATGCAGCATGAGAAGAAAGTGCTTTTAATTTATAGCAACTTGTTGTGCTTTCTCTATTATTTCTGAATTATAAATCATTTTCTATGACAGAATAAGAATAAGTAAATCATGCAAAACTTTCCCATGTAGTATTTCAAATGGTAATTTCACTGTCTTTCACTATAGGAACCGTAGATTTGGAGAATCCAAGAAAAAAGCCCTGTAATACTGATGTGCATGTAGTGTTGACCATCTGTATAATTCCAGACACAGTGTATCACTGCACGCTACATGTTGTATTACCATAAAGTAATAGAAAAATAATTTTTACTGAAAATAAGACAAAAATAAAACTACCTCCGGGCTGTCACATTCACAGTCACCTCACAGCAACACTGGTAATAGCCTGTCCCCTCCCTGTGTTGCAGTTTCCCAAACTGGTTACCTGGGAACCCCAAAGCTGCTCCTCTCCTGTCTGAGGCAGATGTTCACTGCAAAAGAGGCTCAAGCGTTGTAAGAAATTATTTTCTCCAGCAGTCATTAGTGCTTCTCTTGCTGGCATTACTTAACCCACGAGTGCACGAGGGCTCCTCATCTGCTCCAGTGCTGGGTCAGCTGGAGGATTTCTGTGATTCTCCACTACCAGTTTAAGGGAGGGCAGTTCACAATACTAAAGTAGATTTGGAATATCCATGCAATCTAATTTGTTTGCCCTCCTGAAGAGAACAAGCATAGGGACATGTCAAGCACAGGGACAGTCACTTTTTAAAACGGTTTCAGCTAAGTCCAGAAAATGGGCTATTAAACCACGAGGTTTACCTAGCATTCAATTTTTTAAGCCATATATATTGCATATGCAGTAGGTTTAGTAAAATAAGTGGTATTTATCACGGTATAAGTAAGCATAGTAGTTTTGTGTCTATGTTTTAAAAACTTTTTTTGTCTCCTGACAAGATTCCATCTTTCAAATAAGAAAGGTACCATTTGTGATTTGAAAGATAGCCACTTCATCTAGTCTTCTCACAAAATTATAAAATGCATAGTATCAAGTCAGAAAATCCTGTGTATATTGCAGGCTTTGCAGATAAACAAAAAGAGAGCAAGAGAGTGAAAAAATAAGTGGGTGCTCTCTTAAAAAAAGAAAAAAAAGGACAAAATCTGTTCTTGAATTTTTGTCTAAAATAATATATACTTGGCCAATTATGACACAAGAAAAGTGCAACAGTCTTTTCTGTGTGGATTTGTGGGGTGAAATCCTGGCTTTGTCAATGTTAGCTGAATTTAGTTATTAGCTTGTGTAGGGCAAAGTTTCCAATCGTTGCTTAGTACTTAGTCTCCACCCATCTTTTCATAAAGGGAAAAGTTTGGAGGCTTACTAGAAAGACAGCACAAATTGAATTATCCAAAGAAAATCATTCTAATTTTCAGTGTTCTCATTTTAAAGTTAAATGTCTGGTTTCTATTGGGTCTTCTGCTCAGCACATCTATAGCACTTCTCTCTCATTGCTCAGGCAATTAATTACATCTCAGAACACCCCAGGGAAGTAGGTATTCCTGTCTCATTCTACCAGTGAGGAAGCCATACCACAAAATATTAAACAATTATCCAAGGTCACTGAGCAAACAAGGAGTAGAGCTAGTAATCACAGTTCCTAAATGCCACTTATACTCCATCTCTAGTGCAGTGTGCTCTCTCCAAATGTGTGCAGTGTAATGACCTTGCAAAGAAGGTAGAGATTTTTTTCCTCATGGGAAAGAAAACTATTTTATTCTGAATTAAAGCAACTTCTATGTTTCTAATAGCACTGAAAGCTAAATAGCAAATCAAATTAAACCATCATCCTAATTGCTCTTATATATGTCTTTACTATCTAAACAGAATAGCTCTTTTTATCTCTTCCTGGCCACCTGTCCCAAAATAATTGACCAGAGATGAATGAAATTGTGCCCAAAAATCGTGGGCAATAGTCAGATGTTAAATAAGTTGCCAGGAAGAAGAAGTGATCAGGTCTTTATTATTACAGGGAAGAAGCAATGCATATAAATGCAAAATTATTAGAAAATAACATATTCATATGCAAATCACATGCTGTTAATATGTATTTTTTAATTTTAAAGCATCTGTTAATATGATCTGCCTTTGAATTACTTGTATTGTTGCCTTCTTTGCATTTGCAAAAGTTTTATTCCATGCTGGAAAATTCCATGACAAGGTTGCAGAATGGTGACTGAAGAGTAGAAAAAAAGTGCTCTGAATATGTGCTTTTCTTGAATCTTGCACTAGAATACATTTAGGTATGTGATGGTAGCCATTGCTTGGGGTAGAATATTGGGGTAGATGGTCCACTATGAATTTTTCTGTGCTTTCAATACTACATAGGTAAAATAGTAAGACAGAAACAACTTCATATGTATCTCTCTCTGTTATAAATTATACCATTTAGTGATCCCACATTCAAAGGAATTTCACAGGTTAACAATACTGTGACCTTTTCTTCATTCTAGCTCTCCAGTAAGAAAAAAAATCTAACTTAAATTCTGTATTTAAACAGTAGATCAGAGCTACTGAGTCTACAAGCAATTGATCAAACAATAATCTTTAAAGATGGTCCCAGCTAATATATCAATATGTCTGTAATCAATACTGGAAGTATTTATATAACAGCGAACACAGCAACTAAGACCCAATATGAATTGAAAAATGTAATGGTAAAATACTAATATATCATTTCAATTAATCATAAGCCAAGGGTGCTGGTCGCCTGTGATAATAGCAATTAATCTATGTATCCTAAAGGTGAGCTTCAAATATTGATTCACAGGGAACATACAGCAAATGGAAAGAAGTATCCAGTGCAATTAAAAGAGCCATGCCCATGACTTCACATTTCTTATCAAAGTAGCCACCGAAAAAAGATTGCTATGACATTTGTTACCACACCCTAAACAATCCTCATGCCCGAGCACACTCAGATTCATCTTCTATAAACTCTCTTACGTTTCCATGATGCCACTGTAACCTATAATTTTAGTTTCTGAAAGCGAAGCACAGAACATTTCTTCTTAGCTAAGTATGGCAACATCTGTGAGATGTTACAAGTTGACAATAACACCAAATTTCTGGAAAGAACGAATCCTTGGTCCTCAGTTATTAAGCTGCCTCTGGATTTCTTTTCAATCACAGTCTTTGACACCTGATAACACTGGGGACAGTCAGAAGTGGATAGGACAGGGGGTGAGAGGAGCCCGCTAGAGCAGAAGGACTGGACGTCAGGCTGCACCCCACCGAGGGAGTGGGTAGGTCAGACTCCACAGGGTTTCTTTGTGTGGGAGTCAGAAGGAGGAAAAGGAATCAGCTTTAAAACACAATGACCACCCTGTGCATCCCTTCAGCTCTTTGGCACGCTGATTCACAAACTTAATAGCAATTCTCCCAATTACCTTTCTCTTTGCAAGGCTACAGCTCTTACCTGCTCTTCACCTGAAATCCCTGCCAGTTTTCACTTCATTAACATGTTACTTTATTAAGATCAAATATGTCCAGGCTCTCTTTCCTTTCCATTTTAGCACAGTCTCTCAGAGAAAGAGTAGGCTCCACTGTTCTCACCAGCAACTTGTCTCCCACACGGCATGTTTTGAGCCTTTTTTCCCTGATTGTAGGTGTTCTCCAAGATCTGCACCTCTGATTTATTCCATTTTTTATATATCATTCCCAACTTTTAATACTTTTTGGGGGAGGGGCGATGCAAATACACTGGATGACTTTCTCTGCTAAGTAATACAGGGCACCATGCCCTCTCCTATCGCCCTCCTGATTGGTTCTGTATTCCAGAGGACTTCAGACCATCTGTGGCACTTCTGGAAACAACATCCTAGGTCTGAAGACTGGGCCTAGAATCATGTCTGGTTGTACGTCATTGTGTAGAAAATGTAGCTCGTTCCTTTCAAAGCAGCATCTATGAGCTCCCATACAAAAGAAACTGTATGAAAGATTAGCAAGGGACGTAGGCAGATAAATGTATGAAAACATGGGTGAAAAGAAGTCACAGTCTGTATTCTACTGTACAGTTAATTATTTCATGAAGCATTTTTGCCTACCTTCTTTTAAAACAGATGTAGTAATTATATTAACTAGAGAATGCATTCCCAAAGACAAGATTTTTTATTAATAAGGAAATTGCAAAAAGGGGTTTCCACTATATATTAACCTACACAACTGTAATAGCAAAAATAGTTTTTCTAACCTATTTCTGGGATCATTGCTTCTGCCGATGAGTGGGAACTTGGAAACGGTGATTCGGAGGAAACCGTCATTCTGAAGAGTCAGTGCGACAGCTGCTTCCCTCCGCTGCATTCCCCATGTACTGGGAATGATATATACTCGTATTTCAGTTAGCATTAGAAGCATATACACTCCAAAGGAGACTGGGAGACTTGGGTTCACCATTCAGTGGGTCAGTGGTCCTATTCCATAGACTTTAGGGGCATGATCCCTGTCAAAATTAGATACTAAAGACGTCTTGCTGTGAAAGCCCCATTGTTTTGCTCATCAGGTTTCTGGTATTTTGTAAAATCTGACATGACATCTATGGCTGGTAAGGATCTTCTAGAAAGGGATTCTTTCTTCCTTTTTAGTTTTAGAAGTATCAGAGGAATCCAAGTAGAGCAGTGGAGACATGTTGCAGAAATATTTTCAGCCATTTCTACACAGTCTGCAAATTTCTCTGGTGTCATCCTGGCAAAATTTTAATGATTTCTAAAGAAATCCACTACTTACATCTAGGGTTTTTTTAACTGAAATCTCTGGAAACATGATATGTGATCAGTTCATTTTCCTTAAGGCTCAAAACCACTTTAAAATTATTTTGTATTCAGAAAGTAGGAAACAAAAAACGTTTCTTTTTTACAGATGGCAGAAAAGTGATATCCATCCTCTTCTGAGTGGGTCAAAATGTGTAATTTTGACCTGGTCCACAAAACAGATCACATAGTAAAGTGAAGTGTGTTTTCATTAGAAGGTTGGTAATAGAGGTGCAGAGTAATCAGCAAGCAATTTTGAAATGGTTTAGTGGTCCAAGAGGTTTCAGCATCACTCAACTGTTAAAAAACGATGAAAAAGAACCCAAGAAGATTACATTGAAAACCTAAACTATACTAAACATTAACATTAACAAATGATTACTGCAGAACCAAGGAAGTAACCTCACACAATCTGAGAAGAGTGGGTCAGAAGGGAGGCCAGACCTGGAATTTAAGTGACAGTTTTAACTGGAAGGATGAATTTCCAACTGGTATGCTAGTATGGTTACAGCCTCCTTAAATGCTGTAGGAAACTCAGTGTGGACACAAACTAGTGGTTTCATGCTTAGTTTTTCACCTCACCTGTACAGTCTGCTGTGTTTCCCATGTAGAGTGTGCTGGAGTATCTTAGATTTTACCAGTGACTTGCATGAAGGGGCACTGCATGCTCCGTTGCTAATTAATTGGTGTCTCAGCTTCTGGATGATTGCCAGATACCTATGCCAGACATTCAAATAAGATCATTGGCTGTGTCATTTAGGAGTAGACCATTCCCCTTGTACCAATGGTCTGCCATAATTATGTCTGTTGAACACCCTTAGGAGTGCTAAGTGCAATATATTTTGTTGATACAAGACTGAAAGAGTTTTGCATTATTGCCTTGCAAAACTACCACCTGAAATAGGTAGAAAGAAATTCTACCAAGAAAGAAATTTTAGCTTTTGTTCTGGTTCTGCCACACATGAAATGCTCATATGCATTAGAGATGAAAATGCAGTCCACGTTTAATACAGCATGTAGCAAGCAGTTGGAGGAGAACCGTGGTCTAGATGAGCAGTCAGGAATCAGGAATTGCTCAATTCTCACCTGTCTTGCATGCAATAAAATATGATGAAGAGAAGCTCATGATGAAATACAGTGAAACTCAGCCTGGGAACCAAAATGGCTGAAGGGTCCTTTGACCCGTTACCCAACAGGCTACCCAAATCTCTGTGTGACTACTGAAGTGGTCTATATGGCTTCGATCCTTTAAGACTATTCCTGAAGACAGAGCTTTCCATTCTCAGGATCCCCTGTGATTCTGAAAAAAAAAAAAAGGTTAACTTGGAGTACTGGAATTGAGATATGAAAGAGCAACTTTGCATATCAAGGAACCTTTAATTACTAGCATCAGATACATGGTTCGTCACTAAAATTCTCTGTAGGAAAAAACACAAGTAATCTGATTTTCTTTTTTCGATGTGGCTACATCTTGTAATTTATTGGCGTTGTCATTCAGAGACTCTTTATAGTGGTGCTTTATATCACCTTGCTTTCACCAAAATAAATATATAATCCTTTACTGCTGTATGAGTAGTAGATGCCAGTGGTTTTCCAGTTGAAGATGATAATCCCAAAACTTTCATCTACGTTTTGACTATGGATTCACCTGTTGATGCAGTCTTATCATGCAATATCAACAAATGTCTTTAGCTGGCAACCATCCTCTCGTATTTGAATGATGATATTACCAAATAGATGTAAATCAGCTGTGATCTTGTTAAAGTTTGTAATCAAGCTTATAGGTCCACCATGTTACTGGAAAAAAGAGCATGAGAGACTTGTACCACAAATAAGCTTTCTGTTCTTGTTCTGTATCAGAAGCTGGTACAGTCACAGTAGCAATTTACTTTAAGAACACTCTTAGTCAAGGAAAAACAGCTTCTTCCAATGGGTAATATAATGTCATTTTTTACTATATGAGTAGTGCCAGAAAGACTGTACATTTCACCTTCATATGAAGGTGTTTCAGTCCAGAGGTGGGGGAGGAGACTCAAAGGGAACAAGGAATTGGTTTGTCTTTGTGTTGTACATTTAGTGAGTATTTTTACTACTTTAGTCATTTTCATTTATATAAATTAAGTTTCTGCTTTTTTACCTAAATCTTACTTCTCTCCAAGGCCTCTCTGCAAATGCAGTGACACTTCAGCAAAGGGTAATTGAAGCTGCAGCACGTTTACAGCAAAATGCCATTTTTAAAGGGTGTAATGAAACATACTGCAGAGGCAAGATTTTTAAATTCACTATATGGAAGGTGATTCCCTGTAGGAATGAGAGACCTGAGGATTTAGAACTATATCATATTGGCTGCCACTTCTTCAACCTCTAGGCAATAGCTTTCCACAGTAAACTTTTGTTTTGTGTGACCATAAAACCCCTGATATTCAACAAGAGAAGATCCTGAGCAGCTGAAAGAAAAGGAAAACAAATGGAATGCACCAAAAAAAAAAAAATCACAACAGGAATGTTTCTTGTTCCATAGCAAGAACAGCTGCTATCAAATATACCAGAGTTGTCCACTTCTAATACTAGTCTGAGCCTTACTTCGGTTCTCTAGCTGATATTGCCCCTCACCAGGCTTTCCCCTCACACCCCAAGGCAATGAGACAATGAAATGCAGTTGTAGAGAAAATATCTCGCAGAGAAGAAATAGCTTTCAAAATTTTAACAGGCTTTTTATGTTTTATACTTTCATTTTTCTGTTTTATAGAGCATTATCTTGCATATTTCCTTTTTCTCAAAAGCAATCTTTGATACCTGTTTTAACCCTTCAGTATTTTAGTGTAGAGTCAGCTAATTATTTTCTTACTGGCCACAAAAGTCAGCGGTGATCAGCTAAAACTAGATACCAGCAATAAAACTATGCCCATTAAAAAACAACAGGCTCATTAACTAAAATGAGTTCATTCAAACTTTTTTCTGGATTCTTTGGAATATAGGTCATTTTTTGCAGTTGTAGATCTGCAGCAAGATTAGATACTCCAATTAGGCAGGTAAGAAAATGGCAGGTATTCTGATTTTCTAAGGGGGCTATTGTGTTTTTTTCCTATTATGTGAAAGTGCATATATAATGAATTTCATTTATTATTCAGGGAGAATTTTTAAAGTCTTATGTAAGACTTTAAATGTTAAAAAAAATCAAAAATAAGGATCAACAACTTTTAAACTTCAAAGATGAATGGCAAGGAGGAATTAATTCTATTCTTTATATCAACAATGTTTTTATTCCTTTTTGAAATTAAGTTTTGACAATAAGGTGGTCAGCAGATATATAATACTCCATTTAAACTAGGAGAATAGCCTATATGTTACTAATGGTTGACCATCTTAAACAAAAACTGGAAAGAAATCTGCATCACAAAACTTTTAACAGTCTTTGACAGCTCTGATGTGATTGGAAGGACAAATTCACCCCTTGGTTTTGGGAAATGTAGTTGATTTCAGTGAAGGAGTCTCTGAGATGAGGAAGTTGGTGGGCCGGTAACACCTGTACCCGGAGGAGCAGAGGAAGGTAATCAGAAGATAAGAGGAAGGAACTAAGCATCCTCTCCAACCTGCATTTGGGCCCATTCACAGTTCAACGTGATGCCAACGTGATAATACTGTGTGTGCCTACACTGCTGGTCAGGCTGTGGACCTGGATCTGGTCTGTGATCTAATGGCCTGACTGACCATTCACATTCAGAATTCCCTCTGCATCCACTTTAATAAATAAGCTGACTCCAAGAGATCCCTACATAGTATAAATCATGCTCTGCCCTGTGATAATTTTGGGGGCAAAAAGTGATGCTTCATCATCGGCAATATCTCCAGTCACCAGTGTCTACCTTGGTGACTAACAGGGTAAAGTGTTTGCTGGAGTGTATATTATTCCCTAAGCTCTAAAGTGTTGGTTACTGCCTCTCAACTAAAGCATGGTGTTTGACCCTGTGAGCACTGTTTCAAGTGAACATCGCTTACTTTGCATTAAAAAACAGACTATTTGCACTAGTGCAGCCACTGACTGTGTCTCTACTGAAAAGATGTTTTGTGAATCCCCCTCTTAGCCATAACCAAAGATGTGAGTGTTCTCCCAGTTTTAGTGCAAGGTGAAACGTTAGTTTGCCTGCAGTGTTGATTTAAACTAACCCATTTTTCTTTGCCCTGAAAGGGAGCGCAAACAAAATGTTACCACCGTTCCGTTAGTGGTGTACCTCTTCAACTATGAAGCTCCTCAACTATTCTGCAAGAGCTTCTCTCTACTAAATATCAGTATCTTTGTACTTTCCACCCATGCAATATTTAGAGTTCAGTTTCCCTTCCATGGCCAGGAGACCTCATCCTCCTTTGCCCAGGAGGGTTTCCTGACCTGCCAGAGAAAGAAGTTGTGATCTCAGTTTCCCATGTGTGTGGACAGTAGGTGGTCCTATCCATGCTGGGGAAGATTTCAGTTTTGCAAAGTTTCTGCTAATAAGTTGGGGCTTTAAGCTTATTTACTTACATACTTCCAGTGTTAGGTCTAAAAGTGTGGGATGACTGACAGCAAAACACAATGTATTATAAAGGCTTTGGAAATAGTAAACCAAACATACATCAGGGCACCATTCCTTACATGTAGCTAATATATCACCATATTGCTCAAAAATTTGTTTGGAACTCGGACTCTAACACACGCACACAAAAAGAAAAATCCAAACAATTTTTTCTGTGCTTGTACTATGCAGCAAAATCACTATCGTGTATTTGGAATTCCATATTATTAACAATAGAGCCATTAATCAAGATGCAGAAGAGAAACAAAGGCCTCTGTATATATTAGTTTCACTGGGAAGTCTTGTCATTTTAAGCTTATCATAACTAAACAATATGAATGATCTATTTAAGGAGAGACTAGTGAAGACTGAACTTTAGTGAGTTGTCTATAGCAACTGAGCTCAAAGGCATCAAAATATGGACCTTTTACTGTACTCTTGTTCTGCTCTAGAAGGTATATTTATGAAGTCTTTGCTTGAGAGGAAAATGTTGCTATCACTCTAAAAGCTTGCTTTAATAAAACAAAATCTTTGACATTTCCTAATAGAAATGAAGATTTTTTTCAGTTCCTTTTTATATTTAAGAATATATTTCCATTAATCAAGTAGCTGACTAAATTTAAGGCATTGTAGTTAACCTTCATTGAAATGCATGAATAATGCAATTTTGATTTTTAATATTCTCATGTAGTAGCCTATGTATTTTATTTTGCATAGAAAGCTCTATTCTCTTGTTTAGCTAATTCCATTTAAAAATTGAACAGAATTCTTCAGTGCTTTGAGTGAATTGCAACACACTCCCCTCAAAAAGTTAGGAATCTGTTGCTGCTTTCTGGCAGTGACCTGACACTTGAAAGCCCAGTCTTTCCTTCCAGTAGTAGGAATGGAATACCAGAAAAAGAAAAAAAATTAGTTGAGGTTGGATTCACTGTACAAATACATCAAGGATCAGATCAAACTCAAGAACATCTCCGCTTGTCTTATTAGAAAATAAATGAGACTTCCGTGTAACATGAAAAATGTAGTAAAAATATTTACTTCTTGGCTATGAGCAAGGACTATTTTTGCCCTGCTCACCATAGCTAATATGTCCCACATTGACTCACAGCCTATCCCCTTATACGTGGGAGTTCAGCAAATTTCACATTTATATTCCATAATGATTAATTTTATTGACTAACTGAGTTAGGAGTACTCATTTCAATACTTAGTGTCTGAGTGGGGTAGCTAAAGTCTAAAACAAGACCTGAACAAGGAAAATATGTTCTAAAATGTTAATTTCTTCAACAGGCACTTAAAAATTTTGGTATGAATCAAGGCCTAAAAATTATGGACCTCTTAACAAATAGATACAACTGTATTTTTAAATTTATGGGGCAAGGACCTCAAGTGTTTCAAATCTTCAGCAGTAATTCAGGAATGGATAGTTCACCTTATTACTGTGTTACCTTTTTATAAATGAAATAAAATAGCCCCACTTTAGACTTAGGGAAAAAGATCTATTTTACAGTACCAATCAATTAGATTTGTTTTGATAGCAACAGCAAATATAGTGTTTCATCATCAATTTCCATTTTCCTTTCTAAAAAACTGGCTTCAGTTCACCTTCCAGTCATTTAAACTCCTCTCTTTTCAGTCTCTGTTTTTTATGCACCTTAAAAACTGTTCTTTCTTCCCTAGCATTAGAAGGTTTGACCCTTACTTTTATATTTCACAAACATTAGTCTTCTACACGTACCTGTAATACAAATATGCTGATCACCAAAAGATAAAACAATATAGAAAATAACTAACATTTCCCATGCTGATTTCTGAATAGCCTCTATATTTCATTACAAAGATGTAGATAGATTATGATATAACTTTTGGGGGGTATATAGAGATTTTGAAGCTTTCTGGTGAACATGTATACGTCATGTATTCTACAACTATTGCAACAGGAGTAACATTGCACTATGATGTGATGTAAGACAGATGATACACTGTGATTCTGCATTTCCATTTTAATCACCGTGTGTATGATTAGTTGAAGTCAGTGGAATACAAAACCAGAAATCATTTTATGATCCACTAGCTGATTGAAGAGAGAGTTCAGCTTTGGGGTTCAACTGCTGGACCACACCTGTAGGTAGCTTCTGTTTGCTCCTTTGGAAGGCTTAACTTCCAGAAATACCTTGTCTCTGTGTGTGTGGGGAGTAGCTTTGCAGAAGCTTTGTATAAACGGAAGTAACATTACAGTTTTTAACTTATTCTTCCCAGGCATATTTCATTCACACAAATTTGAAAAAGTATTCTAAAGATAATGGAAAGTAAGAACTATTTGGCAAAACTCTTCTGCTTAATGTAGTAGCTTCATTTCTACACATTGTTTTTCTTCCATTATTTTCTTTCTTTTGGTCTCAAATGGAAGTAAAAAATCAAATGTATTTCTATTATCTTTTCGTGATTCAACTCCTCATCTTATTAACATACCAACTGCGTTAAATGTTGGTGCTTTAGCTTAAAAGCTAGAAGCTCAAAACATCAAATTAATTCTAAGCTGGCAGACTAGTGCAGTGATTTTTCCAGAGCTGACTGTACTGCCACCACACTATGTATTCATTCTCTGCTGAAAGTGAAGGAGGAAGGGTTTTTTTCACCCTGAGACAGACAGGTTGCCTGTGTAGAGAAGTAGAAGGTGAATTCTGTAAATTTTTGTGGGAGGATAAAGAAATGGATCCGAACACCATCCGCATTTTATTTTTGTGAAGCTTTCAGCCAAAACCCTAGAGAATTTTGACAGCCATTAGCAGTAGCAGCACTTTGTTCTTTCAAGTTTAGATATTTACAAAACATATCTTTTCTCTTCTGTTTTTAGCACAAGAAGAATGGGCCACAACCCGTTCCAGCCTAAAGGCACCACCTCCAAGGTCAGCCAGAGGGGGTTACAGGGAACACCCCTATGGTAGATATTGAAGGTCCTCCTCATCTGTGACCTCATCTCAAAGACAATTAATAGCCTGTGGTCTCCACATAAACAGCAACAAGACAAGTAATAGTCCATTTCTTTTCTATCCTAGGGATTACTGCTCATTATTATCCTATGTACTACTTGTATTTCCTATAATATTGGAGTGACATTGGCATTAGTATTATTTTATAACACGGACTTAAAAAAAACAGAGACAAAAAACCTTCGGCAAGCATTGTCTATAAACCATTCAAAGATGATGTTCTGTTGGTTGTATTCATTGCTGTGTGTAACTTAAAAAGCATGACACTGTTACAGATCTTGAGTCTCTCTACATACTAGCTAAGGCTGAGTTTTTGTTCAGGGTTGCTGGAAGACTGTAATATGATTCTTTTTTTTCCTTTTTTTTTGAACCGGACAATAATCAAGCTGTAGATAAGATGTTTTAACCTGTCTTTTTTAATATATGTTAGTTTAGATTAAGATGTTCGATATTAAGTTTGTAAATTTAATTTTAAATGCTGTTTTAATGGGGTTGAAAACAAGCAGCTACTGTATGTATGTAGCTAACTGAATTTGTTCAGTGTTTTAACCTGTATTTGTTAAAAAAAATCACATAAAGTTCCATGTGTAAGCTTCTCTAAATAGGAAACCATAATTTTGTCAAATATGTTTGCCATAATTTGTCAATAAAGCTGAAACCTTTTGTAACAAACTAAATTTGGAATTACTTGTTTTCTAGCTTTAAATGCCTGCTTTATTTCTTTTTCAAGAGATGCCTAAAATGTTTTTTATATAAAAATTACAAAAATGAACCCAAGCCTGTTTTAAGATTTTTTGTGTAAGACTTTAAAAGTTGTATTAATAACTTCTGGTTGTTAAATAATTTAAAAGTTAACAAACTAAACTGTTACATGAATCATGGTTAGTATCCACTAATGTATAACATGTTAATGGAAAAAAATGCTTTAGAACAATAAATGGATTTTAAACTATCCTCTAAGCTTGATCTTGCTAAACACAAACTCTGATTGACTTGTTTGTATTAGCATGTCTCTCGTGAGAATGTAATGGAGTTTAAAGAGGTAAGATTACCACTTACCACTGTTAGACTGTCTAAATGCTAGTTCTTCAACCTTTGAGTTTCCCCGCACATTAAATATCCCATTCAACATGTAAGCATTGCATAGATTCACCTATTTGTTTTCACTCAGAAGAGTGCGTTGACTGCATTTTTCGTAGTATACAACAATTTGTCTTGATAAACAAATCATCAGTGTCACTGCCCAGTTGTTGGTACTCAACTTCAAAAACTTTATTTGTAATTTTCAGTGCTAAATATCATCGCCCTTGAAGGCAGTTTAGAGGGCTGATATTTCTTTTGAGACTATCAGACTTGATGGCTGATGATTATTAAGGAAATATGTCGCAGGACTCAAAGGATGACTAAACGTTAAACAGGTAACACTAATAGTAACTCTGTAATTTTGAGTATGCAACAGTAATGTTAAATATTCTCAGTTATTAAGTTACTGATAGTTAAAAAAGTAAACCTACCAAAAGATAACAAATAGGTATATAGGCTATTAAAACCACTAATTAACATTAACTAGTGACAACAAAATTATTCTACAATATATAACCCTCAAGGTAATAAACAGAACTAAAATTAACAATAATAGTAATGCAACTCTTGCTAACAACAAATATATAACCTAAATTTTGATGAAGAAAAAAAAAAAAAAAGAACAGAAGACTTGATGGTAGGGATGCCAAAACTGTTAATCCTTTAAATACAGTCTTTTTGCTTACAGTGGCTTTTTGTCAATGTGATTGGTTTACTTTTTTGATGAGAATAAAGTACAGGCCTACTGCTGTTCAGTTTGTGAACAAAATCTTTTGCAGCTGGAGTTGCATGCTAACTCTTTTCGAATAGTTTATGAAGCGTATGTTTTGTCGTTTGAAGTGTTAAACTGAATTGAGAAGGCTACATGATGGTTATATTGAGTTTATTCTGTCTCACTGTTTCAGGGACTCACAGGCACTGGACAGCTAAGCGACAGATCTGCTGAGAAGTGGTCAGGTAAGCTCTGCTGCATCTCAGGGATTTTTCCTATTTTCTATTTTACCTGTGCATTTGTTTTTACTAACACAGAAATATGTTCAGCTGAATTTTTAAAATAAAGAATTCTTTCCAGCAGTGTTTCCCTGCATAGCAGCATAGTGATTATGGTATAATGGCAATCAAAGCATTTGCTTTTATATGGTTAGGATACCCTTCATTTAAATGAAAGAAGTCTTGTCATCTTAGCCTTATAATGGTAAATATTAAGATGGTGCACTTTATAACTGCTCCTGCTAAACACAAGAGCTGGTGTTTATTAAAAGCATGCCTACAATTTGGAAACAAACTAGTCACTTGACTTAAAAAACAAAACCATACTGGCTTACCTTTGCTTCTCAAAATATTTATCATTTCTTCATATGACAAAAGTATCTATAAAGAGACAGGAAGTTTGTTATTTATTCTTTTGCTTGGTAGGTTTTCCTTCGTATGCTTTAGATTGGCAGAGACATTAATGGCATTACCATGCAATAGCATGGATCAAGGCACAACTTGCTATATTTGTTTGTTATATCCATTTAAAGATAAAGGTGTATCTTGGATAACCTTCTTATGTAGACTTCAGATTATATACTAGATTTTTGATTGAAGACAAATGTAATTGCTGGAAACATTAAAAAAAGATTCAGCTCAGACACAACTTCTTCCACTCACCCACAAGTGCCAACCTAATCACAATACAAAAAGTACAAATTCTCTTCCTCTCTCATGATTGTTAAATTAGATAAGAGTTAATAAACAGAACTGATGGTGTTGCACACCAAATACACAATCCTAGACACATTTATTACTCTGGCATCTTTTCCCGTGATTATGGTCTGGCCGATTTAATGTTTCCCAGCTATTGGTGTATTCAGTGGTCACTTACAAGCCACAAGTTGTGTTGTGTAACAAGATATCAAGGGCTTAATTTTCCTCTCCAAAGGGTTGCCTCAAGACCTTTATAAATGGGTTTGATTTATGTGCTACAACCACTCTACAAGCCAAAGTGATATAACGTGGCATTAAGATTTGCCTGCATATTGCAGTCACATCAGTGTACCTCTATAGTAAAAAGCTGCCACCCACCCACCTTGCATACAGTTATACGAATGTGCTTCAGTCAGTCTATTTTACATCTATACAGACAGGAAAAACACACTCCACTGCTATAAATACAGTTTTGTACTGGTATAACTGTGATTACAGATTATTATACACTATAGATTTTACTGTATAAGTACTTCAGGAAATGCTCATATGCCTTACTGAAATTCTTAATTACACAAAACTGTAAGTAAATCATACCTGATGTAAGTGAGATCCAGGGCAAAGTACATAAAATTAATTTCTCACTTGTGCATCAGATTTTTATGTGAGGGTAAATAGTGTGAACTCCTTGAGGACAAACTCCAATGAATACAGCTTTATAGCAGAGCAGTGCCCTTTAATATTATTGTCTCAAAGTCCACTTCATATCCGTTATTTGTGTAGATTAAAAAAAATGCAGAATATGTCTGTGAAATATTCTCATACAAGAATTATTTAGAAGTAGGTTAGTCAGTGCTAGGAACTGTTTGTTCAAGCATTTGTTCTATTGATTTTCAGGAAACTAGTATGAAAAATTACCCATGACCACATGAGCTGTTCTGTGCTAACTACAAAGTATATTTCACACCAGTTTCTGAAAAAGTCTAACTGTTAATCAGCTATGTTTTACTAAAGAAATTCACCTGAATTTGTGAAAGAGTAACAAAAGAGTCTGGTTATTCTAATTAACAGTCATCTTTAGGTCTTCCGTGAAAAGCTATAGTGTATTCCACACATCCACCAGTCAGGTCAGCCGTAATTCTGACATCCTGAAAACTTACACACATCATCAGAAAATGCAGAACTTCACTTGTGCTACAAATGATTCCAAGACACTACTCACCAACCAAACATTTTATTTGGATGAATTCACATACCAGGTACTTTTGTTTGTAATAGGAAGAAAAACTAGTATCAAATATCAAAACAAGAAGTAAAAAATGCTGGAAAAGAGAACCAGAGTTGAAAAAGCAAAATTTCTATTAAAAGGTTTCTAAGATTGTTTTTGTTCAGTTTGCTATCTAAACGAGAGTAATGCATTATAAATTGCAGTGCTTAAAACTGTAGAATATAGTATTTTACATAATTACACTAAAATATTCTTAATTGTACGTCTGCGGCATCAAGCTAAATATTCTTTTCATTGCTTTCTTTTTAAAATGGAGTTGTCTACTTTTGAAAAATTCTTTGCTTTCATGAGATAGCAGATAGTATGCGTGCTCCTGGGTGAAAACCCTTATTGCCCTAAATAGATAGGCTATTGTATTATAAATGCAAGCAGTGCATTTTTTGTTATGAATAGAATCAATGAGCCAGTTTTGAAACTGGTGATTTCTGGAGGTGGGTTATGAAACATTTGAGAGTCCGCATCGTTGAAATGGTGATGGGGTAGCAGAGTGGATTGCACATGGACAGAATCTGTAGCTTCATATGTCATACTGACACAGATTCACTTGCTGGAAATTTAGTCTGGGAGGAGGGAGCGATTTTCAGGTCCAGATAGAAACAGAGTAGGAAGAAAGTGTCAAGAGGCTGAGAGTGTTGTCACCTGCTGGAGCAGAACCCACAGAGCTGCACCACCAGGGACAAGCTCCTGGAAAAGTAACAGATGAGGAAATATTGCAGTACTGGAATGTTTTGTCTAGCGGACTTGTTGCATGTATTCAAGAGCCATTCTAACTGGAAAAATTAGATATCCCTAGAGTAGCAACCTTTATCAGAAAATGAAGTAGCACCATGTAACCATTTCTGTCCTATATGGCTTGTCTTACATTGTTTAAACAGGAAGATCGTAAGTCTTCATACAAATAAATGAAGAACCTTAGGAAATACAGTATACCTGACCTCACCTCAAAGGATATTGACCATGTTTTCCTACCTCAATGAAGTCCTCAACCTCCATTCAGAATAATAGAGCTATAGGCATAAAGCTAGGAGATATTCCTTACTGCACATGCCCCATTCAGCCTATAACCCAGCAGTAATTACTCCGTTATACTTGAACATGTGCTGACTTCTAAACCGAGTAACACCGATGCTAGCTGAAGTGAGTGAGTGCATGTAAAACAGATCATGGTGTCTATGGTAGCTCTGAAGGAATGGATGTGAAGACCTGGTCACTAAGCACAGCAGGCTGGAAGAGTCTGTGTCTCCCTATTGCAAGGGAGCTTCAGACCGCACCCAGGACTAAAGGACTGAGCTGAGTATTTGGATTGTAGTAAAGCAACCAAGTTACCATTAGAATCATGATAAAGAACATATATGAGTGTATCAGTTAAAAGGCTTAACATTTTATCACAAGAATATGGATTTATGGTAGTCCTCATGAAATATCATCCAGGATTGTTATCTGAAGGTTAAAATCAAGAACAAGTAAATGATTTCTTGTGTTCAGATAAAAAACAATTTGGTCTACATTAGTGATGTATTTCCTTCGTGATTAACAGTAGGAGTGTTGTTTCATGTACTGTCTTTCTAGAAGTCCTAAGTTTTGCGAGAGTCAAACAATGCAGTTACAAAATTATAGTTGGTGCCAAAGGAGAGTCATAGAATCTGCTAAACATGAGAGAGAAAAAGTCTTTGTTAACATCAGAAAGAAGAATATCATCCATTAAGGAAAAGAAATCCTAGAAATTTATCCGTATTGTATTATATTAACTTGCAGAAGCAAGTTAAGTCAAGAAAGTATAAAGATTAAATAGAGACGTCACTGGATATCAGTCTTCTGTTACTTAGAGAGACCACATACTCTGTAAGTTTACTGGTACATTTCCTTTCTTTCATGGAAAAATACTATCTAAAATGAAAAGATAACTGAGAAACTCAACCTGAATTTCCTAAGCAGCTATGTATTTTGACCGAAAAATTGTTTTTCTGTAATATTGTGAAACATACCAGATCTAAACAAAATTCTAATCTCCCTACAGAATCTATTTGCTAACAACTTTCTAACAGAGATATTAAAGAAAATAGTATTTTATTTTCCATAAGTATTACCTGCATTAATTTATAATGCTGTAGAACTTCAGTAAATAGCTCAAAATTGCAAGAAGATGTAGTAGTTTGGGAAAAATGTTCATACAGTCAAAATCATAGAGTAGGTTATGAATGCATCCTATGTGACAAAGAACCCACTTATCCCTTTATCAGAACATACGTATTTTTAGGGTTCAGGAGGGCAGAGTTTATTTGTAAGGTGCAATTTATCAAGGTAGGAATGAAAAAAAAATTACTAAGAGATTACAAAGTTTTTACCAAAAAAAAAGGCAATAATTTTAGTTTACAAAAATTGAAAAGGTTGGATGTAATTAAAGATATGTCAAAAGAATGAAGATCATATTTGTTACTATTTCAAGTCATCCTCTGTTATCAACAGATTAACCAAAGTACAAAAAGAACCCTAATTAATAAGTAAAATCACAGGAAAAACTGAAAAATATTTGAATGCTTAACAAAAAACCAAGTCTAATATCTTCTGAAGTTTTTTCTCCTCCATTAAAAACTTCAATGCACTCTGTGACCTCCATCAGTTAATAGAAGTTAGCAAATAAAGTACCACATGTTATCCATTTTACTGTATTGGTCTATGGAGGCAGAAAAGGCACACAGGTAACTTTCTCAAACCAATTATGGCTTCAGAGATGATCACCGTCTTCCACTCTGTTAGCTAATTACGTTTTTCTAGTCATTATTATTGCTCATTGGGACCTGACTGAAACCTTTGAAATCATTAAGCCTTTCCTTTTTCTTCGATAGGTTTTGTTTCTGGTCCTGCAGGTTAGATGCTAACATCCACTCGGAGACATTAAAGAAAATGATTCCCACTGAAAGAATTGCTGATCTACGTAGTTATTAGACAAATTATGGGCTTTGCTCATGAATATGCTGATATCTTTTAGTGAAGACAAGCTGTATACACTATCTATTTTCTGAAACAGTGGAATCTAAAGATGAACTGTGGCTCCCAGTACAAGTACAGGGAAGGTTTTCTGTCCTTTCACGGTCTCTGGTTGACTAAGTAATTTATATTATAACTCGACAGAACATTTTAAGATTGTTGAAATACATCTCTAAATCATGCATATCTGGAACAAAGTCTTGATTCTCAAAAAGAAGCAACCTGTCAACTTCAGCATAAGAAACGCAGGTCTCTCAACTTCTACTAAAAACATGTCACTGTTTTGAAGGTTTGTTTTCCTTATATAAATCCTAATAAAGGGCTGTGTTTAGTACTTATTGAAAGACATAAATGCCTCCTTTCCTAAAATAATTGAATTAACTTTGAAATCTAGAAAGCTTTACATGAGAATAGCAAGATTTATTGAGAAGGCAATTTCAGACTTTCTTATTTTAAATCTGTAAATCAGCAGGAAGGTTTACTGGAGGAAGATCACACCCATGCTGTCATGGTGTAGGTCATCATTCACATATTAAAAGGAAAAAAATTAAAGAAGTGGCTGTGTAGTTGATTCCCTAAATCCTGCGTGTGCCCAAAGAATTTTTCAAGATGCTGTATAGAAACAATCGGAACTCTCTGATATATTTTAGCAACATTTGGGAGTACAAGTAGGATAGTGGAAATGCTTGAGTGCCCTTATAAGTGTAGAATTAACTCTGAAAACAACGTTTCTTTTTTCTTTGTGTTGCTGCTGTACCCTATTGATTTAATTGAGGTATATTTTCTTATTATACAGTGTTATTGTAAAGTGTGAGAATACCTGCTTGTATCATGTCTGACACTGTTCTTGCCGTGCTGGATGCATTAGCTGATGATGGATGGCTTACTCACAGGAGAACAGTGAATACCTTTGTTATATGCCCTTGCATTACAGGACCTTCACACTGTGTTTCCGCTAACAAGGCAGAGGTGTAAACTGCTGAGCTGCTCATTTATGACTTCTTAGCATTCTGGGTGGGTGGTTTTTTTTCTTTACTTCTGCACAGTAAACAGAACAAAATGTGCGGCTACTTTGTGTCATGATTTACTATATTCACTCATGACTCCATATTCATTGCTCAGCTAATAACTGATTATATTTCTTCTTGAACTTTATAACAATCCTGTACACTGGCAAAATTCAGTGGAAAGGGCTTGTCCATGCAGCTTCTTTCTTTTTCTTTTTTTTCCTTTTTTTTTTTCCTCTTCTTCCCAGAAGGACATAATTGTTCATATACCTACTTTAGCTGAAAAGATAATCAAGGACAGTCTTACTCAAATGAAATGCTGCTACACTCTGCTAATGTAGGACTTCAGCTTAGTATTTTCAGAGTGTTTAAAATTGGTAAGGTTCTTTTTCTTATTCTATATGGTATTTTGAGCATTATGTATCTTTTTAACATCAGTATTAGAATCCACTATGCAAAGATACAAACAACTGACAGGAATGCTCTATTATGTTGGATTTCAGTTAAGTAAAGTAGCTTTTTGATGGAGAATTCAGTCCTGCAGATCTTACTCAGGTTTCACTCACTAAAAATCCATGTTGACATCAAGGAATGAAAAGGGAATATGAAATTCAGAATTTGATCTGCAGTAATTTTTAATAATTTAATTAAATTCAAACAGATCACGTATCTGTTAAGGACTGGATTGTGTCATTCCAGGTGATATCCTGCTTAGCGGGCAGTGTGAAATTACCTTGTCCCAGGAAGAGGATTTCAGTTACGGTACCAATGTCAAGATTCTACTTTTTATATCATCAAGTAATTTTCCTATGTGCAAGAAAAATAATTAGTTGAGGGTACTTGCTTGGGACTGTCACTGACTCCGAATCTCAACTTGGCAACCAAGTTCATGCATTTATGGTAGTCACCACTTTATTTTCATGGAGTGAGAACTAACAAATCGCTTACTGAAGGAGGCACAATACTTTTCTTTACTTAGTCTTTAATGACAGTGTTACTGAACTTGTTTGCAGATCTAAGGCAAAAATGGGCTGCCCGCTAGACTGTGAAGGCCTGCGGAATACGTGCTTCAGGGAATCTAGTGCTTATTTGAAAGAAAGGAAGACAGCTATCTGTTATTTTAACACCAAGAATACTGCAAAGCTCTTCTAATATTTGAGTAACACCTACAGAATTTTAAAAAGATTGCTGCATAGAACTCAAAATACTTACTGAAGGAAGCAGGTATTTTAATCTCTGCCTTGTAATGGAGAATTAAAAAACAGTGAAGCTGAATGATTTTGCTAAGGTCACTCAGCGGGTCTAAAAGATGTAATAAAGTGCAATTAGCAAAGCAGCAGGCAAGGGTAAGAAGTTGCATGAGGAAATGAAAAGCAGGATGTATCTGGAGCTGTGATTTATTTTGAGAGCTGAACTCTCTCATCCATGGTGCAGATATACTATCACCACTTGAAGCCTGCTGGGCTTTACTGGGCAACTGGATGAAGCAGCTAGCAGAATGGGCGCGTGTAGTGACCATGGATATGTATGCAAATTTACATTGAAAAAGCCTGTTATTATTATCTTTTTCCATTGGCATTATAGCTGTATCTTTCTATGTCTGCATTACCTGTTGCCATGGTAAGTTTCGCATGCTGTATGTCTTTGATGAACAAGAAATACACCTCTAAACACTGATAAGGGCTTGAGACTCCTGATAATACCCGATGCCTTCCCCACAGCTCTGAGCACAATAGGAATGGACCCTAAAAATCTACATATTGCTAGAGTTTAGAGTGCTGACAGTTCTAGAAGTAACAGAAGTTCTATTTTAGACCATTTTAGGGATAATTTTAGACTCAGATTTTTATTTTTTTTTTCCTACCTAGATTAATCAAAATCAGACACCTGGCTTTGTAATACATAGTCAACCAAAAACAACCCTACAAATATATTTAAGCATCTAGAAAACAGTTTGGGGTTTTTTTAATATAAAATCATTTTTATATCAAGTTCTTCTTCTGGAGTTATTTGGATGACTCATTCTCATTGTCAGCTATCTCAGATAAAACACAGAACTCTAAAATAAGCTGTACAACTCTAATCTGTCATGTCTCCATTTGTCTCATTATTTTGTAAATGTACTATTGGCAGGGTTGGTGATTCTATTTACTATTAAGATCACCAGTACTTTCTATAAATGCAAATGTATCCACTTCAAATTAAATTTTCTGTGATGGGTATCTGTTCAATCCAAGGATTTGGCCAAAATGCCAAAAAGTTCAGAAATATACAAGATTTTGGTCATTTACAAAATAATAAAAGTTCCTCTTTTATCAGCACATGCCTATGAAAGTATATTGCAAAATATGTGTCTCAGTACACTCTAGTGCTGGTTTCTCATGCATGAGAGTGTAAGAACTGCCTTCATTTCTCAGACCATGAATCTATCCTGACCAGTATCTTTTTTTCTATCAGATCCAGAAATGGATGCTTGGAGTGCATGGTGGAGGGGTCATGAGAAATAGACTCTCTGGGAAGACTTGTCTTCCCAGTGCCCATATTTGTAATTCTTGCCTGATGTACAAATAGGCAGCTGTGATAATATATAAGGGTTGTGTGCCAAAATAGGCTCTTATCCAGAGAACCACTGGCTGACATTCCCAGTTGCTGGGGTCTGTGCAGTGAATTGGGTTACAAGAAAAGATGTTACAAGAGAAATGGACTATATTCTCCTCCAGCATCTCAACCAGCCAAATTTTGTGTGAGGGTAGGCAAATTGCCCAAAGTAAAAGCTGGCTAATGCTGCATTTCTTGTTGTCTTAAGGTCTTACAGAAAATCCTGGGATCTGATTTTCATCAGAATTGCAAGTGGCATGATCAGGTGTTGTGCCTGACTATGCAAAGGGCTATTTAAGGTTAGGTATTTAAAAAAATCAAGCCTTGGATTTCCCAGGTTATGTAACAGTGCTGAATGGCTTACTTCAGCTCAGAAATATAAAAATAAAAATTAGTCACACTAATGAGATATTCACATACTGTAAACACAAGTGGCACAGAAAGCCAACCACAAAATTCATAATTTTGTCAAGAAAAATTAAGCAAATTAATAAAGGAACAACACACTGAATAATGAGGATAAAAGAAATACTGAATAGCCGTTCTTTCAGTGCCCTTTCTTATGCATGAACTCAAGCAAAAAAAAAAAAATTAACCATTGCGAAGAGTACATCAAATGTATACATCAAAGGAATTGAATTAGAGTTTCACTGGCCTGTAATTCATATTTATCTAACTTCAGAGTGTTTGGCTTACTTTAACTATTTCTTTTGCGAGCCTGATGTTTATACCTACCTAGTACTTTCCACCAGAGAAAAGTGTCTCCAAGCTTATGGAACAGTTTAGACAGCTGGCAAATTGAGGGTTCCTGGCATTGGCAAGGGGAGTTCTCCTGAGGGTCCCAGAAATTATTTTTTGATGCTTTCATGAAATTCTGTTTGTTTTGGAGAATATCATGAGACATGCAAAAAGTTGCATTTTGGCAACTCAGTAAACTTGCTATAAGCTATACAAAAATGTCTACAGTCCCCTATCTCACTGATCAGATTATTTTTTTTTTCTTTTATGGGAAGTTACCATAGTGTGGCATTTGGGGAAATATTGAGCACATTCATCACCTAGCTCCAAACACCTAGCTTTTGCCACTATAGGTACCTAGGGTACCTATACATTCAGTGGACTGGTCTTAGCTTACAGAAAATAATTCAGAGTACCTAAACCAGGTACTCTAAAACACTGTCTGGATGTACCTTCTCTCCATTAGCTGGTTGAAGAGACTAATATGTTTTAAAAAATACCTCCCTCTTCAGCCTTCAAATTAGCTCTCGAGCCATTGATTTTAATAAGAACTGATTTTAATTAGTCTCTCATAGACCTGATTATGTTAATATTATCAAGAAATGAAACACAACTCCAACCCAACCTGTTCTCACAAGTTCCCATTCTCATCCATACCGGCACTCAGAAGTAATTTGCTCAGGATGAATATACTTACTCAGCTGTATTATCTGCATAAAGAGTATTGGGGTTCATAAAATTCACTGCCACAAACCTCCATTTTTATTATATTGATGAAATCATCCTCATAGTACTGTGCCTGAACCATAAGCCTTCATCTCAAGTAGATGATTGCAGGTGGAGAAAAGGTATTGAGGGCAACACTTTATAAATTTGTAGCACTATAAGAAGATGTTAAATGAGAAAGCTAAGGTAAAGTGGTATCACCAAAGTTCCATACAGTAACTTTACAAAAAAAAAAAAAAAAAAATTAAAAAGTTAAAAAAACCCTCAAAACTAGAAACACCATTGTTTAGGTTGTTCCCTTTCCTCATTTTTGCTCTGTTGTGGACATTCATTATTTTAGAGACTCAAAGCAGATGATCACATGGTCTTCCATTCTACTTGTGTTTCTTGCAGGGAACAGGAATGTGTCAGAACTGTGTAGCGAATTATGTTGTTATTTTTTGCAACCACTTTATCTCATAGCTTGCAGAATTTGGACAGTAGCGTCTTCCAAGAGTTTTCTGCCATCCAGACTAATCTTGTGTCACCGAGATGCTGTATGAATTTACATAAGTCATTTAAGCTAAAATATTAGTGTGACAACTAATTTTGTCTTCTTCATTGAATATGTCTGCCCAACTTCATCTTGATTTTCAGATTTTTGGAGCCCTTAGGGAAGTACTGTACCTTTTGAACAGTGTTCAGGGAATTGAGAGTGTTCAACATCATTTGTAATCAATCAGTGGGATCTGAAGGACTGAGCCCTGAGTTCTGGACCTGGCACCACCACCCTCTGCAGGACATGTTGGCCCTCAGACTTACAGTGATCTTCCAGTCTATCAGGTGAGCCACGGTATTCGTTTATATGTTTTTAGTTTATGTCAAATGTGAAATAATTCAGCTTACCTCAGTCTGCAGAAAATAGAATTATTTTAAACTAGTTCACCTTATTTTTGCCATTGGAAGAGGGCTCATACACAGATACCTATGATGCATGTTACTTTGCAACAGGATAGTTTGAGAATGTGTCTGACTTCTTATGCTCTCTTTCTGTGGTGAAGAAATATAATATTTAATCACCTTTCTCACATAAAAATAATCAAACTATATTTGTGCAGTATGTTGAACATAGAAATAGTTTTTTAAAATGCCCGATACTTGGAGAAATCATATCCCCTTGGGATGAGCTAACGCATTGTGATGGTCATGTTAAAACCAAATTTTGCAGATTCTGGTTTGGTTTTTTTTTCTCTGTTATCCAATTGTTCGCCTAGAAAAACCTTGATATCTTCATGAGCTGTTGTGAACATACATTTAATAATGTTTATAAGGTTCAGTAACCGTAGCATTGTTGCTACAAACTATGGACAATGAAAACCTGTAAGACAGTAAATAAATCTACATCAGTGGACATTTGGTTGGAAAACAGTAAACAAAAGAGTCATACTACTAGTGTTTAAGACAGATACAAAAATATAATTAAATCTCAGATCCAGAGTGAATTAGGTGTTGCAGAGAGAAGGGTAGCAAGGGGTCCTGTAATTAAAGGCTATGTCCTCTTGTATATACTAAAGAAAATCATCTAATTATATTGGAAAGTATAAATCAAACATTTCCTAAATCTTCCAAATGAAATACTTATGTGGAAGTTGCATTTTTCTGTAATAAGCTTATTTAGAGCCATACATCATATAAAAATACGGTTATTGCATTTAATTATTAGAAATGAACTTGTTTCTTCAGCAAACAGCATGTAAAATGAAAGACCATTTTCATTCTTTGTTGATGGTAGCTAGCAACATCCAGAAGGTTTCAGGTAACTGGCAGAGGTGGTATCAATAGCTAATGTGGAGTTACTTTACGGCTGCTCTGGCAGATTACATACAGTGGCAGCAGAAATACCTGCCTCAATCCTGCACACACCATCACTTCCCGTACCTCTGGTGCAACCACAGTCCTCCCCTTGCTCCTTCTCACTGTACGTCAGAAAACAGGTGTGAAGCTTTGTCTCCTGCACTGCAGAACAGCATGAAGTCCTCTTACAGGACTCCTTTCCGCGTCATCACGTGTTCTGAAAGCGCAGACACTTTTCTGCCCATGCTATTTTTGGATTTGCCCTCTGCAAATGGCGATAAAAATTTGAACTATGCCTTGCTTTAGATTTAGATTTTTCTCTACAGAGAAAGAGTGAAAAGAATGTGGCCAAAAGCTATTCAAACCTAACACATCTCTAGACCTGAGAAAAAAATCAGTGTCTTTTCCAATATTCGTCCTGCTAGCTAGAGCTGGAAATAAACCTTAGGTCACAGTACTCACACTCCAGTTTTAAGTAGGCTGTGAGTGAGATAAACAAATGGGTGAAAATATGCAGGTTTCTTAAGGGTTTACTTAGATTATAGTTAAGTGTGTTAACACTTTGTAAATAGTAATCTAGGGCTCTTAGAAATGTTTTTGACATTATAGCAATGTGGAATAAGAAGATTGATGCCTCTATTGTTATTTGTGCTTTGCACATAGCAAATGGAAGGAGACGAGGGAAGCTGTTTGTTCTGTATCACACAGAATGCTATTCCTCAGAAACAAAATACATCTACTTATAGCCCAATCTCCTAACCTTTACTTATAGCCCAATCTCCTAACCATTGGACTTCATTTCCTAAAATGGTTTAAAAGTGAGACTTGGAAGTAGGTGATCATTTTCACTCTTCGCCTAAAGAAAATGACTTAATGTTTGTGGAAACTCAGACTAGAGGTTCCTTTTGGCTTCATAACTTCAGGTTTTAATAAGTGAAAAAGTGTTTCAGTGGGGTGGAAGACCCTACTTCTATTTCTAGAAGGTGAACAGAAATCTGTGGAGGAAGAAAGGGAAGTCTGATTTTTCCCCATCCTGAGCAAGTCAGAACTTCATAGTAAAATGCTAAGGTTCAACTGCTTCCATGCCTTCCTTTGCATTTTCTTTCTTGTTTTCCAGCTGCATATATATGTGCATATATACTCAACTCGGGTCCAAAGGGGAATTTAGCCATTCTTCGGGTACGGGTTGGGTTGAAATGCCCTCTGCTGTTTAGAAAATGAGAGTAGATGCCTAGCGTAGATTATGTAGCTGTCTTTTACATAATTGAGCTTGGGTGAAATTACTCCTAAGGAACAGAATTTTAAATTTCACTTATTGGAGATACTTAGATTAAAAGCTACAGATTGTGTGTATCATATCATATCATATCATATCATATCATATCATATCATATCATTAATTAATTTGTGTAGAGCTGTGGGAACACAAGGCTTGACACATATGCTTGTCCTTGGAGTTTGAGGTAAGCCTGTTCTGTGCCCAATGCTGTGCTGTGGAGCAAGGGGTTGAAAAGTGGGCTTAGAGAAGTACAGCCTGAGACACAAGAGCTTTGCTGTGATAGAACAGGGGTTCAAGGCCTCCACTTTGAGCTCCCTGTGTGCAGCATTCACCTTGTGGAAACTTCCCAGTGGAGTTTCCCAGAAGTAGATTTCCTGTACTCTTAACTTCACTAACTCTTTCCTCTGGTGGCTTTATTGTTGAACTGCTTGTTTATTAAAGAAATGGGATTTGCTTAGGAGAAGCCATTTCTGTTGATAATCCCAAACATTTTCAAAAGATAGATTAGAAACTTCCATCTGTATTTGAGCACTGAAGACACACGTTATTTTTCAGAAGTGATGAAAGCCTGCAGCTTTCACTAGCCTCAACTTCAAGTTCTCAAAAATCAGGAGTCTTCACTGGCACACAAGATGTAAATGTTCTCACCCAAACCACCTTTTTTGAACATCTTGTCTTGCATCTTTATACACATACTGGGGAAATTAATATATTACAGATTTTGAGACAGCCAGCTGGTATTAATGAAAGCCAGAAAAGTACTGAAGATGCATATATTACACTAATATTTCACTAGCAGCTGCAGCGAGCGTACTTTATTTTTCTGAAAGCATCACTAATGACTGGGATATGTTGCTGTACTCACGCAATATAGTGATGATCTATGAAAACAGGTAAGCAAATAAGAAGATAAATTGCGCAAGTATAAGCATTTTTCTAAAGGTAGGTAGCATTAAATGTTGGAGAATATTCAGCCTGAAGCTAATAGATATAAGACACTGTGGTCCATACTGGTAATAAATACATTAACCTGTTAGTTAATCATAGATCTTAATCGTAAGTTCTGTAGCTACATCTGTAACTGCCCCACAGTGTGTAAGTTTGGGTGACTAAGCACTTGTTATAACACTGATACAGAAATAAATGTTTAGTTAGGGCTGAATCTAGCCTTTAGGCTGTGTCCTGAAAGTCTCTCAAAGTCAAACATTATTTTTAGCTTTTATTGACCTGACCAGCTGCCTCCGCTCAGCATTAGTTGCTGGGCAAATGCACTTCTCCCCCTCTATGTCTAAACCGACCGGCCGAAGAAGTTGTGTTCTTCAGACATTAAATGGATTTTTATTACTGAGGTCCACAGTGCAGTCCGTTGGAAGTTACGTAATAATGTGAAAGGACATATAATTGAAAGGCTGTCAGAAGATAAAAGTGTATCAAGCTTCCCAGAGCATTCGCATTGCAACTCATGAAGTCGGATGACATTGAAGGAGCATTTCAGTGTTTAATGCACGCGCCTCTGGTGGCTGTGCTCTTCCACAGCACTAACTGATGAGGTATCAATCATAAAGTCTGTAGCATAGAATTTAACACAGGAGTTTTCCATTAAAGAAGTTAACTGTTGCGGTTCACAGTAACTTTCTTTCTAGCTCAACTTACCTGCTGAGGACACAGTACTTTGTCCTTGAGTAGGCAGGATTGCTCTTGTCTTATTCTTCCCACTGGAGCAGAGATGACATAGAGCGTGAGTATGTATGGAGCAATGCGCAAGTGAGTAACTGCAACAGAGGCATGTATTATTACTGGATTTCTTTTTTTTTAAAATGTCAAGCAATAATACCTGAAAAATAAAAGTAAGTCTGTAACCATCCTGAAATTGTCCTAAATGTGCAGTAACACCATAAAAGATGCCTCTATTTACTTCAAATAATAAAACTGTAGCATTACACTAATCAAATTCAAATCGGTTCAACTGTGTAATTTTCAGTGAAGAGGTGCTTATGAAACACAAAATGAACTCCAGAATGAAAGGTTCATTGATTCCTAATCAAAAACAGTCAACTTTAAACGCCAGCCAGTCAGGTGATAAGTTTGTCATTTCTCATCTGCACTTTTGAAGGGAAGTTGCCAAGAAGGCTTGACAGCCTTTAAACTTTGCAGACTGGTTTTTTGCCTGTTTTTGAACGTCATGCTGATCTACAAAAACTCCTGGGAGGCTGCGAGGAGACACAGAGTAACAGCAGTTCTATTAAAATATATTTGCAGCAATGAATGTCAAGCAGAGTTTATGGTGTGAAAAAAGACATGTAGTTCCCAAAAAGAAACTTTCACCACCCCTCGTCTGGTTCTCTTTTGTCTCATTGTGTCGAGCTACTCTGGGGGACTGAGGAATGTCAATGATTAATTGCCTAGGTGTGAGAGAAGTACAGGCTTGTAATGCATCATTAAAAGCCAGAGATCAGGGTGTCTGAATTAAAATGGGAAGCTCTGAATGAATGTATTAGTGCTATATACAATTAAGAGCACAAGCCAGAAATCGTTTACTTTCATAATTTAGAGCAATGGCAACTCTCCAGTGAAAACATATTCATAGTAGTTTTGCATTGCTCTCTACAGGCTTAGTACAAAAGGGAGAGACACAAATAAATATGCACCAAGGCAGTAACGGAGAAACCTGTCTTTGAAATGTTCTTTCCTTTTAATCAGCATGAGCTCTGCTAAAAAGGAGAAAGAATCATGAGTAGGTGGAGAGCATCTAGGTTACTGAGGGCAAATTACTTTCAGGGGAATAATTTGAGCAACAGAGTCTGACCTTTACGTGACTTGGGATGAACAGGTCTCTGTTTTAAGCCAACATGAACAGCAATTGCAAGGCAGCCAACCTGAAGTCACCCAACCATCTTTCCCTACGTGAAGGTCTGTTTTCCCCTCCTTTGCCATTGTCCTGGAAGAATAATGCTGACATCCTCAAGTGTAGGACCTTATAGGTATTTCAGTAATTTTCGGTATTGTTTGAAGTCCCATTAAGCTTCTGAGGTTCTTAAATTGCTTCTTGGGGTTTATTTGTCTTGCAACTTAGGTTATAAAAGTAGCACCATAAACATTAATTGAACACCCATTAAGCAGTATGGCTGTTTGTTTTGAGTTGATAGAGGACATAAAGCTTCATACCCTGTGGTGGAAAACAATTAGATCTGATGATGAACGCGCTATTAAATATACCATTTCCAGACTTCTATCAGTTTAACTTTAGAAAATAGCAACCAGCTGTAGCCAAAGCATGCACAAGTGATAGAAAGTCGTATTTTAATTGTCATGTCATAGCCTGTTATAAATATTGTCGTTTCTAATGTTTTATGCTAATGACAGTGACTAATGTTAGTCATTATCTCCATTCATTCTCATAAAAAATTTCCTCAAGAGAGGACGATCATAACTAGAATGATGTTTAAAATTAAACTGTGTTTTTGTAAAATAGAGAACATAAAAAACATTTAAATACCAAGAGGTTGGCTAGCTAATTTATTTTGTTTTGAGTGTGTTTGACAATTACAGCTGTTGTTAATTGTGCCATAAGTTGGGCAGATATTCCTTTTAGAAATGTTTTTGGCTTACTAACATGTATAAATGTCATGTCTTGGTATGGTCTCTGCAGAGTGGGATAAAAGGTGAACCTCACAGCAGGATACCTGTGGCCAGAAAAAAAGTCTGATGCTGCCCTTGTAGAGCCTTAATGTTAAGAACATCGAATTTCCTCATCCATTTCTTATTTCAGTTATGAATTCTGCTTACTTGACAGGTACAGAGTACTTCATTATGTGCACGAACAGAAATGCTTAAATGGATGAAGCAGCTATTTACGTCTGATAGGAGCTAAGTGGGACACTAAATTAATGCCAAACAAGTGAGTGCTCGTTTTAGTTTCGTTATAAATGGCTGCAGCACAGCAGTAATGTGTTGACTCTCATGTGCTGACAAGTTCTATATTTCTTACAAACTTCCCTCAGAGCTCAATGTGGAAAGACAAATTCACACTCTGCATGATGAAATTAGCAGCAGATGTATTAATAATTGAATAAGGATCTCTGGGGACACACCATAGTTGAGCAGGAGAGTTGGTGACTGGCTGGTTTTAACTAGGGGCTTTTGTTGTGTGTGTATATGTATATATATGCACTTACATAAGCCCCAAGCTAAGAGCCACTGCCTGTATGTAGTCTTTGGTATCAAATCTGCTTCCTGCTTTTAGAAGATCTTGCATAGTTACATTTGCAGATTTCAGACCATTAATCTGGGCAGTGTATGGCTTTGATCATCCCTCCTTCCCCTGTGACTGTTCTCAAACGTACAGCCAAATTCAACACAGTCCCTTCTGAATTTGTCTCCAGACGATGAGTAAAGTACAAGTGACTGAAAGATTTTCATTGTATGCAAGACTCTTGCCACAGACCTCCACGTCCGGAGTTCCCATTGAGTTGAAAAATTTTCCTGAAGTGCAAGACTCGGCTTCTCTCAGAAAAGCACCAAGATAATGCAATGCCATCTTCATTTCCATCCCTGTAAGCAAAGTTGTTGTCCTTTGAATGAACCACATGCCTTGCAGATTCCCAGGTCTGGGAAGGAAAGGAGCTTGTGTATTTTGGACAGTAGCAAAGAAAACAAGAGGTTTGCCAGAAAAAAAAACTTCCTTTTTAAAGATACGACCAAGGCGATGATGCAATTCTTAATCCTTAAATTATGAGCATTCCTCACACCAAGTAATATTATGCTCTGAAGGCACTGACAAAACAATGTGACATCTCATAGACAGCAATACTACTGGGGTAAATTCTCATGGGTTTAAAATCAGCAATTTATTGCACTTGTGCCAGGAGAGTGATAGTAATTTGAATAACCTGAGAATTTGTCCCAGTTAGAAAAAGAGTAGCAAAATTTAGCACACAGTTACTAGATTAACTCCACATAGTTGTCAACTCTACTAACTGTTCATGTGCACATCAGTCACTGGCTTCCGGTTGTACAGGTTGAACTGACCTCTGTGTTTTGCTTTCCTCCAGTTACAGGTTATTTTATAAATCTCAGGACCTGGAAGACAAAAAAACTTAACTTCAAAATATCTATCAGTGTATTTTCTAGAGTTTCATCAGTTAAAGGAAACCTAATTCCACTCTTAGGGGTTTTTTAATATACTGCAATATTTTGAATAAGCTATAATATGATTTAATGAAGTGGTACTGTCTTTAAAACAATACTCATTAATATAAGTATGGAGTTCAATTCCTTCTCTTTAGATATGCAACTCTTTTCATTCAATAACAGTGTGTTATTTATTCAGTAAGACTTTGGTATCAATCTTGCCCTAATTGAAATATTGGATTTGAAATCTTTTTAGTATAAGAAACATTTAAACAGTTTCTGTTGTCACTAGAAATAGAAGGTAAGTCCCAGAGATTCATATTTGTATAATGAAATAATGTCTCAATCTATTAGACACCCTTGAAATATCCTGCAAGTGATTCAGCTGAGGAAAGAAAAGTACATTTTTTGCTTTGTGATGTTGGATCACGACGTAGACATTAGAGATCAGAGACTATCAGATGAAGGAGTAAACATGCTAAAAGAGTACCCTGGTTTCACCATCTCCTCTTGTTTTGAAGTGCTTGAAACAAAGATGTGGAAAGTAAATTGGATTTACAGATACATTTTTAGTGGACACGTATAATACATTTCGTTGTTGTTTAAAAGTAATGTTGCCATCATCTGAGTTTTTAAGGAAAAGACTAAATACATGAACAAGGTCATATACTGCTGGATGAGAAGAATATAGCTGAATTATGGAGACCAAAGATGAATAAAGAAGTTGTGTTGATGAGGATGGGGGGAGAGAGATCACAAGTCATTAACTATGGCTTTACGCTTCACATCTCTGTACAGTGGGTTTAATCCTATTAACTGCTTTCCATTCATTCTGTTATCCCATGGAATAGGACTCTAAGTCTGCTCCAGGTCAGTCATGAATATTATGCAGTCCGATAACTTCTGTATCTTGTTAGCGTATACAAAGCACATCAGAGCTACCACTGTTTATTCTTAACATCTGAAGTAATCACCAAATTTCACTACTCCTGTAGAAGCAAAGATATTTTTCTAAAGCCTCCTAGTGAATGAATAAACCAATGGCTTTTATCCAGGTTTTGCAGGTCACTGGATGTTCAAAACAGGGCAGCAAATTAAAAGAATCCCTTCTCTTTTGCTATCACGGCAATTTTGCACTTGAGTATATGAGGATTTGCTAATGCAAAAGCTATTGAGGAAGATACGGAGTGATTTTCTTCTAGCACTGCCTTGAAAAGTAGCAATAAATCTTGCATTTCAAATTACAGCTTTCCTTGAAATGTGACTTCATTTAAAAATAAAAGAAAGCATCTTGGACACCAGGTTTTTGTCCCTTGGTGACTTCCAATCCACTTTGACATAAAAAGGTAATTTTCTAATTGCCA
>NW_009648438.1:186579-239550 GCF_000708025.1 Charadrius vociferus
ACTAATACTGATGCTTCCGCAGGACAGACATTTTTTTTCCCTTGTACATTCACAGCCTTCTAATCTTCATACTTTTCCTCAGTTGCTGCTTTCTCCTATTATCATTATGTCTCTTCTGAAATGTTTTGATACTGTTTAGATGCACCAGTGGAATAAGTTGGCAAATCTGTTGGTAATCCATTTGTGTATTTGTACTTTAGTACGGATTTCCCAGAAGAATAAATCATACCTTAAAATAGATATGTAAGCAGATAAATGAGGAAAAAAAACCCAAACACCTTTTTAAATAGTTTTTACTGAACTTGAACACAGTTGTGGAGAAACTGGGAAATGCTGCACTCTCTGTAAGCTCTCTGATGGGCACGAGCTTTAGGAATGGCCAACACAACTGAAGCAGAGCAAGATGTTGCAGCAGCAAATTATTACTGCTAGAAACAGGACAGAATAGCAGTTCTTTCCTTGGGAGCTTTTCGGATGACAGACTAAGCATGGACAGTGTCCACAGAAAGTTCCAGTCTACTGTATTCAAGCAAAACAAATGCATATAGATTGGGTCACTGTGAATATCCAAATTATCCTCTGAGGGCTGTGATAGCTGTGCTCAGCTGGCAAGGCTAAAAATTCCAACAGTCCCAACAGACTGTATTTGATTTCTTTCTAGCCCACCCTGAGAAGAGGAAAGTGCAAGGCATGGGCACTTGCAAGGGCAAGTGTTTCCATGTATTCTCTGTAAACTGTCTTTGAATTTAACAAATCAGATGGGATGCCAGTTACATGGAGTGATCCAAGTTTTTGCATAAAATGATACCCCTTCATTCATCCTGGCAAGTAACACGAAATTCTGCTTTTCTTCTGCTGTTGTTTGAGAAAGTAGGACTTACTTTTCCAACATCCCATATGAGAAGTGCAGCCTCTTCTGACACAGAAAAAGGTGCGTATTTTTACCAGGTTTTTCCTTCCCATTTTGAGTCTGCTGAAAGAGATTTCCTCTCCCATCATGGCCTTCATCAGTTCCTTAACATTTCTTAGTCCAATTAGTGTTGTCTTCCCTTGCTTCCTTTCTGTCTTTCTGATAATGCATGGGTAATGCATGAGATGTCTGCTGACTTTGGAATTAAAAAGTCTATTTTGAACTTCAATATGCAGAAATGTCTAAAATTGGGCACTAACTTAACACATGCAGTTCCAAAGTCTTCAGTACTGCACAATGGACCAGCCATTAAAGAAGCAGACTTTATCAAGGTCTCTTTTAGGAGCTAACTTTCCCATGCTAGAGCAGTGAACACAATTTTGTCTTTCAGGTACTCTTCTGAAATTCCTATCTCCCACACAGTGCAGGTGCTGATAAGAGGTTTGCACACAGATGTATTAAAGCAATTTCGGTGAAAGCAGGCTTTTGCAACTTAAAAATGGCAGTCTTCATGGGGAATAGGATGAATATTACGGTATGAATAGACAGTGGTTTCAATTCTAATCCAAGCTGGAGGTCTGTTCCCCATACTTTCATCCTCTTGTAAAGAAATAGTCAATATGCATCTCCACAGGTGTATTTGCGTGCTCTAAATGTCTCCCCTAATGTACTTCTATACTTGGCATTTTAAGAAATTAAACATTTTTTGAACATAGAAGGTACAGTAAAAGATTTTCAAAAGATAGTTACAGGTTCAAAGACATCAGTTATAATTAAAGGTTCAAAGACATCAGTTAGGACAGCAATTCCTGAATACAACCAACTGGGTTCCCCTAGTTATTCCTTAGATGGATGCACTAAGATAGCAAAGGGGAGGAATCTCAGGGTGGAAGTGGAAGGTGGAAACACGAAGTGAGAGAAGAACTGTTAGAAGGGCAGGAATCTCAGGGTGGAAGGGGAAGGTGGAAACACGAAGTGAGAGAAGATAGGATAGGTTTTTTTCTCTGAAAAATAAAAATCTGTGAATCTCAGATGTTGGCCCAGCATGGCCAACTGAAGCTCGGGAAGGGGACAAAGGACATAGTGTGGATCTTAACAGTACTTGCATAGGAAATACCTGTAAAGGTCCTAGGAGTATCAGTTGCTGCAAAACTAGGTGACAATGCAGACTTAAAAGGATGACTTGAGCAGCTCCTGAAAACTCCCATGCGCAGAGCTGAGCAGAAAGGCAGATGTTAACACAGGATGTTTCCTTGCCAGGGCAACAGATTTTGCACTCTGTACAGCTTGAACACCATGCCTACATGAAGTTAAAGTCTTCAAGTTGAACGTAGCTTTTGGCTTGTTTGTTTCTTTTTAAGCAATGGTCAAGTAGGGGCTGGGAATATATACGTCATTTTCCAGAGTATTAAAACAGGCAAGAAATTATTAGTATTTATGTAAATAAGAAATAACCCAGGTCATAATAATACTCTTATAAGGGTTAAAAACTAAAAACATCAGCCTGAACCACCCCTATCTCTTAGGAAATAGAGCAGGGGTTGTGAGTGCACTACAACTTCATGTTCTACTTCAGGCATAGTGGATTTGGCAAAATAAGTGATTACACAGATAAACAGAGAACTTCTTCAGGCAAAATAAGTGATTACACAGATAAACAGAGAACTTCAGATGGACGCATGTACCTCGAAAGGGATAACCTGTTGGATAACCCGTGCCCAAACCTGAGCTAGGTGAAAACTTAGGAATATCAGACATTTGTAACAGTGGCCCAGTATTGATGTGTACCCCATGAGGAATAACTGTGCCAATAGAGGAAGGTCATCCCCAGTCTCAAGAATTTGATAGCTCATTTTTGCCTTAAAGGATAAGGATTTACATTCTTTTTAAAAAAAAAAAAAACCAAACCAAAAAACAATAAAATGTCACATCACTTTAGAATTTTTCTCTATGTTAAATGTTTGGAAGAGAGTTAAACACTAGGGCTCCTCTAGAAGATGAAAGTGGGTTTGGTGTGTTCATTCTTTGAAGGGGGGGGCTAGGAGATGTGCTTCCACAAGAATTATGGCTGTTCCCATTGCATATAAAAACATATTTATGATGTATATTAAAAGAGTTTTAGTTCAATCCTTACTAATTATTCAGCTTAGTGACTTATTCAACTTTATTTCATATATGGAAAAAAAAAAAAGTTTTTCTCTGAACCCTTCTGTTTTTGCTTGTCTCTAAATGAAATTAATAGTAAGATTCTCATGGATAGGGAGCACTGAAATTTTAGCCACTAGAATGTTTCAAGTATTTTGGATGCCAATTCAAGCACACTTTTGGGCTCTAAAACAATCTAATATTCTAATTGCACTCCACATTCAACTATTTGCTGTTACTTGGACATCTGTTATGCATTGAGCAGCTGTTTCTGCATTTTGTCAAAATACATGTTGGTATACCAGTGTATTTCTCAGTGGCCTACTTTAACATCACCTGAAATTTCTTAACTGTCTTCTCAGATCTATCATACCTATAAATTTATGTACTTCCTATTTCAACATTTCCTTTTCAGCCATGTTCATATATTTTAATCAAAGTATATTTAGCATCAATCTTCATATGAATACCACAGTGGCACAATATTAGTCTTCTAATATGGGTCCCCAGCCATTCATATCTTGTTATCAGAGCCTCATCCAGCTTCTTATCCTGTCACAATCAGTCTTTGTCCAGAGAGATTTTTAAGGTGTGACAATAATGGCATAGTACAGAGAGCAAGATTTTTTGTAATGACTGGTTGTTTAATTAGTAGATGAGTGGAAAGCATTTTCACTACTTAGGTATTGTAAGTTTTTCCTATGAAATCAGAAAGAAGTCTATCTCTGCACAGCACCAGGGAACAGGGTCCAAGGGTGGTGAGACTTTTGCAGACTCTTCTAATGCATTATATAACAACACTAGAAAAAGGAACCTGAATTAGACAGAAAAATGTTATCTATGTCTACCGTTCTTCTGCTCCAGATCTCGTCCTCAGCATTTCTATTTTCTCTGTACCCCAGAAATATTTTCTGTAATATTGTAATATTTTTAGCATTCTCATAAATATATTTTTGAGTAAAACCCAGTTATTTTGTAAATATTTGTGAACTGTAGACAAGCATTCGGCTCATCCCAGTGTCTATGCATTCAGCTGGCTGAATGAGTTAAGTGTTACAATACTGTGACAAATAATTCACTTAAAGAATGCAATGTATATGCTTCAGAGGTATACATACATCAGCAGAATACTGCATATGACTGTCCTGTCAACAAAAGAGCAGTTATTTCCATCACATGGAAATTGGTTGGCACAACTAGTTCTCTGTGCGAATCTGGAAAAGGGACAGCAAAACCGATTTTGTCAAGGACAAAAGGAGAGTAAAGGGCAACACACGAGTAAACAATAATATATTAAGGCATATATTTTAAAAGATTTGAATGATCCTGACCCAAGCACAGGACAGTTAAGAGTGATAAATGTAATAACCCTGAAAAATAAATATGAGAACTCATTTAGGCTTTTTATTAAAACCGCAAAGAGTTGACTTACCATAAGCTATAAAAGATGTCATTAAATCATCAGCCTTTATGAATAATTGCCTGTTGTGGTTTCTGAGATGCTCCTTTCTCTCCCAGTGTTCTAAGTAACTATGTGCAAATCCAGGAATTGATACCTGTAAGGAAGTTCCAGTGTCAGACTGAAAACGTAAGTGAAAAGAAAAAAAAAAAAGTCATATCTTACTACAGTAATGAGAAATCCTGTTCACCTCAGTGGGTCTAATCGTAGGTGTATAGGCTGTAAGATCTGTCTCTAAAATTATGCTGTGCTTAATATAAGAGCATAGATGACAGCAAAATAAATGGGCTACATCAAGTCAGTTCAATGGTGTTCTGTGGAGTGTAGTCTGTGTACCAATAAAAATCTCCATGATTTTTATTAATTCCATTAAAGTAGCACACTACCTCCAAATATTTATTGAGATCAAGCAGACTCACTTCAGGATGAGCTCTTCATACATACCAGAGGTACCATTTCCTGAAAAGTAAACAATTGGCATCTGCTGAGCCATAATCCCTAAATCAGAAAATCAGAAACACAAATGTTTGGATTAACAAAAAATAGAAAGCCTCATTCTTTGTTGTTGACCTCCCAATACATATTTTTTCACTTTCAGTGTTATGTGCATGAGTAGCATTCTTTATCCAGAACTGGAAATGCAGTGGTTATTTGCCTTAGTGACCACAAAGGACAGCGGTGATCAAATTCAAGCCAATCCAAACACTCACTGAAACTCACTGATTTCAGGAGATTTGAAATCAAGCCTTCAATTCAATGATACACATATGATGCAGTACCAAGCAACTGACATTTGGTATTCTTAAGAATCAGAGAAATAAAAGGCTGTTTAGGCTTTCTGGAGTGTGTCCAGAGAAGGGCAATGAAGCTGGTGAGGGATCTAAAGCACAAATCTTATGAGGAGCAGCTGAGGGAACTGGGGTTGTTTAGTCTGGAGAAAAGGAGGCTGAGGGGAGACCTTATCTCTCTCAACCTGAAAGGAGGTTGTAGAGAGGTGGGCATAGGTCTCTTTTCCCAAGTAACAAGTGGTAGGACAAGAGGAAAGGGCCTCAAGTTACGCCAGGGTAGGTTTAGGATGGATATTAGGAAAAAGTTCTTCGCGGAGAGGGTTGTCAAACATTGGAACAGGCTGGCCCGGGAAGTGGTGGAATCACCATCCTTGGAGGTATTTAAAAGACGGGTAGACATGGTGCTTGGGGACGCGGTTTAGTGGTGGGTTTGGCAGTGTTAGGTTGATGGTTGGACACGATGATCTTAAAGGTCCCTTCCAACCTAGACGATTCTGTGATTCTATTTATTTTACCCCTTTAAAAGAGTAGATGGATTTGAGAGGAAAAAGTTGAGGAAATATAAAATGTAAGCTTATGTGTACTGTAATTTTTATATACATAAAGTATTAGCATCCTGCGGCACCAGAGATGAAGTTTTTAGTAACTTTTAAGTATTTTAGCACAGACCTGGAACTGCTGTCTGTCATATTTGCAGTACATATATATGGAATACAAAATTCAGATATACAGAATAATCCATTGTACAAACTAAAGCTATAACAATGAGCAAACTGCTTAAAATCTAATGCTGAGGGAGTGAAATTTGAAATTCTTTTCCAAAGCAGTTTATTTTTGGACAGGTTGGATGGGTTGGGTTTTTTTTAAGAGATTAAATACAGAGCTAGTGGAGGGCACTGAGAAGTTGGAGAAGGGTGAGAGAAATACTGTCTCGGTTGCAGGTGTTGGTGCCCAGGACCTGGGGCACAAGTAGTGATCTTGGTAGTCCTGCCCATTCTGTTTTGTGCTGTGGTTCTTAGGCCATATGGATCTCAGTAGGACAATCCATAATCAAGCATTTGTTGGGTCTTGGGGACTTCCAGCCTTCCTATTCCCAAGCCACGCTGCAGTCACTGCTCCCAGCCTTGTGCTAGAAGCTCTAACACTTGTTGGAGATCTACCAGCTCCATAGCAGGAGGACAAGGAATCAAGTGGTCAACCTGCCTGGTGAAGGGGTTTCCTGCAGTCTTTGCTGCTAAAAATAATGAATTGATAACTGCAAATTGGAGCTAGCAGTGACCTCTCTGAACCAGTGACTCTTTGGAGCCTGACATGGTCACCAGGTGTTGCCTTTGGCAAGACGACAGGGAAACAGTCACATTTCCACTGGATTCTGCCTACCTTTACACGTATTCATCGCAGGTATTCTTCAGTGCCCACTCATTTTTTTATTTTTATTTTTTATTTTTTGATTCCACAAATCTATTTGGCTGGGAAGTAACTCTAAGTAAGTTTCAGGGAAGACTGGGATTGTCCACATATAAAAGATTGATGCTTTGAAATGGCTACAAAGCAGTAAAAATTAAAATCAGTAAAATACCCCTAAGTGCAATTTTAATTGCTTTAATAAGCCCTTTTCATGCTCTGTGTTCATGTTCTATTAATTTCTGGACACATTAGATTTCATCATACTCTGTAAGAAGAAAGGAAGTTTTTCAAATTTGTTGTTAGGTTATGTATTAAATTTTAGGTCTCTGCATTAGGATTTCCATACAACTTCAAAATTATCAAAAAATTACTTTTTGTCTACGCAAATATGCAGGTTTTGCTTTCGTTCCTACCCTGTCATAAGAATACAAAAATTCTAGGCAGTATAAAAAATGTGCCCTGAGTCAATATTCACCTATTTCCCTTTTCAAAATAGAGTGTTATTTTACCAGACATCACTTTAACCCCCAGGTAAAGGAAAGTAGCTCTTGCCATGTTAAATAATAAGCTGTGTAAATTTCAGCTGTTGGGGGTCTATTCTGTGCCTCCAATAGAGAAAAAAAAAAAAAAAAAAGCTATTTCTGGTGGTTATGACTTTTAATATTCATAATTTGAAGTAACACATATACTGATATCATTCAGGGGAAATCTAGTTTTTCTGCACCCTTAAGGTGTTTCTGCACCAAAAAGGTCTTAGAAAACGATATAAAATCATATTATATTATGGCTACTGCCTTGACACTAGAATTGACATAGTACAGTGCGTTTGTATTTATAGTTTATACAGTAGTACACTTGATCTTTGATTTTATTATTCCACTGCCATATAATCCATGTCTTTCCAGATTTTGTCACACTGAGTGACACCTGGAGCAAGGCCAGAAAAATAAGACCTAAACCTCTTTAATCATAGACATGAAAAGAATTTAAGAGTTGCAAACGCTGCTCCGGCTGTGGGTGTCTGTATGTGCACATAACCATATGCCATCCACTGGACCATGACAGGCAAGCAGGACACAAACCTGGGTGAAAAAAAATAGCCTTTGATTTCTGATCAGAGAGATTCTCTGTGCCAGCAATAATACTGGCAAAGAGTATCCCAAACCTTGGGTTAGTCTCTGTTGTTGAATGATATTTGTACCTCTTGCACAGAAAAGAGAATTCTTCCTATTTCCTCAAAATGCAAAATATAGACAATCACAGCCACCATTCTCTTCAGGGTTTTTCACCTTTTGTTATTGTTTGTATTTTTACTTGCGAATATTAAAACCACATTTCTTCGTGAAAAACCTATGAAGAATATTCTTAGAATCACAAATGTACCTGGGAATTTTTAATCATTTGTATTTTAAGTAGCCAAGTTTACTTCATCATTGTTGTGCAGTTGGACTACCTGTATTCATAACGTACACCTACATGCTACTTTGATGAGTGCTGCAGGGATAGGAAATACCCTGTGGGAATTAAAAGGCTTGTCTTTTTTCAAAATGGGTCAGTGATTATGAACTGCTTTATTGCCTACAAAAAATAAAGAAAATCTGCATGAAATAAAAGTAAATAGAAAGATCTAATGGCTTGACAAGCAAGCATAAAGTGATATTTGGAGAACTGAGTCTGAAGAAACTTTCTTGACATCTCACTTCAAACAAAAATTCGTTATAGAAAAGTGTTCCTGCCACCAGGAAGTCTATCTAGCTACCAGGGAAACTGATTCTTATAGGATACATATATAGCTCATATCTTAAGAGAAGAGCATGAGCTATTCAATTCTTTGAGAAAATTGTGTGATTTTTCAATTAAAAAAAAAAGATAAATTAAAAAATAATAAAATAAAAGAAAGCAGAAGGGGAAAAAAATAAAAAAGAAGAAAAACCTCAACATTACAATCCATTCATAAAATTAAGTTAGTTTTCTTGGGTTTGCCTTACTGATTAAATATTTGGGAGCCCATAAAAACATTTTGTCAAAACAATGAGTTCTCCTGTCACATAAGATCCCTGTCCTTTCTTCAAGGGCCTGGCAAGAAAACTGAGTTTTCTATCTAAATTGTATTTTTCTAACTAAAAGCCAGAATGCCCTGAAAAAGTAAGCTGTGACTAGTTAATGCTGTCAAAATATCCTATCTCAACTGTACATGCTTGTTTAATTAGACTTCACTCTTTCTTCCCTCTCATTTTGAATGGTATTTGTGCATTTGGTATTCTCCAGACTATTTTTTTCACTGTCCCTTGAAAACAAACCATAAAATCAATGATGCTGAAGTTTGTGTAGGCTTAATATTAGGCAAAAAGTGAAAGTCCCTAGTCCTGCTGTCGATAGGATGCATTTGTGTAGTTCTCCATGTCTCACTTGAAAATAGGGTAGTGTCATTCTGAGAAGAGGAAGAGCCATATGGTTCCATTTTATGGGCGGCTGGTTTTATAACAAACACTCATGCTCCTTAAACAGATTCAGATCACTTATGTAGGTGGGCAAAGTAGCCATTCATAGTGCCATGGAGTTCCAGTCTTTTCCATCTGCTGCTCTGTTAGGAAAGCATGCCAAGGATTGTGGTTTATCAAGAAATAGGAGAAATGTTTCCTCCAGGGAATCTATAGATTCAACAGGAGTTTCCCACAGTTTGTGTTTTTACTTGAGGTCAGTCTGCGGTAATTAGTTCATACCTGTAGTCTTTAGTGCCTCCGACAAGAATGCCTTTGAAGGCACGCCCAGGCAGAACAGGACAGTCTACGGTGATATGCCATACTGCTATTTCAGATATATAGGCACTAGAAAAAGTTGAAAGTTCACATTTTGGTCACCAGACGCGTGTGGGCATGTGCCTGGCTACCCACATGTGTATCCATATGAATACTAGATCTCTGAAAGGATCTTAAATTACTTACTTTGGCTTTGCTCCTTTCTTTTGATACTGAGCTGTCTATATGAATTGAAATTGAGAAAATAGAGTATCTGGTTTCATTGCAAACCCTTCCTGATTGATGACTTGCCTTCTCCCGGCACCCAGCATTATAGCATAAACCAATTGCTAAAACTGCTTTTTGGAGTTCTGCTTCTTTTCTAGGGAAATGTGTTTTTCATTAGTACTAATATTCAGACTCAGGAAAAAAATTATCTAAGGAAGTGTGTTATACACAGAACTTTAAGCTATTGCTCTCCTTGATGATACTAATCTGTTTTCCTACAGAAAGTCATGTGAGTTGTTACCTGTCATTGCATCCCCATGTTCTTCTCTTAATACTTGTGGGTGTGATACAAACCACTTAAAAGAAATTCACTGCCCAGACTAGGTGGTTTCCTCTGTTATACCAATATATTTTTCCTGATGTATCTTTTGGTTTGATAAGTGCTAATACAAAGATTCTTACCAAGTGCTTTTAAAATGCTTGCTGATCTACAGAGACAGCAAAAGTAAACAACAGTTAACAAATTGCTCTGATAGATAGTGCAGTCCCTCAGGAGGCATTCATAACATCGACACCAACGCTGAGTAATTCTCTCTCAGGAGAACCATTAACAGTCATTTTATCATCGAGTGTGTATGTAACTGTAACATCAGTCCCAACGCTGGGCAGTTCTCCTGGTCAGAGGTTAACTATAGGCAAAACCACTTTGCTATTGAAAAGAAAGCGGAAAACAGTCTAAGGTGTTAAACTTCCAGTTTACAGTCCCACTAATGCAATCATTTACAGACAGCAGAACAAAACTGTGAACAGAAGTGAGCGGTGTATTGGCCTTTTTTTAATTGTATACAAAGGGACAGCTTGTGTCTTATTTTTTGTTTCAATAGTTTATTTTGACTTTAGTATGTTTTAGTCCCAAATTAGCCAAAAAATAGTAATTTAGAGAAGGACATAGTGTCACTCTATACAATAAGCTGGATGTGAACTATGAGTGGGATGCCATTGGAAGACAAATATAATTCTTGTGAGACTAAATAGGTAAATAGTATTCAGAAATTGGCACAGAATTATTTATTCACAACATTTGTGTAACTTTTCCTGGAACGCCATGTGCCACTGTGGTTTGTTGAAAAGGATGTTGAAAATAAAAAAAAAATGTACAGAAAAGAGTTCCAACATGAACGAAATTTAGAGAAAATACACCAACAGTGAGACACAAAAGAAATTCTATTAATGCAGTCAAGACTGAGAAGCCTTCGGATACCTACAGGCAAAAAGGATTTCTGACAGTTAAGAGCTCTCTAATTTAAGAGGAAAGCATGTATAATTAGCTGGAGCCAAGAATTCCATTCTGTCCCCCCTCCACCAAATTAACAATGGGAGCTTTTAACCATTAGAGCAATCTGTGTCCTTCTGAAAGACAGAAAAATTTGGGGGACCATACAGGAGGTTAGACTAGACAATAATGTACAATTTATTCTGCCCTTAATATCTATTTCGGAATTTAAGAATCTGTAAATCAACAAAGATGAGTAAGGTTAACAGAATCTGGCCCTCAGTCATATATATATTATCATTTAATTACGTTTCCATTTGAGGATTATAATTCAGTTCTCTTACAACTTCATGTCTGAAACTTTTCCACAGATACCAGAAATGGAGTCTTTCTTATTCTAATTAAACTTTGAACCTGACAGAAGGTCTTCAGCTTGAGACTCTGAATTGTCATGAGGAAAATGTAAATAAACATCATTTTAGCTTCATTGTTACAATTGAGCACAGCAGTGATATAGCACAGAAAGTGTTAATGTCTGTTACAGCCCGTGAGCTATACAAATGTGTGGTTCTGTTTTGATCATGCTTGATATGCTATGTCTTGACTAGGTCTTATTCCATTCTGTTTCTACAGGTTAGTGGGACTTTAATCAAGAGAAAAAAAAAATCTAATGAACAGCAATTTGAAACACAGCATTTGGAAAGGTCAAAATGGTACATTACATCCTTATTATCCAAAAGAACAGATGAGTTTAATATCCTGGCAGCATTTTCCTGTGAAGAAGATATTAAACAAGAACTGAAAATGGCACAAGGTTCCCTCTTCCTTTCCTGTGACAAAGATTGTAACAAGATGATGAAACTATACAGAATAAATCTCTTTCTGCTTTAACGTTCAGGCTGTGGATCCTGCCTAGCTTTCAAAAACCTAAGCTAAACAGATCCAACACACATGCTATTTGTTTCAGGTCCTTTACAACATATTTTCCTGCTTATATGACCCAGTTTCCACTAGTATTTTCTAGTCTTGAAGATGGGAAGAGGTGTTAACAGAAGGTATACAGTGCAATGAGTTTTGGCAAATGCTAACTGTGTTGAACTGCAACAAATAATGCACTGCATCAGCACTGCTTAAAATGTAGATTTTTTAGGTTCTGTTTGAATAGCCCTAAGAACAGAGATATGTATTCCAACACACAACGCATTGCATGTGTCCTGCTTTGGAGATTCCCTGAAGGTATGGAACTGTTTGAAGGCAAAGGAATTTGTAGAATATCCTGTACGTTGTTAACAAATAGATGAATATAAGGAACTGTCACAATTTGCTTCCATAAATCATCATCTGCATGAAGACTCTTCCTTTTACTTTAGAGGTGTAAGGAGAGAAAAAAACCTTCTGGAACTCGATGGTTTTTTTTAACACTAAAACATAGCATCAGGGTCCTCCCATTAAAACTTATTATGACAACTGAAAAAATGCTATGCTTAGAAATAAAAAAAGTAGTATATAGTGAGCACTTTTATTAGTTACTTGTATATGTTCCACATGAAATAAGAGAAGTCTGCTATTACACAAGAATGTAATAAGTTATGTATTAAAGATTCGTAATTATTAAAGAAAACACTCTATGTTATTCCAAAAGATATCTATCTTGAAGTATTGCTGGCTGAAGGAGACATACACAGATTTGCACAAGCTCACAAGTAGAAATCATATAGAACCTCTTTTTTCCACACCATCTAGGGAATAGATTTGAAAAAAAATTCTCCATGGTACATTACATGCAACATCTTGCTGAGAAAAGCCATTCTGCTTTGGTCAAGAGAGATAAAATGAACATATCCAAAATAGGTTTTCAATGTCTCGAGTGAATATATATATGTGTATGTGTGTATATGTCTCTCTCTATATATATCTCTCTGTTTTTTCTTTTCCTTAGGTGATTTTATTTTCCACTGGAGATTGTAAATGTCTTTTTCATCCTTTGTTTTGCAACTATGAAGTAGGATAGATTTTCAATGCATTGGAAATGTGCAACTTATTTTGAAACTTCAAAGGTTTTGCAAAACTACAGACAAAAATCCCTAATGGGTGTTCATTTCATAAGTGCCTACGGAAATTAATGTTTTCCATGTGTCTAGAAAAAAATCCACTAGATGATAGAAATTTCTATCAAGTTCCTTGTGACTTAGCTAATAGTCCTTGAAACTGAAATGACTACAAGTAGCTCTTTTCTGCTTCCCAACCAGATATATCAGCCTGGGAGTATGCAACCTACAGAAAGTAATAAATAAAGATATTTTTTACATTCCTGATTATTATTCACAATAGAAATCCATGATATTTTATAATTTGAATTACTAACAACCCTGGCCATATATATTTTTGCTATGAAAAAAATAAAATATATGCTGTTGTATCCATTTTTCAAAAGATCGTGTTTATGGAACAACTGAGTAGAGAATCCAGGGTACTGGGGGGGAGACCCAATGTGTAGTCACACAAACATCTCCAGGATTTCTCAGAGAGGGAGTCCAATATATCAGATGAAAGCAGTGGGTTTTGTTACACTATTTTCAGTGTGCCCATGATTATGGAAAATGCTGTTACTGTGTCACACACTATTTAACATGGGGAACACCTTGAACACATTATGCAACCTTATTTAGTTGTTTCATGACATGGATTTTTTCCACTAGGTGATCACAGTCATTCTCTTTTGAAATATTTCCAAAATAATCAAGTATATCTTATGAACCAGTACATCAGTTTGAAGTTAAACTTTAAGAGGGACTTACTTTCATCACTTATCTTCAGTAAATCATGTGGTGGTTGGGCATTTTCATGAAGTCTTTCTTTAATGAGGAAGGTGAAGAGTAAAAGTTGAATGTAAAATGTTGGACCCGTGAGCCCATGAGAGTCACATCTCAAAGCAAAGGATCATGTAATCTTCTGTGAAAGATAGTCATTAAATTAACAGCAGGCAAAAAAAGATGTTGCTGATGGGAAATGTGTCATACTGAAGGAAGATCACAAAAGAGAGACATCAAACCACAACAGACCGCGTGCAGTGCATACATTTCCACACTCGTGATTTTGCACCAGGAGGCGCTGGTTAGTTGTAATCCCAGTAAGAAGGGCACTCAGATTCTGTGAAGTATTGCTTAAAATACCATTTATTGCAGCTAATACTATAATGAAAAAGTGGTTAGTAGAGATAATCTTATGTCCCTTCAGATGCTGGGAATCCTGGTTTATGCACCATCGAATGGGCCTCCAAGCACACCATGCAGGTCCTGTCCATGTAAAGGTTACCCAATATTTCAGTCTTCTGAGCTCCTGTAAGGTTTTCCTGAAGAAAATAACTCCATTTATCATTTTTGCTGTCAAGCAAAAAAGATGTGCACATGAGAATTTGTTGCTGGTGTTTTAGATAAAGGCAAGGACCCACAGGTGGTGCAGTCAGAGGGACCGCGGCAGCTGCCCATGGTCTGCTTCGTTACAATTAGCCAGCTACATTTATCCTGCAACCAGAGGATGTGCACATCACAACACAGACCTGAAGGTCATGTTGTGTGCCCAGCACAGTGCAGGCCTGCGCCTCTTCAGGGTAATTCCTGTGCGGGTCACTAACTCCTCCATGTACAATGGTTTTCTGGTCAGGATCTCTGCACAGGTATACATACATACCTATTTTGCATCCGCATATCAAAAGCTCCTTTTGTGCTCCAAAGCAAACCAATGCATTGTATTCAAATCTGCACACATTAAAAATCTGTCCATGTCTATTGCAAACACTCCTTTGTACAGGTCTCTGTGTCCGTCAAGCTAGAATTGTACAGGAAGTCAGCTAGGTTTATAATTATGCAATTTATACCTCCAAACGCTGTTAAAAGGCTATGTAAGTACATTTTTGGAAGTGTGATTTTTTGTGCCTGCAGCTGAAAATCTGGTTATACTTGCATTTAAATTTGTTTTGTTTTGTCACACACTGTTACTTGATATTACATGAATAAATAATCCATGAGCTAGAAAACACTCTAAAATCAAAGGAACAAAGTCAGTTGCATTATTAAAGAGGGATTAAAATAATTTGACATGAAAGGCATTTTAGAGACAATAGAGCCTGTCTGATTTACTGATGTGCACAGAAGCTAATACATCATTCAGCCCTGCTACCACCTGACAGCTGTTCAACATCTAATGGGAAATGTGATGGTGGTCACAGTCCAGTTCATAGTGGACAGGTGTCGACATCACAAAAATCATCATCGCAATTGGCACTAATTGGCACCTTTGTTGACAGTCTCAGCAGAGAGGCCAGCGATTGAATCAGCATGGAGACTGCCTTGCAGGCTCTGCTGGCGTAAGACGCTGGGTTCAGCTCTTCCTTCACTGAAACCATCCTTAGCTTTGCACATATTTCAAAGGAACACAGTCAGGTCCTGATACTCTTTATTTGCCTGTAAATTCTATGAGCATGTGCATTGCTGTGGCATAGCTCTGGAAGTGATGCCTCTGTATGGAGGGTTAGACACATCTCAGCGACACTGAAGCCTGCCCACTGACATTGGCCAACAGAAGAGTCTGTGGACTTAGGCTTGGGGTGGAAGAAGACCAAAGGGAATGAAACCAAAGGCTGATGTAAAGGAGAAGCCACATATGACCCACATGAGGCTCCAGTCTCATCCAAGCTTTTCTCAATTTCAGTTTATTTTAGATGCAAATGTGATTCTGTGGACTTCTAGTAGCCACTTGATTCTTCCATGCCTCAATTTATTCTTTTGTATGAAAATCATAATATTTGTCTCTCTCAGACATAATATGAGTCTTTGCTAAATAACCAATGTCTTAAAGCACTTAAACACCTCTGATGGAAGTGAATAGACACATTAAAACTCAGGCTTCAAATTTATAGGAACTTTAGTTTCTGAATAATCCTGTTAAACGAGTTGTAGGCAATGACTATTGAATGTATCCATTTTACATTTACCCATCTTTCCATTCACTCTGTTGAATATTAAATACAGTTTCTTCTTCCACTCAGCCTGCCTTGTCCAAATCAACAATTAAAACTAATTTTCCTTTGGTGTACAGAAACCTGTGCTGTTTGTGGGTTAATTATCACTTTTTCTTTTTTTTTTTAGCTCTATAGACAAATGTAATATAGGTCAATAACATGACTGTAGAATTTGAGAATGTTTTCATAGTAATAAAAAGAAGTAAAAAAATGGGTGATAAGTTTGATTGCAATTAGCAGCAGTAGCTGGAGTATGGAGAGGTTGTTAGAACTCATTAGTACCTTTTTCCAAAGTGAAGAAAGAAAGGCAGACAGGCAGGAAGGAAGGAAGGACAAAAAGCAAAGGAAGTAAAGAAAAAGAAGAAGTAGGGAGGTTGGGAAAAATGAAAGAAAGAACAATTCTAGTTTCATATGTATGGAGAAAATGTTGAATTTGTTGCACGTGGTTTTGTCAGTATATAGATAAAAGTGAGAAAACCAAACTGGAAAATTGGCACACAAAGTCAGGTAAAATATGTCATAAAGGACTGACAGAATTATGTAAAAATTATATTAGAAGTTTATATCATTGCACCTGAGGCCTACCTTCATTAGAAATGATAAGGCTATAAGATAACATGAGCACTTACAGAGGCTCAAAACGCCACCGAGCCAGATTCTGATCTCTCCCCATTGATTTTTCACTGCTGTATTACATCTGATTTCAAGGAAATGTCTTCTCATTTACATGCATCTACATAAATTCAGGATAAAGCCACCAGCTTGTGCTTACTCCAGTGTTAATAATGAGCGGTGGCTGCTATAGTGTGCTCCTAAAGACACTCTGGAAAAGAATATGTCATCGTTAGCCTAATGAGGGGAGAGAGGGAGAGAGATTGCTAAATGTTTTCTCTCTAGCCCAATTAAAGGAGAGAGAGCAAGACAAAGAGAGGGGGAAGGCGTGCTAGAGGGAGAGCTGTGTACGTGACGGATTTCTTCCTGCCTTTAGCTACAAGAACATTCTCGTTAGGTAGAACTGAAAAAGGCAGGAGGACGTGGGAATACAAAGGATAAATCCTTCCACTGAAATCAGTCTGTGGCAGCATGGACCATCAGTCTGAGCTGCACATTAACTTCCAAAAATAGCTTGCTGGTGAAGGAAAGAATATGATAACAAGTACCCTATTGTTATTGCTGTTCTTAAGAGAAATTATCCATTCAAATATGAAGGAGCAAGGCTTGTCTCCCTACTGAGATACTCCTTGGCCATCCACGGTCACCTTTCATTTCTGCTCTAGAGGGAGAGAACTGCATGTGTATGAAGGACTTCACCAGCCTGGACATTGCTGAGCTCACTGACAAGTGACAACTCACTGTTGATAAAACAAGCAGAACTTGACCCCATGAAATTTTTGTACTGTCAACACCAGGCCTGCCAGAAAGAGCATTTACATCTCATACCTCACGCTAGGTCCCAGACTCATGCTGTCCCACAGGATGGGCCTGTCAGGAAGGGTGGTAGCTCACCTGGCCCAGACCTATGCCAGGTACCACACCAAAAATTTCACATGACAGATGATTGCAAGCCAGCGCTTGGGGCCATATGCCAGGCCAGTTTAGGTTTTTTCATGACTCAGAAGCCTCTGGGGTTGAGTGTGCTGTTTCGGACTCCAGGTGCCACTCAGGGAGTCGAGGTTCCTCGCCCAAGATAAAAACTGTGGTATGAAGGTTTGCATGTACATCACTGAAGCTGGGGAGACTGTTTTCTTTAGAACACAGAAAAGAGCATTCCATCCAGTCATACAGCATGACAATGCACGCACATTATCTCATATGACAGAAGAGTTCCTGCTCCTGTAGGCTGCAGCAGAGATACAAATGGGTTTGCTAGAAAGATTTCTTTGCACCCCCAGCTCTGCTGCTGACTCCACATGCAGCTCATGGCACCTTTCCGCCATGCTGTGACCCCATATTAAAGATATACTCAGCCCATGGGCCTCAATCTGCATGCTTCTGACTGACTGCATGTGACCCGTGGTCCATGGGCAGGTCCACAGTGTCCACAACAGGACAAACACATGAGGAGGTAGATGATGGGTGAGAGTTAAATTAAAATTACTTGCGTCCAGACCCTCAAATTTAACAGGACTGCACGGCTGCATGAAGATGCAGGATTTTTTCCATAGGTTATAGAGACCTATGACCAAAGGTAACTAGGAAGGTGGGAGTCTCCTTGTCATTGTATCGCACACCAGCCCCTGATGGGATTCCAGGATTATATCCCACACTGTTCTCATTACCTGCACAATGGCCTGAGCCACACAGAGAGCAGAAGAAAACACCTTGCATCCCTATTTATATATAATGCTCAGACACTGAGCTAAGTGATAAAAAGCAGGCTTGATGTGTCTGGTATAATCCAGTCCTCAAATGTTGAATTCCTGTTACTTATTTTAAATCTCTCCGTATTTCCTTGCCTTCTGACTAAAATGTAGCAGCTTTGTGAGCTAAGCTACAGCTGCCCTTATACCATTTCTAGTGCCAGAAGCGTTAGTTAGGGAAAAAGATTTTGTAAAGACTTGCTGTGCTCTGCTAGTCTTACATACTGCGGTTTCTCCCAATAACTAAAAAGGAGTTGAGAAAGTTCCCAAGAAAGACTTGCCTTACCAGCCTTTTGCTGTAATTATTTTTTTTAATCTGTGACTCCTGAATCCCCATCCTGGGAGACCTTTTGGCTTGTCCCATCATCAAGCCATGACTGGATTAGATTTTTCCCCCCTCTGCAATGAGACCTATTTTCTGTATTCACCACTTACCTGAGCACAGACAACAGAGGGGGTAATATTTGGTCTGGCTTCTGGTTGTCCAGCAGGAGTCACAGGATGATTTCCCAAGCCTTCCAATGAGCAACACCAGACGGGAACAGCTCCATGAACTCTCCTGTCAGCACAACAGAAGATGGTGGGAAAAGCGGCCTGTGCTGCTTTGGGGAGAAGGATAAGTCTGCCAGGAAGACTGGCGGTAGCCCAGACTCATGCAGGCGAGCCCAGCTCAGCCTTTTTTGTACAATGGCAAACAAAGAGGAAGTGAGGGAAGGCTGTGATTAGGGTCCAGATGCTTTCAATCTCCTTACAACATTTTTAGATTGTTCCAAATTTGTTCCTGGCTATTTATATATTATAAATATTCTAGCTAACAATGACAATTTCATAAGATTTCCATTCAAAACTCTGAAAGTTTGTGTCTCTCAGAGGGCTTTTCACACGTTAGATTCCTTTAACCTCTCTTATGGTTCGTTTCTTAAGAAGTATTAAGCTCCCCAGTAAAAAGCTGCCCAACTCACATTTGCAATACTCAAGTTTTGTTTATTTTTCAATTAAGAATTTTGGTCCACTAAATTCTGACATTCTAGCAGTGTACTCTGTGCTGGGTGCTAGCAAAATCAGTCACTATATGACTGAGTACTTTCAGCTCCTCTGTCCTGAACTGCAAACATCACAAGATCTGAAATAGAAACGTTATCCCTAATGACTGAGAGCAAGATACTAAATTCAGTTTGATTTAGTGCTAAAGCCTGCCACTTTGGGAGATATAAAGGCTAACTAACAAAATGGTATCTTATTTGCTTACAAATGCCACCTTCTAAAATATCATAGTTAAAAAAAAATTAATCACTTATTGTTTCTGTTGGAGCACAATGATAAAATTGAATGGACAAATGTGAGTTAACTCCAACTCATGTACAGGGGGCTGAAAACCCATCACATAACTGGATCCCTCTAAAGTTTACAAAGGTCTTACAGGGTACAGGTTTTTGTGCCCCAGCCTGGAAATAAGAGCCTTACATTACCCAGCAATGGTCTAAGGTGATGTAAGGAGGAAGGAGATGAGTACTGTCATCTTTAGTATTATGCGGATACTACTCAGGCATTTTCTGGTTGCTTTCCCCTTCCTGTTGTATCTCAACCTCTGCGAAGTCTGCCTCACATTAAGGAGGTTGAAGTCATTAATTTCAACACACTGCAATTTAATTTTTATATAAAAATACTGTATTAAACAGGAGAGTTTTCTGCAAAAGCTACCAGTAAAAATTCAATCTCAATCAGCAAGACCAACACAAAAGGCCAATCGAGTCTGAATTATCAGTCAGCACTTCAGTAGCGTTCCAATTATTTTCATCATTCAGAATGACCCTAGCAGTATTTTGAAATTATATTTAAAACTGTAGTGGTTATTAATCAGGGAGCTACGGCAAGCCAGCATCATGATCAGCAGAAGGGTGGAGACAGATACTATATCATTTTGATCTTACTGAATAAATTGCTTTTAAGCACAAAACTTCTTGCAACTGTATCTCTTCATCATTTGGATGTCCAGAATAACAAGCAGAGTATCTTGCAGTGGGTTAGAGGGCTTTTACTACATGTCAGAAGGAGAAAAATGAAAATAAATTGCACCTATCTCCCACCAAAACTGCATGACTTTTTTGTTCATACAGACCTAATTTTCATTAAATCTCAGTTTCTTAGCAGTTAGGACATAAAGTAGGACCTGCAGTAGCCCTGATTGTAGCAGACCAGAGCTGGAATGAGTTGTTAACACCACTTGTTTAGGGCTGATGTTTCCTTATATGAAATAAAAAGAATTGATTTTTTTTCTTTAATTTATGAAACTCCATGGTTACTATTTCTGTTTGTAGCATTCATTCACATTTTCACAATGTAAAAAGCAATACTTTTAAAATTTTCTTGATAACATTACTGAAATACTTGTGCTTTTAAGAAGAAAAACATTTATTTTTTGCTTTTAAGCAATTTGGGACTCTTGCATTCATCTGCTTCAACAGGCCTCTTCTTCTCAAGTGTAGCTAAGTTGTGTCCTGAGCATCATCAGTTGGGTATTATTAAAAAAAGTGATCTAATTTTGCATCATCTTATTTCTTATTTCAAGCAAAATAAATGGCTAATGGTGGCATCAGTGGTTTCTCTATTCCTTTAAAGTTCTGTTTTCCATGGATAGGCAAAATTTTATTACAATGCTCAGTAAAATCTGGGCAAATTTTCTTTTATTATCTTAAAAAAAGGGAAGGTCAGTAAGGCTATTTTTTTAAGTAATGCTCATGTTTTTCGGTGATCTTAAACATTAAATAAAACAATTTCTTTTTATGTATTAAAAATGGGAGCTGTCAAGCGCTGGGTTTACATAATCTCATTTCTGATTAAAGCATCTCACTTAGAGAAGCTAAAAGTGCCAAAAACTGCAGATAATAAAGTGTTATCTGAGGAGTATTTTATTTCTCTGCAACACAGTTCAGACAAACCTGCTCCATGTAATTATCCACACAAAGAGCTGCTGGATTCTGTTTTAGTTAAAAAGAAAAATCAGAAAAATCTTTAAAGCTTCTCTCTGTATTAAAGCCACTTCAATGCCAACTGTACACACTGAATAAAACCCTTCAAATGTCTCCTAGAAGATCCATAATTCAGTTAGCTTCTGAAGAATGAGGAAGAGAGCTGCACATAGGATTTCCTTGGCTATTGCAGTACTACCCTAAAAAGCCTGTGTCATCTTTGCTATCAGTCAAATGAGATTGAAGCAATTCAGCTTGTTAATTTTATTTGATTGTGGCCACCATGCCTAGTTAAGAAGAACAATGAAGGCTGCAAGTCTGGGTAAACACCGAACCTGAAGCATCCCCCTTAGCTTTGGCATTGAGAAGGAATTGACCAGAATTTCCCCATGGCTATTAGAAAGACACTTTACCCAGCTATCATCAAGCATTCCTTTTTTGGGCAACACTTTGCCAGAAGCAAGTGAACTAAGGGAAAGATCCTTCTATAACTGCCATCTTTTAGACACCCTCCTTATGCATCTGCTATGCAGCGGCCACTGACAGTCCACTTTGGACTGAACTTGGTGTGATCTGTCCTATGGGTCAGTCTTACACCCTTTCTACTCAGCTGCTTTGGACCAGTAAATCTTCTGCTCCTCTTCTTTCCACACTGTTTTTTGCAGATATTCTTGATTTATTTCATATAGACACAAACCCCAGAAATATTCTTGCCAAATGATTATCTAGCATCCTTATTAATTGCCAATTGAGTGCATACTTCAATTATCATGACAGGAGGTGTAAAGGTGTCAAAGAGACTTTAAAAAGTTCTCAGAAATATTACAGACAGAAAAATCTCTAGTAGCTCAGTTACAGCGTCTTCTGTCAAAGCAGAGACTTTGGCAAAATTTGGTCTGAATAACATCACATTCATGCTCAGGAATTTCCACTGAAACGCTACAGCTTTCTCATTGAGAAGGAAAGAGGTTTGTTCTGACATTCTCTGATTTCCCAATGATTTTCCATAAGACTTGACTCTTCCTAGTACGGAACAGCATGCAACTGAATGACAAGAAAATGCAGTGTGCCTAAACATAATGTGTGAACAGCAAAACAAAAAACAATCCAGGCAGTGTTAGCAACACAGCAAACAGATGAGGAGGGGATATTTAGGGCTATGACAACCAATTCAGCCATGTGTCTCGACAGATAATATAACACATAGGAGAGAATGAAGTTATTTACTGGCTGCAGCTCCTGTGTGATATCAAGTTATAACTCCTTTCTTGTACTCTGACATGTTCATTTGATGATATTTCATGCCCTGAAAACAAGTGGATGAAGAAAAAAGTGTTTTACTTACAAGCACCTGTGAGAAGCTTGGGGTTTAAATTATAAAAAGGGGGTTGTGCATGTTTTGCTTTTAATTAAACCTCATTTGGTAAGTGTACAACTATACCCCACCAGGTAAAAGGCACTTTCTTCCTTTAACTTTTTTCACAATAATGTCAAACTCCATTTACGTGAATATTCCAGAGCCATACAATATAATAAGCACAAACTGAGAGGGAAACATGCAAAGGAAAAGTATAACTTTTCAAACATATGATAGATTTAGAAGTACACTACACCTGACTTTGAAATATTGCCACAGTTTCTTACACTCGTTACACAGATAATTTCATCCTCCTTATATATCTGGGTGATCTTTATATTTTACCTTAATAAGTGCACCAGGCATGGGACAACTTTACAATGCAGCCTTTCAAACAGACACTTTGTGTCTAAATTTAAGGATGCACTTTGAAATTTTTACATGAAGTTTTACATTTTAAAAGTATCTGAAATTTCTACGCTTCTATTTTTTCCCCGTATGAAAACACTGACTTTGATTTTAAAACATATTGCATTTAGAATGAGAATTAACTGCACTAAGTCTTATCTCTGTAGGTCGTCTAATACCCCCTAGAAAATAAACTGGAAATTATTACTGACACAGCTGAAGGAGATGAAAGGAAAAACATATTTAAAAAATTCAACCCATAATAACATTCAAGAACTAATGTATTAAAGTAGTCACTACCATAACATATTCATGTGCTATATTGAGGACTCTGAAAAGCAGTTTTAAATAAGCAGTTATAAACACTTAGCTGGTTCAGAAAATTCTTACAATAAGACACTGCATGAATGCTAAATACCTAAGCAGAAAGAAAATTATTTTCTTTATCCCCAAAGTCAACATGCAGTCTTTCAGCATCAGAAACTCTATGAAATTGGAATATACGGGTACACTTCTGAAATATCACCTTTTCATCCAATTGAAGTAAACAAACATCTTGCACACTTCAACAATGAATTGAAGAGTTTCCTTCTACCCCTGGGATGCAAAATGAGAGCGAAAATAAGCACTGCATTCATGCTTTGTGGTTCAGAAGCGAGCAATTCTCTGCCTTGTTTTCTCTGAAGAGCATAAAGGAGCTTGCCTGTATAGTTTGTGGAATGAAATCCAGGATGCAGCTATAGTTAAAATATTTCAGAAAGCGGAACCATTCCACATGTTCTGCCTGATTTCTGCTGCTGGAATAGCTGGTAAAATATAATGTCACTCTTCTTTGGGGGCAGGCGTAAATCTTGAGTAGAATAACAAACATTATTGTAACACTAACAGTCAAGATGTGGTAGTATTTGAAATGCATGGTTTGAGTAAATAAATAATTGTGTGACTTTTATGCACAGGTGACAGACTGGAGATTTTGGGGAACAAGGCTGACAAACCAACCAGAATAAGGAAACGATACAAGCTTTCTCTTCCAAACCTGGAAATGTCTGACCCTCCTTGGGCTATATTCTGTTTCTGCGCAATAGTTGGGCTTTCTGGTAATACTGCAAATCAGCGTGCTGCTTCTGTACTACCAACCACTAACCAGAGCCGAGGCTCCATGTGGTAACAGCCCTGCACACGTTGGCATCTGTCTCTGAGTTGGAAACCATAGGATCATTACCATCTACAATCCTTGATACTTTAGCTGGGTTACAGCACACTGTTCTCTAGTTCTATGCAGGAATATTTAATCTAGGATGAAAAAAACTAGCTCCTGAAGGCTGTGAGGTTCCACACCCATTCATGGGAAGTGCTAACCTCTTTCCACTTTCAGTGAAATGTGGAAGAGTGTTCTTTCTGTTGGTGTGTTGTACTACACAGGTAATCTGAGATAGTTTATGCCTTTCATACTTCCGCTTCTCACATTAGGAAGGTATGTATCATTTTTCTCTTTACTGCACCCCAAATATGAGAAGTAATGATCATGATTCTGCTTTTCATCGCTTTTCATTGCTTTTCATTTTTTACCTTTCTTTTTTATCCTAAAGCATGACATATCTGGTTCCTGAGAAGAAAAAAAAAAAAAAGGATTTTTTTTTTAAGCTCTAAATGTTCTGAGCTATCTAAATAATTGTTTCCAAGGTGCCTTCTGTAAAGAGTTAGATTTTATGACCACCGAGATGCATCCTCAGCCACATGTAGCAGACCAATGGTGACATTGCAACATCAGGATAATCAGAGAAGTGCACAGCAATCTATGCAGCTAACGCATAGAGTCCTGGAGTCATTTCCTCATCCAGCATGATTCTCTAAATGTGTCGGTCTGAATTCATATTGGATGTAAACTATTTTACATTGCATGCTTAGCAGAATTTAAATGTGATGTGACATTAATAAAGCATGAAGGAAAAATGCTAATGCAAAAACTCTTTCACTTCATATATGTGCTGGGCACCCATTCTTCTCTATTAAGGATCAATTTTAGCAATGCCCATAGTTTTGCTTGGCTCATTTTTTCCCCCAGTGCTCATAGGAGTTTTTAGTGCGCTAAGTGGGCTTAAGTCTTGGGCTATCAGATAACCCTGCTCATCGAGTTATCTTGATGAACCAGTAAAGGAACAGGCAGACTGTTTAACAGAGTGAAGTAGTGAGTTATTTCTTTGTGAGTATGTTTCATGAACCTTCTTCCAACAACAGGAGCTCACATACTACTTTTACAATGCTGGTAGAATAAGAGATTTGTTTGTGTCACATTTTACACCTTTATCCTCTTCTTAAACATCATTAAAATAAAATCCGCTTCAAATCTCATTACTTGACCCACTTTTTAGACCCATGAAGGACAGAATGCTGTTTGTTTCAGTTGAAGGGCTTTTTGTAATTGCCAGCAAAAGTATAAAAATCTTGAATGACAGAACACTTTCTCTGAAGGCTGTTTTGCAAAAATAACATTTCCAAGGGCATAGGTACAAACCCAGTACAGAATCATCAAGTGTGTTTGTTAAACTCCAGTAAAAGCATGCACTGTGCAGCAGTCCATCCCTGGTTCTGCCACCCTTGCAGCTCTGGGGCTGTGGGGTGGGATTAGCAGCAACACGCTACCTTGTCACCCCCAAAGCAAGCACACCAGTAGCTGATTGCTCCCCACAGCCCCTTGCCACTCCACCTTTGCTCAGAGACAACTGCTGTTTACCACCATATTTTTTTTGTTTACCATTATCAATTATTAATTGTTATATCTGCCCATCACCTGCTCACTCTGCACATCTAGAGGAGATCACCCACATTTCGAGGACCTCCGCTCATCCACTGCGCCAGTGGATGAACAGTTTGAGGAAGAGATGAAGGAGAAGAGAGAGGAGGCTTTACTTCCTTTCTCTTCAGATCATTACCTGTGCAACATGGGCTGGAGTGTCTTTCTCCTCATAGACATTATTCAAATGACTTTCAGATAAGACGTCCTTGTCCGCCTCCCCACAGATGATGCCTGGGGTGGGCAATGAGCCAAAAGTCTGCAAAATGCAACCTTCGTCCCCCACCTCAGACGTTTAGATCAGCGCAGGCCATTCATGAAATTGCTGGCAAACAATAACACTTCTCCTCTTTCAGATCCATGTGACACCTCTCCCGCTCAGTGTCTGGCCTGGCTATATTTGAGCAAGCAGTGGGTGAAAGGGATTTCTGACAGCCCAATCCCATACAAATTGAATCTGTTGTGCAACCACACTGCAACTACATTTTTCAAAGCTATTCTTTTTCAAAGGTTATTTTTAAATACTTTTTTTTTTTTTCCTGCTTGATCTTCCTTACTTTAAAAGGCCACACAGATAGATTTGTTGGCTTTTTTTTGTATAGCTAGTAAGGGGGTGGGGAAAAAAGATTTCACTTGGCACCTGGAGGGGCAGTCATTCATAAGTCCTGGTCACAACTGTGTGATGCTTGATCTCACACCAAAGCAGCATTTCATTTCATTCTGTTTCTGCCTTTATGACTGATGCAATCACTGCTTTTGTACTGGTCCTCAAAGATTAAGTGCTGCTTTCTGTGACAGAAAAAAAAAAAAAGTGACAGAAATATGATGTGGGGTCTGACAGACTGTCAGAATTAGGGTCTTGCTTGGTGAAATTGGTTCCAGGATAAACTCTGGTATAAACTGGCGGGTAAGGTCTACCTTTCTGCCAAAATATTAGGTCCCATTTTTCAGCCTCCTTTTAAGATATTTGTCCTAAACACTTTCCGCAGGAGAGGTATCATAAAATCATAGAATGATTTAGGTTGGAAGTGACCTTGAAGATCATTGAGTTCCAACCCCCCTGCCATGGGCAGGGACACCTCCCACTAGACCAGGTTGCCCAAGGCCACGTCCAGCCTGGCCTTGAACACCTCCAGGAATGGGGCCTCAACAACCTCTCTGGGCAGCCTGTTCCAGTACCTTACCAACATTAAAGTGAAAATTTCTTCGTAATGTTTAATCTAAACCTGCCCTCTTCCAGTTTAAAGCCATTCCCCTTTGTCCTCTCACTACATGCCCTAGTAAAAAGTCCTTCCCCAGCTCTCCTGTACCTTCCAGTACCTTTGGGTACTGGAAGGCCACAATAAGATCTCCCCGGAGCCTTCTCTTCTCCAGGCTGAACAACCCCAACTCTCTCAGCCTCTCCTCATAGGAGAGGTGCTCCAGCCCTCAGGTCATCCTCGTGGCCCTCCTCTGGATGCTCTCCAACAGGTCCATGTCTTTCTTATGCTGGGGACTCCAGGGCTGGATGCAGTACTCCAGGTGGGGTTTCACCAGAGTGGAGTAGAGAGGCAGAATCACCTCCTTTGACCTACTGGCCGCACTTCTGATGCAGCCCAGGACATGGTTGGCCTTTTGGGCTGCAATCACACATTGCTGGCTCATGTTGAGCTTCTGGTCAATCAGCACACCCAGGTCCTTCTCCTTAGGGCTGCTCTCCAGCCATTCCCTGACGAGCCTGTGCTTGGGATTGCCCTGACCCAGTGGTAGGACGTTGCACTTGGCCTTGTTGAACTTCATGAGGTTGGCTTGGGCCCACCTCTCCAGCCTGTCCAGGTGCCTCTTGATGGCATCCCTCCCCTCCAGCGTGACTACGTCACCAAAGAGCTTGGTATCATTGGCAAACTTGCTGAGGGTGCACTCGACCCCACAGTCCATGTCTGTGACAAAGATGTTGAACAGTACAGGTCCTAGTACCGACCCCTGAGGAATGCCACTCATCACTGCTCTCCACTTGCACATTGAGCCATTGACCGCAACTCTTTGAGTGCGACCATCCAGCCAGTTCTTTATCCATCAAGTGGTCCATCTGTCAAATCCATGTCTCTTCAATTTAGAGAGCAAGATATCGTGTGGGGCGGTGCCAAACGCTTTGCACAAGCCCAGGCAGATGACATAGGTTGCTCTTCCCTTGTCCACTGCCACTGCAACCCCTTGTAGAAGGCCACTAGATTTTTCAGGCATGACTTGCCCTTGGTGAAGCCATGCTGGCTGTCACCAATCACCTCTTTGTTTTCTATGTGCCTCAGCAGAGTTTCCAGGAGGATCTGCTCCATGATCTTGCCAGGCACAGAGATAAGACTGACTGGCCTGTAGTTCCCTGGGTCCTCCTTCTTTCCCTTTTTAAAAATAGGGGTTATGTTTCCCAGTCGGCAGGAACCTCAGCAGACCGCCACAACTTCTCAAATTTGATGGCTAGTGGCTTAAGGTACCCCAAAGTCATCTCTTTCAAGAAAGACGCAGCCTCAGTGTATGAAGCCTTATAGCCTGCAAGTATTCCGGCCATATCTGATGTTATGCACATAGTTCTTTCCAGAACTATGTGTCCTGCCAGGGCATATAAATTCAACAGGCTTGGTAAACAAGTGGCCCAAAGGGAGTTGCTACCAGCTGCATTATAAATATTTAATACCCCCTCATTCATAATTAGTTTATTCCCTTATGTTGACTTTAATACTTCCCCCTCCTCCCAGTCTGTATATTTTGTTAAAAGTTCCTCCTTTAGAACAAAAGCTCACCCAGGCAGTTTTATCCTTCAAGTACAAAGAAAATCTTCTGGCTGTGCAATAGCACTGTAAGTGTATCCCATACATACAGGAGGGAAAAAATCTTTCCTCCTTTCTTATGAGTACACTAGAGTTTTATTATCCTTCATGTTTCTTCTGAAAGGAAACATCACAATTTATATGCTTTGCTCCTCCAAACCTTGTATCCTTCTGCATTTTTCTTGGTTATTAAATTTTTAAACATGAAAGAGTGTAACTTACAGTTTCATCCCTATTAATGGTAAAAGTGGCTTTGCTGCTGTATGACCCAGAAATTCTGTGAAGTGCCTCTCTTCCTATCTGAAGCATTGCACAAAGCTGGAAAATAGAATGTTGGGGATTGCCTATCACAAAACATATTTTATTTCATATTTGCAAAATGAAGCATAAACTTATTAAAAATTAATCAGTGATAAAAGGCAGAACAATCCACAGAAAACCTAGCCAGTTAAAGAGGTAAGGGATAAATGAATTGAACAAGAAATTACCTCTTCAAATAGTGATTTCTAGTGTTTGGCACTGGAAGGAAAATAAACTGGAATATTTCTGGGTTTAAAGAGGTTAGGTTCAGATAAGGCACTCCCGGTCCCTTTAGATACTGGCACTGCAGCTCAGCAAGCTCACTGCACAGTGCCACCTCCTGCTTGGTCAGAGTCCTACCTCAGGGGCTGGCAAGTGGGGACATGGCAAGCTGAGTGGAGGGTGATGAACCTGTCTGGTTGTATTAGACATCCACTGCCATCTATGGTGTCTTCTTGTTCTACAGTCTTTTCTAATGTAGAATGAAAGTTTTCAAAGTCAAACAGCGAAACAGTCATGACGTAGGATCCCATTGCTGGAGAGGAATCCAGACTAAGATCCTTTTGTGGTGCACATAGTACATAAGAGTTCAGTAGCTGGAACAGCTGGATTTTATAAGTGACTTATCCACATATAAACCCAATTTCAAAATGGAGTTATATTACTGGCCATACCATTATAGAAATATCATTTGGATTATCATACAATTTAATGACAGAGTGCTATTAAACACAGGACTTGGAGGCATATGCAACTTTCTTCAAAGCTCAAGAAAGTTCAGTTCAAATGTTTGGTATTGGCTCATCTCCATTAATAGTAAGAAAAATATAATCACTTTTCCAGCTAGAAACATTCAGAGAATAAACACTGAGGATAGCTTAGATACAATCAAAACAGAACTTGGAGATTTGTCAACAGAGTGAGGTGATGTTTAGTCAAGCTGTCAGGGCTTTGAGGGTGCTACCATCTCTCTCTGTCCCTGTCCAGACCCACCCCCAGGATCTTCAGCCACCCTGCCCACAGCCCAGGACCCCTTTTCAGCCCAGCCAATGGCTGTCAGTCTCTGCACCAGAGATGCCACAGCAGAGCTGGTCCCCAGTCCTACCTCCTGGACAGCCCTCAGACCTGCGCTGTAGCCATGTTTCCAGCCTTGTTTCCAGCTTTTCCTGGATACAACTGATTACTTCACCTTGACTAGGACTGTGGATAGACCTTTTCCCATTGCCATACCAGTCCTGCTCAATTTTGGTCTGGTCAGTAAAGTCCATTCCCTGCTTGTGCCAGGGTTGCCCTTGCTTGGCTCCTGGCGCAGCCTCCCTTGAGGAACACCTCTGCTATTGCTTCCCCCTGACAAAAGCAGGGTGAGAGTATGAGGCAGATTGCTTCAATCAGAGAAAAACTTTGACTAAATGAGAGTAAATGTTACCGACCAGATTATGTGACTGATGGTAAGCAAAGTGATTTTATTTAAAAAGTAAAATCTGAAGTGCCAGACTTGTGGCGCTGCAGAACAAGCTATGTCAAAGGGCAGTGTTGGGATTAAGTCTTTTTATCCCAGAGCAACTAGCTGCTTCCTCTGGAAGCGGTGTCTGGTTAGTCATCTCAGTACCAGCTACATGACTGCACAGCTTCACAAGCACAATTTCATTAGCCTAACTGATCTCTCTCCCTGCCTTGAAGCTGAGTCATTAGGTAATAAAACAACCTTGCTTCTAAAGTTTAGCCATTTTAGAAGTGCTTGAATTTTCACTCTTTAACTCCAGTTTTATCTTTGGGTATCCATCAGGTGCTAGCAAATCAATGGAATTAAACTGCATACATATATATTGACCTGAATGCACATGGCATTCATGTAGTCTAACTTCAGATAATCTGAGCTAGTCTATAAGTAAACCAGTCATCCTGGGCTCCTTTTTCAGGCAATGGAGAGAAAGATATTTTTTTTAAGGGCAAGATCCATATCTATTTTAGACGTTATTTTAGCATCATGTAGGTCACATCTTAGAAGAGTCCTTAATGTCTCTCATCCAGGACAGAGGATGCCACCGGACTGCGGATAGCAGCGGTGGTACTGGAGGCTGGGTAGCTCTTGGGAAGGATTTGGTCTGGGATGACAAATGGACTGCCAGGAACCCCGGGGACTTCAGCAAAGTGCTAGCCTGGGGATGGGCTAACTCCCTGCGGCAGGTTGGTCCGGTGCCAAGTTGTTAATGAGCAGCTCTGCAGGACTTAAGGTGCCAGGCACCAAATAGGGCAGGAGTGGGCAGTGTACCCGGGCAGCAAGGACAGTCCTGCACCCTGGGCTGTGTTAGCAACAGTACGAACAGCACTGCTAGGGAAGGAGAAGGCAAGGGCAGCCACAAGGGTATGGGTCTGAGGAAGCTCTAGCAGCTTCAAACGAGCATGACACAGGGTGTCTGGAGCCTTTGATGCAGCTATCCCCTGATTAGAAGGGTCAAGCACCCTTGTAGCTGGTGCTAGGGAGACATAGGTTCTTCTTGGGGAGCTTCTTATCTTCTGGGGACAAGGTCCAGCATCACTGGGGAACCCCTGTTACTAGAGGGCTTTGTCAGGGAACTCTTCCCACTCTTCATCCAGAGCTGCAGTAGCCCTGGTGCCTCCACAAGCATGAGGATCAGGCCCTGGCTGAGTTGCAGGGTACTTGCCACCCTCGGCGGTCTGGACCTCAGCCAGTGCTGCTGGACCGATGGTGTGTGCCAAATGAGACTGTGCCCCCAGCTGCCATCTGGGTTTGCAGCTCTAGCATGGCTCAGGACTCCCCGCATGAGCGACTATACTGTGGCCTCCAGAGCCAGGGACAGGGACTCCCTTTTCTGACAGGTTCCCAAGTACACTGGTAGGTGCATCTTGTCTATCAGTGGTACCTATGTTAGTGTCGGGGCTTTCTCTATTTATATCCTATTGGCACAAAGCACTCTACTAATTGTGAGCTCTAGTAATGTCACTCTTCCTGTAATGGAAATAGAACTATTTAAATATAAAGTCTTTCAAATGACAAAGCAACTTCACAGGTCTAGTTTCTTAAGGTTCCAGGTAATCTGTTTCCTCTGTCCTCAATACACCTTTGTGTGCACAGGTATTTTGATAGAGTTACTCAGATTTTTGTTGCTAACAGGTAGATAAAGGCTCTTCACTGTCATCACCTTGCTCTCCATTCTTATGGGACACCTCTCTGGATCCTGTCTAATGGCTGCTTTCTCCCTTGTAGCTCTCATACTCCTACCATACCAGAACATACCCCCCATATAAACATTCAGTTCAACATATCTCGTTTCTGCTGTTAGTGGAAAGCAATGTGTCTCGCTGTCCTGTTTGAACTTCATGGTGCTTTATCATAACAGCATTTGGCTTGTTGTTGCTGCCATTTAATTTGGCCTCTCACCTTTCACACTTCACCTGCATCTGGTATTTTTGATGCCTAAAACTGTATAGTCTCAGATTAGCTTGTAAATAAGTCATTGGCACTGGAAGTTAATAACTGGTCCAGTCTGACTTTAAATTTGATTTGTATACTTTCTGTTTAATTTTGATCAAACTGAGGACATCTCTCTGACACTGTGTTTCTCTAAAGAACTATGCAGTTAAATGAATGAAAGACAAATGCAGAAGGCAATGATGATTCAAGTTGTCAGAGAATCAAGGTATTAACTGTTGCCTTCAGTATATTCTGGAATTCACAGCTACATTCATGATGGGACATGGCTATTGCAATGGAAGACTTCAGTCTCAGGTATTAGGAGCCTGGTAAAATTCCACTTACTGTTAGACATCTATCCTCTACACCATGCCTGGAAAAGTAGACATCAAAGACTGGCAGTCCCAAAGAGTATGAAACTATCTCCATCAAAAGTAGGAACACTGAGGAGCTGTGTTTCTTACAACCCATTCCCCACTGGAGCTTTTATACAAACTGCAATACAAGTTGAGGACCCATTTCCCTCACCTCAGGATGCATTCACAGTCGTATCTTTAAATGCTCATGTCTTTACATCCTAAAAGGGAAAACATAAGTTTGTTCTAAAAAGAAACCAAACCCACAAACAAAACCAACAACAGAACTAATACAAAACCCATAAGTAAAATTATTCTTTCTTTGAAATTGCAAGGAGTTTCCGGCTGTGAAGTGGGACAAACAATTGGACTTCATCATCTTAAAGGTCTTTTCCAACCTAAATGATTCTATGATTCTAAATGTTATCACTCCTACCTTTTCATCCAGAGGATCACCGCCCTAAGTCTGGGTACAGAAGATGTAAGCTCATCTCACTCATTGACCAAAGCTATCATGGTATTTGCCATGCACAATGTAATTTTAACTAGTTTCATAACTCCCACAACAGGTTACCTGTTCTTGTGCAACATCCACCGGAAATATCTATTTTCTATTAATTTAGACGTAGAAGAAATTTGGGAGGGGTTGTCCCCCATTGGAGCATCACCCATTATACTTTCTTTTTCTTTGGATACTGCTTGTGTTTCAAAACCGGCATGTTGCATGGGATATAGTGAACGGAGCTGAACAAACTCAAAATTTCTGATGCCTGAGCATAAATGAAGCAGATCTGGATGCTAAGCTATCTGCCCTTGCTATGATGGCAATACAGAAACATGGGGAAAAGCACTTAGTCCATAGGACCAGACTAAAGCTAGTCTAAAGTGAAAATCCCCAAAACACCCATGGAACATCAGGTCTTCACCCATAATTGTATCCTTCTTCAAATGTGCTATACTGCACGCGAATGTAGGCATAGCCCTCTTTGCCATAATTCCCCTTCAGGCCAGATTTTTTCTGATCATAGTAGAACAAAACCACACAGTAACTTCAATATAAGAATTCAGCTAATATAATCTAAAAATTCCACCTCGTTTTCATCCCTTACACCTAACTATTACGCATCTGATATCTGGCAGAGAGCTCTGTCAAATTGAACTATTGAACTCAGAGTGGCAAAAGTCCCTCCCCAGGCAAGACATTTAAATCATTTTCAAAGTTAATTTCCTGCTCCCAGACGGAGAACAAATCTAATCGGGTTTACTTCATTCTTCTGACGAACGGGAAAGTGTTCCCTGCATACTCAACAAGGGAAAGTGTCCTAGAAGGCAGCCAGAGCACTCGCTTTGCAGCACCGAAGAAGCCTCTTCTGCAAAGCAATGCGTGTGGATCAGCATGTGAATGGGGATTCAGATTTAACCTGTCAGATCTTCCTGGTCTCCTGCTAACCCCGTTTTATAATGAAATTATGAACTGTTTACAAGCTAACAGCGCACATGGGAGATTGAAAATAGTTAGAAAAATATAGTACGACTGCAGGGGTATGTTTCAGAAAACTGGCTATGCATTTAAAAAGACCCTCGTGTAGTCCTTCCGGATTCCTGGTGGCCAAGGCTTTTCCCAGGTTCTAAGGATATTTCCATGAAAACTTCAGATAACAAAACTTCAATGAGCATTGGAAAGAACTGAATGAGGTTACTAGATGACTAAAGAGAGTTTGTAGAAGAGTGAACAAAAGCATATATATACATGTGAACAAAACTGTGTAAACATATACATATAGTACAGCTTAAGATCAGACACGAATAATTAACATCGAAGTCTCTGTATCATCAAGGGTAGAAGGCAACTAGTATTGACTTTCTAAACAAAAGTGGTGTTGTCAGATTGTATTTCTGCATGCAGTTTTATAATTCCACAGGAAAATGGTATATAATAGCACCTGAGCTCCTAAGTATTTCTTTTTCCTTAGAATTAATTAGGGGATTATATATTTAATTCTTTTTGAAGCAGTTTAACTTTAGCTAAAATTTTCCCAATTTGAGCATAAGATATGACTTTTAGTTTTCTGCAGAGCCAAATGCCACAGTTTGAAAAAAACTGAAAATATTGATATGGTCAATTTAAGTTTACTTAGCAGTAATAAGCTTTCAGTGCATGCAAGGAAATCAGATGTTCATTGCTAAAAGCATAAATCCTCATTTATATTTAATTTTAATGTTTGTGCTTTTATTTGTGCATCATACGTAAGTACAAGGATGAATTACTTGAATGGATATGGAGTTCTTAAGTACAGTATTTCTATAAACCAGGGGAAAAAGTAAACTCCGTCAAGCTAATGCTATAGGGATGAACAATCACAACAATTAAAATCTCACCATTAAAAAATAATTAGTTCAAGTCACTGAGAACTATTTTTTCAAGTGGTTGAAAACTACCATTGAAAACTTGGTCATTTCCAAGTAGCTCATTCATATTAGTTGCTTTACTCAGAATGTTCCTCAGTTGCCTTACTCCTTATTTCTGTTTGTCCAGAAATTCTTCTTTCTGCACTCAAATTTATCCCTAGAGATCAATGGAAATTTCTATTCCTGGTGAGCAATAAGATAACTTACCATACACCACGATTATTCCTGCCACAAGAATCGAGACAGTTAATGCCATTGCTTACTTCCTTAATTTCACTTTCTCTGACAAGCCCACATAAACTTTTGCATAACCAAAACATGCATATCTCCAAACTACTCCCCAGTTAACCTAAAATTGCCCAGTGAACCAAAATTGACCCTTCCTGACACTTAAAGAAAAGGAAATATTTCTTCAAATACGTTGAAACAAGCTCATCATGCACAAACTAGCATGCTAAATTTTCAAGGATTGCTTCTAGAGCCCTACTATAACACATTAAATTACCTAAGGGTAATGGGCAGGAGAGGGAAACCTGGACCCTAACCAAAAATTGTGGGAAACCTTTCTCCCATATTGACCTTCAGGAGCATATAATAGAGGAAGAAGCATCACAGTTGCATTCCTGTATCTTCAGGCTTTCTCTGTTCCCTACATTTTAAGGTAGGTACTACTAAGCCCATCTTCCTACAAACCCTAGACTATGGTCTAGGTTTAATGTGTGTTATCTGCAATAGAGAATTAGGTTTTATTTAGTCAGTAAAAACATTATAATTAACATTTCCTTGCCCAGTAGTAAAAAAATTTTCATATAAGGTCTTTTTTTGTATGTGTGAACTTCCTCTGTATTGCAAATGTTTCACTAGCTCAGACTGTATTTTGATAAAAACTGATATTTGAGCAATATGCTGTGAAAACACTCCATTTATCTATATACTCTGCTGTTATTGATGTGATATTAAATTACAATGGAAGAACTCTAAGTTTAAAAGTATTTTTTTCGTATTGTCTGTTGTCCAGCAGATCCTTACGGGATCCCTCTACATTCCATTACTTAACATTTTGTGTGCTCAGCAAAGTCATCTTTAGATCAAGTTACAAGATTAATACAGTGTAATAACTTTTTTTTTCTTTAAGAAACTTTGGTGGCTGTGATTTAAAAGAAGCTCATAAAACATTTTTGCAACACAATGGGTGGAGACAAATCCCATAATGCCACCTTTGTTGTGTATCATCAGCCAGGTGATTGTACCACTGGATATTTTCACCCTCTAACTTCAAAACCCATATAGTTAAAAACTAAAATCAGGATGTACAAGAAGGAATTAATTGACTGCTTCAGGTAATTTGGAAAGAGTCCACAGTGTTTAAAGCACATGAAAATAATGGATCCATGTAAACTATTTAGATAACTGCATGAGAGTGAATGCATTTTTTAACAACTTTTAGCAAATGCTAAGTTATCCATGCAATGAACTTTACTGCTTCTTCTACTTCATTACAGTACATTTCTTGGCAAAAGTTTTGCCATAAGTATCTAACTGTCTTGCTTTTGGAAACTGCTGTTTCATCCAATTATTTCATAGGTTGCGACAGAAAAAAAAAGAAACCTCATTGCTTTATATGTGATCATTCTTCCCAACAGATGGTATTCACTAAATACCCAGAAGCATCATTGAGATCACTATATTACAAAAATTCAGGAAAGATTAATAAGTAACGCTACCAAATGGTACACAGCTAGATCATCATTCCAGAATCAGGCTTTAAGCTAAGAATAAAATGAAAATATGCCTGGTATATTCACTTAGGTGGACGGGCTGAAGAGAGATAAGAAAAAAATTCCAAGTATTAGTTTCTTAACTGGAAAGAGGTACAAGTAATTCACTCACAGAAAACAATGTTCTCATCTTGAAAATCATTAATGAAACTACTGTTGGTTTCAGTGGTGCAAGATCCAACCCAAGATTCTCTCCACTATATCCAAAACCCTACAGTGGAATTATCTTTTCGAGGTACAAATTCTGTGGTGTGAATAACTTGGTGATAGAGTTTATTTTCAAAGGTCAGTTGCAAAGATTTAAAGGTTTTCATCATGCTCATGGCATCATAATTCTTACGGACCAAGTCGCACTTCCTTTTGAAAGACAAATGTTGCCTCTCATGAAAGAGTAAAGAAGGTGTTTACAACTCTAGAAACAGTCTTGTCAATAAGAAACGAATATTTTATATTTGCTATTAATTGTCAAAATAACACTGCTGAACTCTAAGCAGATTAGTAAAGATTATTGAAAGCAGATTTATTAGCAATTCATCACAGATTATTTAAGAAAATTTGTGTTTTTCAGTGTTGTTTACTGTTATTACAACTGGTTTAACTGAAATCATATCAAAGTAATCTGCTTTTCCCTTTTTCCCACTTCCTCACAGGAGAAACACCAATTAGAATAGTAGAATTTTCAAAGATCATTATACACACTGTGCTGTTCTAAAGAAATTTAGTGTTAAGGTGTGCATGTGGCCTTTGTTAAGATTAATTTACCTCTAGATTGAGAAACCATTCTAAGTTTTTCTCACAAAAAGCTCCATCCTCCATAAAAAAGCAAAACAAAATTAAAAACTAGTTCATATTTTGAAAAGCACAGAGAAGTCTCTGTTTTATTGCAGCTCCATCTGTTTCTCTAGTACAAGGTATTATCTTTCTGACAAGTCTTGCCTCCAATCAATCACAGCTACATCAGCAGCATAACATAAACAAAACAAAACAAAACAAAACGGAAATTTAGGTTAATTTCTTTTTGAGTCTGATAACATGTAAGACTAACTTCAGTGTGGGATCTTCTAAAACAGGCTGAAGATTAGAGGATGGTTTGCTAGGCTTCTGGGAGCACATACACTTCCACAAAGCGTCTTCCTGTTATGATAGGTTTAATCTTTTGTCTGATTAGCTCCTCCCATTTTGTTTCAAATATCTACGTGTTAAGCTTGCCGCATATCTGAGAGGGAATTCCTCCAAATTTCCTCTTTAAAACAAATCTCAATTGTGATAGATGGGCCCATGAAGAAATATGAAAGCATATTGGCAATATTGTTTCCAAACATGAATGAATTAGGCATTAGCAGTAGATACTTCAAACATGAGCAAATAACAGAATTACATAGTAAAATAAATCTGTTATTTTCCTCCATTGTACCCCAACTCTAGAAAGGTTGGCGCCAGTGATCAGTTTTCACTCCTTACCAGGGACCTTCAGTTATACCTTTGAAAGTTAAAGTGACTGTGCCAATATTGATTCCCAGGGAAATGAAGGAACCAAGCAAGGAAAGCAAAATGTTATGTAGAAGTCCTAGAGCCTCAGACACAGTAATAGCTCTGAAAACACAGGCAATTTGTTTTTATTCTTGCATTGATCTCATTTAATGTTACCAGTTCAGATAACTGGATGAGGTACAAATCTGTATTTATGTGAGGGCTTCAGCAATTACGCTTAGGAGCAAATAATGTTCAGCCTACACTTCTGGCAGACATGCTTGTATTCAATGTGGTGAATGAAACTATCAGAGGGTGTATAGCATAAATTGGCAAACTGCTGAGAAAAACATGAACAATGTCTTTCAGAAGCTCCATTCCAAGTCTTAAGAACAGGGTCTAAGAACTGTAAATAAAGAACAAGTTACTAAAAAAAAAATAAATTCTTAGTCACGTTATAGAAATCTGGCAAGTCATCAGGGAACTAAACCTGGGATCTTTACTTTCTCACTTAAATTATCATTATAATAGACTGGGGGAATGCATCTGTCAAAGTGACAGTTTGCATATGGTGTCTGAATTGTACAGTTGTTCCACACAGTACTATAATCCTTTTTCCATTTTAAGCTTTCAGTCAGTGCCAGTGATTCACTGAAACTTGGTTGTATTTTAATTTAGCAAAAAAGACTATGAACTTGTCTGAATTCAAAATATCCCATACTGCTGCTTCATGTGTTTACAACAGTGCTTACATTGTCTATGAGTTAATAAAGCAAATTTCTTGAGCAGTCTGATATCATTAATACAATAGGGCACTGCAGATTAGTAACTTAATATCAATTACCACCAGACAGGCTGATTTCTAAGTAAATCCACTCACAGTGCAGGTAGGGTGGGATCTGGTCTCGGATGTGCAAAACATGGAAGGAACAAACATGCAAGTATAGTCTCAATAGTAAATGTTTGGTTCCACTATAGTGCATAAACAGAGATCCACCAGGTCATTCTTCAAATCATAAATTGCCATTTATTTAAGTGTATCTAAAAATTATCCACTAAATGTTATCCAACAGATAACATCTACATGAGACAAATGCGTTCTGTTTGGAGACAGGCAAGCTACCATACCAAAGAAGGCAAAGAGGCATACAGCAAATGTATGGTAATTGTGAACTTCTTAACCTCTGCACAGTTTTCACCCCTTCTCATTTCAGATTGCTATTATGAGCTTTTCTATTTTTCCTCCTCCACAATAATGAGTCCTTATTCACATGTGCATCACAAGGACAGTTGAGAAAGAACTATTATGGATATAAATAAAGCCAGTTAGTTTGAAACAGATACTAAAGCAAGTGCACAAGCAAAATCACTGGAAAGAAGTCTAGCTACCTGTGGTCTTTTGGACACAGATTTGTATCTTGCAAGTCCAAACATAAAAAGCTGCACAAAAGCTCATTCCTCTTTCTGGAGTCCAGAAATTCCCACAACACACAGAATGAATTTGGGTATAGAAATAATTTTCTTCTACCTAGCTTGATTCTAACACAGTTGCTTTGTAAAATAAAAGCTAGGGCTATTTCAGACCGATGCTTCTGAAAGTAAAAGGAAAAAGGTATTTCTAAACATAAATCCTACAAGAAATATTCTGCTGATAGTGGTTATTTTAACACTTTTTATTCTATAATGGTTCAGATCAAAGTAGTCCTATTTAATAACTTCAGAAAACCTGAAATAAAGAAACATAAAAAAGGGTAAAAGGCTTATTGAAAATATGATATAAAATGGCAGTATTTTATGGTATTCCTTTAGTAAAGTCACTTCACATATTTGTTTTCTTTAAGCTGTGGCAGAACTTTCAAGCCATTCGCTGCCATAAGCAGCCATCTGTCACATCACCGTCCTTAATATTTTTTTCATTTCTGTGCAATAGTATACACTGACTGAACATATGGCCTAGAAGGTGGACAAATGTCACTCCTGGCTAGTATAAACTCTTAAGAGATGTTTGCTGGTAGAAATCATTACACTTCTCATTAACAGAGTGAGAAAACTCCTTCCTTCAAGCAATCAGCTGTTAGCTCAGGAAACCATCACAGGAGGCTCCAGTTCTCTAGAATTTCCTTCATCACTCTGTGTAAGCCAGACCTCTGGCCAAAGCATGGCACAGGCGCTGGTTGATCTTACCAGTCTTAATCTTCTCCCAGAGAAGGACAAAGGTCATTCTTCTTTTCAGCTAAGTACAACTATTAAATATCAGGGCCCTACTGAACTGGATGAATCCAGAAAAGAGGTGGGGATGTAGGAAAAGTCATTAAAGGTTTTCAGTGTTTTACCATGTGCCTCAAGTGTTCTTCAATAGTCTTAATTAGTGAGAATATTGAGGAGAAATGGGTAGATAGCACTGGGATAGCTAGATGCTCTAAAGTAAAATGCCAAGACCAAGTAGAGGAAATTCAATCAGCTGCCATATTTTCATTTAACCCAGATGATACTGGGTTAGAAAAAAGGATATGGTTTTAAAAAACACCCAGATCTGGTGGTAATCATGATAAGACGAAGAAGGAATATTAGGGAAGAAAGTTGTAGTAAACCATTCCTTACAGAGAGGGGGGCATCCCACCTTTCACTACAAATGTTTTAGAGGAGTGTGTCCTTTCCTGAACTTCTACTGTCACAGAATAGTGCAGGCCACTATGAGCAAACAAGTGCATCACAACCTTCCCTGTCCAAAGCATATCTCACCTCATCATATTAGATTATGTCCATTTTTGAAGTCTTTGTGAAAATTCAGCAAATGCAGAAAGTGATTTAGAAAGGAGGCAAAAAGTGCCTGTACTTCAGAGACACCATTTTTATTGTTTTGTTTCCAGGGTTTCTTGAACACAGCCATTTTCCATTAGCATTATCGTGAAGATTCATATTAGCAGAAAATGGGTTTATTGATCTTTAAGTCAAGGTCATCAACTGATCATGAAGGTCATCAATTAATCTGGGATGTTCTGTTAGAAAAATGGCTCACCATTATTCAGACCTTTGGAGGAATATTTTCCAGTTTTATGATGTACTTTTTGTCATGAACACAAATACGTGATGGCATACTTTTAACATTCCTATATGAAAACAACATGGGTAAATTAACTTGATGTGATCTCGAGGCACATAAATAGCTTTTTTTTTTTTTATTTTAGGAATAGGCTTACTATATATATGCCAATAGAGAAAACATCACTTCCTACAGGTTTACTGTATTACTAGGATATATCTGGTGCTGGGAACTTTCCTGGTCAGCTGTTATTATGTTTTGCAGCATTACTTGTCCAAGTTTTTTAAGTTTCCAGTAACAAAAGCTATGATGATTTAAAAATTATCTAACCAGAGACAACCTAACAAATATTGTCATAGTCCCTGTCAGGTGTAGGTGGCAGTTTTCTTCATATAACATATATAGAACCAGACTTGACTGATGATACTGTATTCTTTAGCATGTTTAGATGACTTCAGCAGTGATCATTCTTACTAAGTGTTTGAGCCTCTAAATTGCAGTGAAGAAATGACTGAGGACCCTGTTATATCCTGAACAAACTAATAGGGCAGCCCCAAAATATGACTACAAACTTTGAAGGACTACAGATAGTTACAAATACAGGACATGTTTATTATCTGATTGAATTGCTCCAGATTCTTCCCTGTGTTTCAGTTTTGTAGGTTGCTAAGTTTCTTTAGGGACTCTAATGATATTTGCCTTACCTTCAATGTTCTGACCTTCAAGACAGGTTAATCAAGCCAGAGTTCTGTCTCAGATGTGCCAGGAGCAACTTCATTCCTTGTCTGAATGGAGCTTAGCAGTCCCTGATCATACCTGCATACAGGGAACATTACTTCCCACACTTAAATCATTTTACCAAAATACTGCACCAGTTTGTAATGTTAATTAACCTTTTTGACCTGCATGCTCACAACAAGGCAATTAGAAGCAAAAGTTAGTGGTTGGTTAATTTTGATTTATTTTATGCATTCTGCTGCTTTTAAAAGGAACTTGCAAAGTCCCTAGATGCAGGAGTTAGCTTCCAGAGCAAAATAAACCTGATGTTCCAAGGTTTTCCAAGGATTTTAAGCTTTTTTTTTTTTTTAAAGCTGCTTTTATTCTTGCCTGCCCAAAGCAGAATCCTCCTCCTACAACACTCTGTATTGACCTTCGTGTTCTGTCATGATATATATCTGCATTTTGATGTGTTGGTTTATATTGTCTTATTCTAGAATAGCAGTCTTCTAGGACGTAGAAATGCTTATACCCTTATGTGTGCCCTTCCCCATGCTATCTCCCCACTTTTAAACATATTTAATCCATGAATAATAGCAAGAAACCAAAAGATTTAGGCAAATAGCAATATTTTTTTAAAGTGTGAATTTCAAAGTTGCTTGCAGGACATAGAATATTTCTTAAGCCTTTTCTCCTCTGAGCCAGAGTTACATCCTAGGCTCTGAATAAAATGTATCTAAGGTAATTGCATGGCAGTAATTAGAAAATGAATTCTGCTTTCCTACTGCTGTCTTGCAATTTTCCTGGTGGTCTTATTTGCTTTACATTGTGGCAGATATAGTTTAATCTTTTCCTGTTAATATTTATAGAGTCATAGAATGGTTTAGGTTGAAAGGGACCTTAAAGATCATAGAGTTCCAACACCCTTGTGAGAGGCAGGGACACCTCCCACTAGACCAGGTTGCTCAAAGCCCCATCCAGCCTGGCCTTGAACATCTCCAGGGATGGAGCATCCACAGCTTCTCTGGGCAATTTGTTCCAGTGCCTCACCACCCTCAGAGTGAAAAATTTCTTCCTAATATCTATTCTAAATCTCCCCTCTTCCAGTTTGAAGCCATTACCCTTCAACCTATCACTACATGCCCTTGTAAAAAGTCCCTCCCCAGCTTTCTTGTAGGCACCCTTCAGATACCGGAAAGCTGCTATACTGATGACAGGAAGAAACTGTTTTCCCTAGTAAATGGCTTGATTGCTTTGCCTGTAGGAGAAAGAGAAACAAATGAATGGAGTGCACTTTGGCAGATACCCATATTGGTAAATGGGTCGTCTTTCTGCATGTGGTGCTATGATACGAAATCAAAGGAAGGTATTATTTTCTTTTAGGGACTCAGTTTTTCTGAATGCTTGTTTGAAAGTGGAAGTATGGTGAAGATAGAGTGCTGGGAAGAGGTATTGTTGTTTATTTCTTTTTTCTAGTTCAAGAGTTCTGCAGGATTAGGAGGCTGATTTCCCTCTTACCAGCTGCTTCTTTTCTTAGATAAGCAAAGGAGAACTTCCATAGGTGCATTAAAATATCACAGAATCATGGAATGGTTAGAGTTGGAAGGGACCTTAAAGATCATCTAGTTCATTTAAAAATAATAATTGCTTCTTCACCTAGCAAAAATAGAGGGGCCTTAGTCCAAATTCCTCAAACCTATCTAAGGGCCTGTCTCCCCTAGAAATCAGTAGAAATTAGGCACTGGAATCACTGGAGAGTATGCCTGCATGCCCCTAGCTGAAGTCACTTTAAGGCTTTCCAGAGTGAGAGGCATGATAGAACAACCTGCAGAGGTTAAATAAAATATACCAAAGTTTCAAAAACTGGCATTCCCACTACAGTTTCTCTATTAGAATCATAGACTCATAGTGTGATTCAGGTATGAGAGGACCTGAGGAGGTCTCCAGTTCAACCTCCCACTCAAAGCAGTGCCAGGCAAGAGATCAGACCAGGTTGATTAGGGCTTTACCTAGTCTGGTCTTGAAAATCGCCAAGGAAAGACACTGCATAATGTCTCTGGGCAACCTGCTCCACTGCTGGGCTGTCCTCATGGTATGAAAGCTTCTCCTTGTAGCCAGTATGAACCTTTCTTTTGACTCACAATTTTGCCTCTCATCCTCCCACCAGGCACCTCTGTGAAGAGCCTGGGTCTGTGTCCTCAACAACCTTCCACATAGGCACTAGGGTCTGCTGTTAGGTTCCCCTGAAGCCATCTCCTCCAGGCTGAGTGATCCCAGTTTCCTCAGCTTCTCCTCATGGGGCAAGTGCTCAGCCCCCCAAACATTTTGGTAGCCTCAGCTAACTCAACCTAGTTTACTGAGGTCCTTCTTGTACTGGGGGCCTAGAATTGGATGCTGTATTCTGGACAAGGTCTAACAACAGCCAAGTAAAGGAGGATAATTTCTTCCCTCTGTTTACTGACCGTGATTCTCTTAATATAGCCTATGACACTGTTGGAAGTTTTTGCTGCCAGATCATACTGCTGGCTCATGTGCAGCTCGCTGTCCATCAAGAGGTCCCAACCTTTTTAAGCAGAGCTCCCCAAGTAGTCTCAGCCTGCATCGTTGAAAAAGGTTCTTCCTTCCCAGGTGCTGTGCTTTTCATTTCATTTTTCTTTTACTCACATGACGTTCTTGTGGGCCACTGCTCCAACCTGTCTGGGACCCCCTGAATGGCAGCCCTGTCACTGAGTGCAATCCAGAAACTTCCTTGAGTTATTTATAGAAGTCTTTGTCTGTTTACCCACACAGGACATGGTGCCTCCCACAACAGACTCCTACTGCAATGCCACCATTGCTTGCCTCTCCTCTGGTCTTGATCCACAAGCTCTCACCCAACCTTTTGTCCATACTTTACAAGTGGTCCCTACATTCGAACTGCTATTTCATGCAACGAACTCCTCCCCCAGCCTGGAACTATTCACCTGGAACTATCTTTCTTGCCAGTCTTTCCTGAAGAGGTTGTACCTGACCATTGCAGGTCTCCAGCTGTGAGCTGCCCCACCAGGTCTCAATCCTTCCCTGCATTTTTGTTGGCAAAGAGGCTCTTGCTACATTTTGTCAGGTGGATCCCACTACTCTCCTTCTCAGCCTTTAAAGAGGTTCCCATGTTTGTAAAAACCAAATCCCCATCTATGACACAACTTCTGTACAAGGTATTGACCTACAGGATTGGCCTACCCCTTCTCAAACCCTACCCTTAGACCAAGGAAATGCCACCAGCCCTTCCATTGCCTATAGGTTCACCACAGGCACCAGATCATTGGTGCCCACATGGATGAGCAGCAGGGAGATCAGCTAGCAACAATGTGGAACAGGCAACATTAAGAAGTGATTGGATGTGTTTTTATGGTCATATCTTAAAATGCTCTGTTTGAGGATTCATTAAGTGGCTAGTTTCCACTTTCAGAAAAAAATTACCTCTTGGAAAAAAAAAAAAATAGCTGTGGCATTCTTTCCATCTTCATGAGGAAAGAATTAAGTGCTTAAGAGATTCTGTATCTAGCCCAGATTCTGTTTTCAAGTTCACGGGGTGTAAACCCGCAGAAACCTCAGCTGAAGGTTCTCCTCTGCTAAGCATTTTATTTAAAGTGTAGCTCTTCTAGCTTTATATCGGTGTTACTGAGAGCAGAATGTGATTCATTACAGTCATCTGCACCTTTTTTAAATGCCATTTTTAATCCTCAGTTTTATCAAGGCCTTTCACATGTCATGCTGATGTTTACAGGATGGCCAAGGAGCAACTTTATTTTTAGTCAAGGTTCTCCTTTAAAACACCTTGCCAGTATAATGTGTCTGTGTTTGATTATCTAATCTATGAACAGATCAGTCCTCTCAGGAAAAAATGTTAACTTGCTCCCAGGAGGCCAGAATAGCTGTTATACAGACTTATATCTGCATCCATCTCTCTCTTGCACTTTCATGATTCCGGTAAAATAGATTTGTTAGCAGCAGAAAATACTTTGTGCTTGTATCCTATTTTCCATCCATAGATCACAAAGCACTTTTCCAATGTTAACAAAGATAAATAAATGTTAATTAAGATAAATAAGTCATCCAGTCAAATATGACGATCAATATTTTGTGGATGGGGAAGTCAAAGTACAGGAAGCTTAGATGACTTGCCCAAGGTCATATTGCAAACAAACAAGAGGATCAAGGGAAAAAAATGCCTATTTTAACTACCAGGTCATTTTTCACTCCAAGCTATAAGCTCGAAAAACTATTTGTATTGCTCTGAATATTTTGACATTTTAATTAAAATAAGCAAACAATTAATCAGTTATTATTTAACCCACTTAATCTTTAGGGGAAAAAAATGAAAGTATATCAAGGTGCAAAATGATGTTTTCAAAATGTTGTATAATGGTCTACAAAAGCATTGCTCAAGCATGTGTTCTTAGGGACAAATCACATGAGGACACTAAAAAGTTAATACCATGATCTATGTCCCAGCATCATCTTCACCATCACTAGCATATGCAACCTGTGTGCTATAAATGTTTATGTACCTACTGGTATGCAAATATGAAGCAACTCAAACATCAATATTAGTACACCAAACTAGGAGCTATACCTCAGACCATGAAAGGGAGGATTTTAAATTAGATATTTGTTGTCAGCTACATGGTGAGGCCTGAGGTCTCAAAGGACACTCATAAAGGAAATGCTCTGCAAAAAGAGAACAAAATGAGAGAGAGAGAGAGAGAGAAAAAGAGTATGATTTATTTGCCTACACATGGCCAATTCAGGCATAGTGGGATGTTTCATTTGACCTCCAGCTGCAACTCTAATAAAGTGGAACGGTCTCTCTAGTCCACTGTCATGTTTGCCAGCTTGGTGTAGCTATGCTAGATATTCTAGATCACCTTAAATAGGAGCATATACTTGTATTTAGACAATCCTACCCCACACATCCAGGTTACTCTTCTCACACGAATGTGGCAAACGTAGTTCCAAGACCCCTCACCTTTGTCTCCAAGCTAAGGGGTCTTTGCCATTACAGCAGCCCTACTTTGCATAGATTGCTATCACAACAGTCTTGAATCCCGTTTTCCCACAATCTAGGGTGTCCTTTAGCAACTGGGCCAAAGACTGAGACATTTTATTTAGCTCAACACATATTAATTGTTCCTGGAAACGGAGACATTTCTAAAATGAAAGAGTAACTCAAGTTCAGCCTCTGGTGCATTACAGCTCTCTGGAGCATGAGAGAGAGCTGAGCTCTTGTCTGTTCTCCAAGTCACAACAGAAATAAGTCCACCCCTATCCTGAACTTCCCAAAGTGATACTGTAACCACATTATTTGGGCATAACACACCTGCTTTCTCATGATTTCTTGATGAAAGTAGACCAAACTCCAGAAGTCACGGCTGAGGAGCCCACTGTGTGACAGGAGTTTGTATGTGCCTTTAACAATGTAGACATTAATATAAATAGCTGTTGAAACAGATGCTTCACTCTTAGCAATAGCAAATTATTTATCAGGTACATGGTGAAAAAAATTTAAATGCACTGCTAGAATTCTCTGTGAAATCCAACTATCCAAACTGTATTTCATGATGGTTATTGAAACACTAGAGGCAGTTTTATGATATACTTCCAAGCTGTGTCAACCACATAATTACTCTTTAATTCAGCCAAGAAAAGCTAAACATTATTTATATGGGCTTTGTATCTGATACACACGGAAAAATCCCAAACTTGAATCAATATACTGTCTGTTACCATAACCAGCACACTAGGGTTATAGAAGAAAAAATGCCTCCTGTTTTTGACTGGCCTTGTTCGTGCAGTAGCCTGTCTGCTGATTAGAAAGCAGATCATGCTTTCCTTGGCATTTATCCAGTTGCTGTCTGGACTGAAAGGTTACAGAAGCACACGTACCATGGCTCTGCAAAAAGTAGAAAGGCCAGTGAGTCACGTATCCTCAGTGCCTGAGGCAGAGAAAATACTGTTCCCTTCTCGGAGTTTCTTTCCACCCTCAGTCTTCTAAGGGAGTGTCAGACTTAAGGTATCAACCTGCATTAGTGAGTTTGGAGATTGACAGTTTTATTCATTTTTTTTGTCAGATCTTTAAGTCCAGTGTAGCAGACAGCATATGAGGTTTGCTTCTCACCTACTATGCGTACCAGAATTTCCACCTGGAAACATAGCATCCCCTTCCTATTTGTTTTTTATAAAATGTAAAAAGGAATAAAGGCTGAGACAAGAGCTAAAATTCAATTCAAGCTAATAAAGATAATTGTTTGCATTTTTTGTTTTTCAATAAGACCATCTATTCTTCAGCCACGTATTGATCAGAAATGTTCTGATTTACAGGAACTTCCCTGATGAAGTAGGACAACAATCAGGTAACAAATGTGTTGAAAATGTTATTTTTCAGTTTGTAATAGGATTCTTCTACATTGGTCTCTTTTTAAAGAAAAATCGCAGTCCCAGCAAATCTTCTATTTCAGCAAGAGACAAAATTTCATAAGTCTGAATGCTCAAACTAGTGCCAAAAAGTATGTACATCAACGTATGTCTGCTCGACACAGCGTTGCCCAGTGCAGTTGCACCCAAGTTATCCTATGGTTCATTAGCTCAGCTATATAAGCAGTATAGTCAGATTAGACCAGCAGCCTCCCTACGTGTACAGACCCCACAAGAGCACAGAAGCAACAAGCTAATATGGCCATGACTGACATGGCACCGGAGTTATTCACAGGACTGAATCCAGACCAAATGGCTGGTTGGAAATAGTAGAGTGGCATTGGCCTCAGAGCTTTTACACAGCATGATGCTCATTGTGAGCTTTGTCCTCAGTAAGCCCAAGCTAGTCAGGCTTCCTCTGGCTAGCAGGCAGATCATGACTAACTTGTGGAGTTTTCAACACTCTCTTCCTTTTTCGTGGCCTCCCTTCCTGCGCAAAATCCGTCACAGTCAGAATTTCTGCATGTTATCTACAGCTTCCTTTCCAAGCCAGGTTAGAGGTCTAACGGTGAGGTTAGCCATATCCTCCCAAAATTTCTACTTTCAACACCCTGAATTTGCTCCAACCCACGCTGGTATTTCTATATAGCTCTCTAATGTCTCCTCTGTACGTGTAAGGTCTGCTTCTGATTTGATCAATCAAGCACTTGGTTTACACCTGGGAGCTGCCAGGATTCGTAGTCTAAGGACTGTTTTGTCTGCCTTACCTGCAGTGTCAGATCTGGAGGGTATATGTTCTGAAAACATCCCCTTTCTTCCCAATTTGCCCAAATGCAAGGCATGAAAATCTTGTTACAAGTGGTCATACGTGCTGAAGTGTGCAACCTTTGTGCTTGCTGTATTAAAAACTATGCAGGGACTGAACAGTCATCCCAGAAATTTTGAATGTTCACCACATCAGTGGTAGATAATTACTTCCCAGAAAGAAATTTAGAAATGTTTGGTCACTTTACTAACACAAGCTCAGTAAAAGTTTCATTTCTTTATAGTGTGAGCATGACAAAGAAAATCTAATGCATTTTCTTGGATGACCTTAATATATTTTCCTTATCACTTTTTAACTTGGCTTAAAATATGATACAGCAATTTTCAGGTAGAAAAGCAAAGACTAAAAAGCATGTAATTCAGCTCACAATGGATTTTACAGGCCTCAATGGAATTAATTACTGAGAACTTGCACATGTAGTAATTAATTTCATGCAATTCAGCACCATCTGCAGATGCATTATTTCCTTTCAAAGCTACTATAATTTGATGTAAAATAGAAATTGTTAGGAGTTTTTAGGCAGCAAAAGCTTTTGTATCTTGTTTATGCCAAAGCAATTAGATAAGGAAATTAAATATTATTTGAAAAACATAACCTCTTTTTCCACTGAAGAGAAAATGACTTCCAGTTGTTGGTAAGGTCTCTGCTTGCACAGAGATTTGGGAACAAGAAACTTTGATTTAGGACCAGTTTTCTGGTTTAAAAAAAATATTCATGTGCTTTTGGCAGGATTCGCATGTCATTTGCAGGTGAAGTATATTAGTGAATCTAACTTTGTACCAATTACAAGCAAAACCTATTGAATATACATCTCTCTGCCAAAGTAAATTCCCAAACTACCTTTGTTATTTACATGTAAGGTATATAAAAATATTACTTTAACTACTTTTCCCTTCATCAGCTTGTATATATTTCATCCTGGAACAGAAAACCACTGACCACAGCAAATGAGATGAGCAGCTTCTCTTATATTCAAGGGTTTTTTTAAATTCTTTTTGACCCCTATTCAGGGTTCATCTGTACTGAAAAATCAACTCCATAAACTAAAATTCCTCTAAATTAAGCACTTTCTTAAGCAGTGTCCTGAAGTATTCGAGACCGTTCCTTAGTTGCATCTTTAAAGTCTACACAATTTAAAGCCAGAAATACTGTCAAAGAACAGATTGGGACAATGCACTAGAATTTACTCCATGCATCAGGTAAACTGTCAGTTTTGTGCTGGGACCTCTGCAAAACTGATCCTGATTTTTTCAGATATTCATGTAGCACCTAACACAACAGCTGATTCTGCTGTAATAGTATGACTGGGAAAGAGCATGTGTTTGGGAGGGAGAGAATATTCCTTCACATAGCACAGCTTTTTTTTTTTTTTTTTTTTTTTTTCCCTTTTCTGTGGTATGGTAGGCAGCATGCATTGTTCTTTAGCCGTAATAATGAATGAGTTACAGTCCCATCAATATATACCCATTTAACACAGAGTCACATTATGATGGAATGGTTTCTGTTTTGAAAAAAACCCCATGTAATTATTATTTGCATTTGTTAGCACTCACAGTATTCAACTTCAGCTGAGAACCCATTGTCCTCTGCAAAAACACTGTCGCAATAGAGAGCTGAAACAAAGATCACAAGCCTTATAACTGCAAGAAGAGGTACGAGACCAGTCAGGGTCTATATATTTTCCACTTGCTGATCGAAGTCTGGACATGGTTTTTCTTTCTGTCAGATATCCACTGAAGTCTCATGTCTAACAAGCAAACTAGATAACAGCATTAAAATTACATTTGGAGCTAAAGGAGATACCATCACGATAGTCACGTATGAGAATGGTATAGGGCAATACAGATGATTGATTTTCATGCAATCACTTATCAAAGCAAGGAGCAGTAAGCAAGCAAAAACTCTTTCCAACGCATCTAACAATGAAAATGTGAAGACTTGCAGGCAACAAGTCTATATTGTTCCCACAACAACTACTTTTAAACAAGCAGGATATCTTTACCTAGGTAAGTGAAGATGGTGAAACATGAAACAATTAGTGAGGTGTCCTTATTTTTTGAAGAGCAGTACAAATCCAGCCTTTCGGATGAATATGTACTAAAACGGAGCTGGTGATCAGATCTGTAAAATCCCCAGTTCAGTCCTAAGAAAGGAAAAAAAATACAATAAAACTGGAAGGGAGAACGTAAATGTCATTTTGAGGGCCTGAATAGGGCAATAAGGTTTTTTTGAAAAGGACCTTGAAATCATGCTTCTAAAAATGCCAGAGGAATTGGTTATTTTTGTACTGTTCTTACTGTCATTATGTTCAGTGACAAGAGAAGAGATGAATAGTTTGAGGGAGGGGACGCTAACCAGATTCACTCACTCTGAAGCCATAAGATTTCCTCAGCCTTGGACTGACTGCCATTTCCTGATCCTTCTGTTATGTTTAACACAATAGGCTATCACCAGCCTTTAATGTTTTATATATTGTTGATGAGTATTGTCATCCTCCTTATTATGACAAAACGTCAGAGTCATATAGTAAATGGAGAAAATATAATTAATTTACTGCATTCGCATAAAGAGATCTTCATGCTATGACAAAAAAGGCTCAGAATGTATGCAGTCTGATGATTAAATTGGGAATTGGTAAAACAAGCAAACAAAAAAAATCTTGGAAATCATTGTTCCTCCAGACAGCTTTAAGATTATGATCTCCCAGTTCTTGGTGCTGCTGTACATGTACAAGCAATTCAGCCTCATGAAAGTTTTAATATAGAGGGCTCAAGTTCAACTCATTGCTCCTTTTTTGACTGAAAAGAAATTATTTGGTCTAGTGAAATGTTATCATTATTTCTGGACAAACTTAAATAAACAAACGATGGGATAAATTCATAGCTACCTGGTAAAAACTTCCATTTTTAGTTACATACAGTCTTAAACAGGCTTATATTTGTCTTAGCCCTTCATGGATTTCGTTGGTTCTGCTCTATCACAGAACAATCAGGGTTGGAAGGGACCTCTGGAGATCATCTAGCCCAAACCCTCTGCCAGAGCAGGGTCACCTACAGCGGTTGCACAGGACGGCGTCCATGCGGGTTTTGAATGTCTCCAGAGTGGGAGACTCCCTCACCTCTTTGGGTAGCCTGTGCCACTGCTCTGCCACCCTCAGAGGGAAGAAGTCCCTCCTTGTGTTTAGATGGAACTTCCTATGTTCAAGTTTGTGCCCATTATCTCCTGTCCTGTTACTGGGCACCACTGAAAAAATACTGTTCCCATCCACCTCACACCCTCCCTTTAAGTATTTAGAAGCATTGATAAGATCTCCCCTCAGTCTTCTTTTCTCTAGACTAAAAAGCCCCAAGTCCCTCAGCCTTTCCTCATATGAGAGATGTTCCAATGCCCTCATCATCTTTGTAGCCCTTTGCTGGACCCTCTTCAGCAGTTCCCTGTCCTTCTTGAACTGGGGAGCCCAGAACTGGACGCAGTACTCCAGATGCGGCCTCACCAGGGCAGAGTAGAGGGGGAGGATGACCTC
>NW_009648438.1:239625-241612 GCF_000708025.1 Charadrius vociferus
TGCAGTACCCTACACTTACCCTTGTTGAACTTCATAAGGTTTCTTTCTGCCCAACTCTCCAGCCTGGCGAGGTCACACTGTAAGGCAGCACAGCCTTCTGGCGTGTCAGCCACTCCTCCCAGTTTTGTGTTATCAACAAACTTGCTGATGGTACACTCTATCCCTTCATCCAGGTCATTGATGAATACATTGAACAGAACTGGACCCAGTACTGACCCCTGAGGGACACCACTTGTTACTAACCTCCAACTAGACTCTGCACCACTAACCACAACCCTCTGAGCTCTATCTGCCAGCCATTCTTCAATCCACCGCACCGTCCATTCACCTAACCCACACTTCCTAAGTTTGCCTGTGAGGATGATGTGGGAGACAATGTCGAAAGCCTTGCCAAAGTCAAGGTAGACAACATCCAATGCCCTCCCCTCATCCACCCATCCAGTCACAATGATGTAATGAATTACTCATTATTAACATTATGAAACTGTTTCTTATGGAACTGTCTTTTTGGAATAGTTCAGGTGACAATATTATGTCATTGTGCCATGGGTTTATGATCATATGTCCTGTGCTGTAATGAATTATATCAGAGTCTTTTTCCACTTACTAAATACCTGTCTTATAACGACCCCTAACCCTTTAGCAAACCTTGTGTGGACATTACATGGATTGCTACTATAAACATTGGTACAATAGTTATTTGCACTGTAAATGAGGCAGACAAAGCTTTGATTGCCATACATGCCCAAAGACTGATTCTTTTGATTTCTGGATACCATAAATGGTCGTATTTTGTTCAGCATGTAGCCTTCTTACATACTAAATCTGCCTGTAATATCTACTTTATGTAGCCAGAGCTTCTCCTCTGTCATATCTTTAAAAAAGAAAAATATTGATATAAGTTAGAAGTGAGAAGCTAGAAGGTTTTATCAGTCTAATGGTATATAAAAGTACATAAAAGAAATAAACACACATAAGCAAGTATGTGAGAAGACTGGCAATTCATAAAGGAACTGAAATATATTAAGATGCTTAGGAGGTATGCTCGCTCTTCTTACATGAGCCTTTGAACTGTATGCCTTCAGGTACACTTCTGATTTGATAATTCAAACTTCTAAGTGTCTGCAAGTCTCTGTAAAGCCTTCCTTTCCACTCTCCTAAAGTAACAGATGCAAGAAGATGAAATAAACAAAACTGAATAGAATGATTTCCTGTTTTCACCTTCTTCTCTTCATTAAAAATTCTCCCATGTCAGTTTACACTATAAATGCGGTCACAGCTCAGCACAAAGAACTCTATGTTTCATAGTAGTTGCAGTAGAATAGAAGTAACTTGAATACAAATATTTTTTGTGTGGGAGACTTTGACTTCTTCCCCGGAAAATTTTCATTAAATGAAATAACACCTCTTTTTTTTCCATGTTTAAGCATCAGAGAAAAGATATACATTTAAACAACAACATAGAAATATTACATTCTAGTACATTCTAGAACAAAAGAAAATAACAGCTGCTGATTCAAAAGTTCAGCTCTCTAGAACATAGAAAACGTAGGCAACGCAATGTGCCACAAGGCTTGCAAAGCATTTAAAAACAAGTATCATACAGCACCCATCTACAGCTCCTACAAGCCATAAGTTAGCAATTTTTTAGCACAAAATTCCTAACAGAATTCCTAACCTTACTCTCCTTCCTTGTCTTAAATAACATTCACTATAAATACTGAGAATTAATATACACAGATCACAGTGAGAGAGTAATTAAAAACAAAAGAAGCCAAACAACTTGCAAAGCAAGTCATTTGCTCAATGATCACCAACTTCCCTTTAATTCTGTCTTAGATAATGCAAATACAATAATGTCTACTTCATCTCTATTCTCCTTATTACTGAAATTCTATTTTGGGGAATGCAGCTGCCTGAAAAAAAAAAAAAAAAAAAAAAGAGATAGTGTTCAATATCAGGTATTAATACCACAAAGACTTACTTC
>NW_009648438.1:241658-335947 GCF_000708025.1 Charadrius vociferus
GTATTCTTCATGAAAGAAAGCATATGCTTATTTTTAATTTATTTCAATTTGTAAGTGTAAAAATTTTTGTCATCCTAATGGTTTGTGTGCCCAGATTAAAGTTACAGGTAGATAAAGAAACAAATAGAAGATAACTTTCTCTGTCGCCAACACTATATCCTTAAGAAAGTGAAATAATACAATATCCTTCTGTCCAGGAAATTTAAGAAAAAAATGTTAGAGCTAAAACACAAAGCAATAACCGATTATTCTTTTAGCTGGTAGATTTTGACTTAAACTTCACCATGTTCATGATCTTGAAATAATCTTTCAGTCTATCTAGTCCCAGTGCTTCAATGGGCATACAGCACTGCAGAAAATATGCCTGCAAGTCATTTATTGTAATGAAGTGACCCGTGAATATTTGTAAACCAGAGGAATGTACTTCGGTTTGTCTGATGGTTTAGCCATTGCTGTGGCAATTCATGACATCAATGTTGTGCTTAAGGGTTGCGGCAAAAGGAAAAAAAACAAGTTTTCAGTGACACAGAAAAATAGCCAATAGCTAGCAATTCTCCTGTGAAACGGGAGCCCTGAAGGTCTCAAATTTACCCAAAGTCTGTTTCAAGCCATCTGAGATCATCAGGTAAAGGTGGTTAGTGCAAACAAAATACAGTACCCTTTTCCAACAGCACACGAGAGCAGTGTGGCCAGCAAAACCTCCCCAGCGGCTGCCGATTCTCCTAACCCATGGGAATTCACAACTGTGTCCAGTGAACAAATTCATCACACTTGCTATTGTTGACAAAAGAATACAGTAATGACCCTAGAACATGAAAGGAATAGTTTACAAACTATAGGGTTAATTTAAATGCTTTGAAATAATCCTAACTTAAAAAAAAACAACCAAAAAAAACCCACCAAAAAAACAAACTGAACTTCATCCAAGGATAAAGACACAGTAAAAGCAGTCTCAGATTTACAGTGGTTGTCTTTAAGAATTTGTGTATAGCAGGCGAAGAACAGAAAACAGAAAGGGAGCAAATAGAGAGTAGGGAGTTTTAGGTCAATTAGCATAATATGAATTCTCAGGTGAAAAAAAAAAAAAACTGAAAATATAGGCTTACTACTAAAAAAAAAAAAAAGTCAAAACAACCTAATACTCTTGTAAATCAATGAAGCACGTTGTGGATTCAAGAGAAGTAGCTTATCCTGTATATGGTGACTCTCACATGAGGCTTTTTAAGCAAGCTAAGAAACATGAGCAAGATTAAATCATTCTTGAATAGGTCTGCTGTCAGAAAGATGCATGAAGAGGAGTTCCTCAGACTTCTGCTCTGCATCCAGCCTTATTCAACAATTCCATTCCTGACCAGACTAAGCTGTTTTTTTTTGTTTTTTTAAAAACCTCTACTGCCAACAGGAGACTGGTGGGACTGCATGTATTTTGGAGGTTAGGGTTCAATTCAAAATGAACTTGACAGAGTAGATAAATAGCCAAAAAAATGATCTAGTATGTGGAAGTGGGCATAACTGACCACAGGCTGCAGAACAACTTACTGGTTCTTTGGAAAAGGATCTGGAAGTTACATTATACCAAATATTGAATGCAAAACTATATCATGCTGTCATAAAAAAGACAGACATCAGGATGAAAGATATGTGATGTCTTCCTCCCACTCCAGTAAGCACAGGAAACACTTTCATTACTATATCATACCTGTTCTTTCAGCAAGAACATGAGTTCAATTTTAGGAAACATACACACAGAACAATTAGAAAAACTTCAGAGGATAAGACAGATAAAGAACAATCTGTTAAAACAAAAATCCCAAACAAAAAAAACCCCTGAGGTTGTTTAGCATAAAGAAAGGATGTCTGAGAGAAGAATTCTGAAAACAGTCTCCAGATCCCTAAAGACTGTTGCAATTAGGAAGAAAATCTCTACTCCACATGCATAGTTGATATAAGAAAAAAATACCGTAAGCTACAAGGAACAATAATTCAGATGAGACATCACAATTATTTTTTTTAAATGTCCAGAAGTGAAACACTGGAATAGATTACCTTGAGGCTGTGGCATCTTCATTGTTTGTGGTCTTTAAGAAAAAGTTGAGCAGACTTTAGATGACAAGAGACAGAAAAGGAATAGTTTACCTTAAGGTAAGGCAATTGATTAGGTGACCTCCTGCTGTCTCTTTCCAATTAATTTTTCAAGGCAGAGCAAAACTTAAAATCATGCCTCTGTGAGTATACACTAAACCCTGTGCCCATTCTGTCACCTCACTCCTACATATTTTCATCTTACATATTTTCAAGGAAACTTTGGCTCTGCAGCAACCAGTTTCATCTGAGACATCTTCATCAATGGAGCATGCAACAAAATTTAACTTTTTTTACACAGATCAGAAAAAGTAGTTTTCTCTATTTCAAAGCCACTCTACCAAGTAGCAAGATGACACTATTTATTTTTACACCAGACATGCAATTTTTGTGCCTTTCTGAGGCACTGTCGTGCCTGACAAATACTACCCTAGAGGCAGACCCCAGGGAGTCCCTCCCTGCAGAGCATAGCACTAACCAAAGGCCTTGAGGGATACTTGAGGACTTTCTCACCTTCCCTGTGGAAGCGACGGCAATTGAAGCAGAATTAGGATTGGAAAAGCCTACTTTACATATACTTTTTCTGTGCCAGCTGCAGCTTGCTAGCTCATGGAGAAGAGTGATGACCCCAGTTATGCCTCCCATGTATCAGTGCTGCTGGCTGTACCAGCCCAGCGCTCCTCCTGTCCCAGCACTCTGGGAGCTCAGTGATTAGGAACTCAATTGCCCCCAATTTACACACCTGCACATCCTTATACCTAGCTGCAGGCTGGCCCCCATGGCATTCAAAGGACCCACATGAGAAATGGAAAATTCAAATACTGCCTCTTTATGACAGAGTATGAATAAATAAGAGTGGAAGATTTATAGTACATTAACCATTGGAGAATTCAACCACTATAAATATAGTGTACTCTTGAAATTATAGTGACAATTTGGAAGTAATTGAAGGATACTATGTGTAAATGTGTCTCTATATACAGTCAGGTCCATTCACCCAAAATTGTAAAGAATAAATAACATGCAATACAATTTCTTTTATACTAAAATGACACTCTAGAGAAAATGGAGAGCAGAAGCAGGAAAATGTGACAGAAAAAGGCAGACAAAGGACACTGTAAAAATGCTCGGGGGGAGAAAAGGAGAAACAGGAAAAATAGCACAATGTGCTTAGGAAAAAACTTAGGCTGCAAAAAGGAGAAATAGAGGTTGGTTGATGTGGTATGCTGAAATGAAGAGATTAAATGACAGGGATGGGTGTAATGGGGAAGAAAAGATAAGAAGTCATGTGACAAAAGAGAATAAAGCTAACAGAACAGTATACAGAAAAAAATAGCTAATACGATGCAGATAAATATAAAGGTAGTTTAGTGCTAAAAAAGAAGGGAAAACAAGGTAGGTTGGACATTTCATTCTTGAGACAAAGAGACTTATTTGAAAATGACACAGAAACAAGTGTGCGAAAAATAAAATACATGAGGAAACAACGGGGAAAAAACTAAGATGAAAAGCTCTGAGGTATGTTATGGTAACGATGTTTCTTCTGTGTTGATGTGCTCAGGTTTAGTAGTACCTGTAATGGCACAAACACACCCTGCATAAAGCTTTGCACCAATGTCAGAAAAGACAGGATTTTTGGAAATGAGAAACATAGCGGTCTGCTGGGCCGTGGGGGGAAGGAGCATAGCTCACAGCATGTACTTGTGGATATCTTGAAGAAGACCATTCATAGTGCTAAAGGCCTTCTCTTTCTTCCTCCAGTGATTTTCCATGTGCCCATTGCATAGTAGTGACTCAAGATAATATGTACATGGAGGATTAGATGCAGAAGGCCATACAGCATCCAGGACACTGACATGGGGTTGGAAGACATGACACAGGGTCTACAAGAAACTGGTGCTGTTTTAAAAGTAACATGTGGAGTCCAGGAATATACTAATCTTCCAGGGCATCTAAAATAGCGCTAGGTACCTAGGCAGCCAAGTCCAACCCATGACCTAGATCTTAAGGGGATAGTGCTTCACTTTGTTGGATATAATATCTGCTGTAAAGGTTTTACAACTGTGTGAATAGAGCTGTATAAGGTTATTCCACAGCCATGTTCTTAGCAGCCACTAACAGGCAGAGAGAACACTACCTCACTACCTAATAACCTGTCTGTATGTGATGTGCCTAGGAAGTTGCTGGTAGAAAATTGCTGTGACTTTCACCTTCTCCACTACTTCTCCAGAAAACTGAAAACCTAACACAAACTCAAAAGTTCTTTGTGAACTGACAGCCAAGAAATAGTTCATAACTAGGTCACCTTGTAAAATCACCATTCTTCCTCTAAGGAAGAAATTCATACACTCATCATATGTTGCGGCAAGGCCCTTAAAGACATCATCTCTACACACAGGAGTTACATATAACTATGTCTGTCTCTCACCCGTATCACTGTCCCATGTGACAGGAATTTCAGATGGTATGAACTTGAGCTGGAAAAGCAAGGACTACTTCTTGTTTAGACAAATTTATTCATACTGAAAATTACTTTAAACAGGTTCATATTTAGATTTGGCCATGTCTTCAGTAACCAGGAAGGCAAACTGTTGGTGAAAGTAGTAGAAACCGCAATGCTTTCTACTAAAAAGTGAGCTGCACAACTAGGACTGACATCCCACATGGGCAGTAACACTTTAGTCAGCCTTGCAGGATGAGAAAACACCATCTGATCATTAGCAGGGCATGAGTACAATTCCATTCACCTTAACCAACCATAAGGACAACTTGTTTTTTCTCAACCCTAGACAGCAGGAGAATTTATGGATGGCTCGTATGGTATTAGAGGATTTACATTGAACCAGATAGGGAAAAAAAAAAAAAAAAGTGCTCTACTTTACTAGGTATTCCTGCCATATAGGCAGTTTTTTCAGACCTTTCAAGAAATTGTGCACTGGGGAAAGTGAGAAAAATCTGGGAATCACCGAGAACAGTCTGGGAATCGCTGAGAACAATCCATCATCCAGACTTCAAAGAGAAGAGAGTTAAGGTCATTGCAAGACTTCTTTCTTATTCCTAGCACAGCAGGTCTGAGGATCAAGATGAGTCTTTAAAACTAAGGGATGAGAGAAGTGAAACTTCTAGGAACAAGAAATGTCTGTAAGAAAAGTACATAGGCAATAGCAGTTTTAAGTTGTTTTACAAGTAATAACCTTCCAGCAAATCCAGGGCAGACGTACTGTGATCATCCCATTTAGCACCCGGCACTTGAGACTTGTTTCTCCTGGTTGATGTCTCTCACATAAAAATAGCAACAGGACATAGGAGAACAGGATGCACTTCATCTTCCTTACTTGGACTTTCCAGAAGAAGAAATTGACCTCACTTGCATCTTCAGTGAAGACTACTGACTTTCAATATTCTTTTCAGCTCTGCCTTATCTGCCTCTTGGGCATCTCTTTCATCAGATTAGCAGCTACAGTGTCTATTTAGCATTTTCTTACCCTTTTCTTGCTTCTGTGAAAAAAGCTGGAGCAACAATTGTCTAACCAGTACCAGATGCATACTACAGAAGTAAAATATAGGGAAATGTTGTCATTATACATTAAAGCTCTTAGAATGATGTATTTGTGTCAGAAATATATACTCTATATGAGATGCTGCATTCTGTTTTCAATTTTTAAAAATCTAACAGGTTTTGATTTCATTCAAAAGCATCTCAAACATATCCCACCTGGTGAAAATCCAAAGCCCTCCTTACAGGCAAAAGTAAACTTGGATTTATTGGTTATTAATCATGGAATAAGTACAACACACCATTGAAAGAAGAGAAAAATGTCTTTATAGATTTTCAGCAATCTCCTTTTGAATAAAATTGGCAAACAATGAGTTGTTAAATACTTCAAAATTAACAATTCCCGGCATTGAGGTGTATCAATGATTGTGATGTGCAGCTTTCATAGTCAAGCAATAAATATACACACCTTCTAGCTAGTAATTAGGGTAGATTTGTAGAATATCATTCCAAATGTGTGTATTTTTCTTGAGTAGTACCTTCTCCCCTCTGTTGTATCTCACTGAAATCATGGCATATTCAACAAGATAACTCAGTGAATAAACTACAATTAGCATGAATGCCAAGCCTGGCTATTTTGTTATATGGTTTTAGGGCATATTTCTATTTTCCTTGCCAGCCAGCAGCTCCAAACTCAATTGCATTTCATAATTATTCCCCAATCGCTTATAAGTAAAATCTCATTAGTAGTACGTAAAATATATTGCTGTGTTTGGGATCTCAGCATGCAAATGGAACCCTGCACTCTTTCTTGCTTACCACTATAGAATTTGAAGTTGTGCATAAAAAAGTGAATCGTTCCTTCAATCCATGTCCTTCAGCTGTCGGCTGCAAGATTAGGACTTTCTTTGAAAAGACTGCTTCTCTTGTACACTGTGTTGAATCAAAAACCTGTACTTTAAACTCTCAACAAAAATTTCATTAAACTGGAACTTGTGAACTGGTTCTATTTGCTGTCTGTAGAAACAAATATTTGAGTCAAGGGGGGAAAAGTTTAATTTCAATGCACGGTAAGCGTGGTTCCACAAACAGCTGAGATCAGACATAGAGGGTAAAAACACAAAGCCAGTAAAGGCACTCTCACGTTCACATGTATGCTTCTCAAAGAATGTTAAGAGATCAGAAAAAGCATGACTGGTTAGCCTGATTTCCTCTGTGAAAAGCTTTAAAACAGTAACCACAGCAAGGAAAAGATCACTATTGTGAATTCTTTTACCTCCCTTGCCTCTGTTTTTGAAAAGTCTTCTCAATACCAGATTTAAGAAACCCTGCATAATATTGCGTTTTGAAGCAGTTCATTAGAAGACCACAAATGGTTCCAGTGGAGATAGAGTAAGATACCTGTTATCAGTAGGCAATTCAGTGATTGAGGTCATATGATTCTGCTACTGTAAGCTGAGGCTTTTTGAATGCAGCAAAAAAACTTTGTGCATCTTGAAATAAAACATCTATATTTGGAAATTCCAATTTTGTTTTTAATTTCCTTCCCAAATTATGCTTTCTGCCAAGTTTATTCTTAACTATGTTTGCCTCTTGATGGAGGATATTACAGCCCAAGAAAGCTTGAAAATGACCAAACTATCCAGAAACTCAGTCATCACAAATGGCGACATGGGAGAATAGCTGAGCTCCTCTTTCAAAGAGACCTAAATGGTACTGACGGTGTCCTTGAAAAGTAACTGGAGTAAATTTTGTTAAGAAGAATCCCAAGAAACTGCAGTAAAACTTCTTTCATTTTTTTTTCTCCATTTTTTAATTAAAATCCCATTGTTTCTGCAGTAATACTTTTATTACCAATATATTAAAAAATATAGCATTTTGCAGTGTAATAACATTATAATACTTGAAAATTTGTAGAGGAAAAATTAATCACACAATGAGTGGTTGAGATCTGGAATAACTAAAATGGAAAACAGTAATGCAGTAATCCTTATGGAACAATAATAGTTCTAATCACAGGAAAAGAAAGAGAAGCAAGGAATATTAGTGCAACCACAATAAAGTTGGGGTTTTTTTAATTTGCTTTAAAAGTATTAGAGATCAAAAGTTACTAAATAACATGCTACTGGATAAAATATTTCAGTCAATGTTCTATGATATTTTCCATGAGCTACAGTGCAGTCTTTCAAGTTGAAGAATGTCTTTGAGATTTATAATACATTTGTCATTTGTTGGAGGGAATTCTGCTCTCCAGTTTATTTGCTTTTTGGCAATCAATAAAGCTATTTGTAAAAAAGTCCCTTTGAATTTGTCTAGTCTGGTATTTTCATTTCTGTGAAGTAAACAAACATGGGATAAATAGGAACTTTTATTTTAGCTATTCTACTTGTGACTTGAATCACTTGAGACTAATGCTTTCACAATTTAGAAGAAGGTCAAAACATGTGCATGGGTCACTTTAATTTTTTAAAATATTTTGGACAACCAAAACTAGTAACCTTTACTGAAAGGAAAATAAAAGATTTGTAGCTTGTAAAAAAGTACTAATATAACTACCGACATTTAAAAGAATTTAATGCTTAAAAACTGATTTGCATTTTTCATTCAGCTTTGAGCAAGCTTCTGCAAATTTCATTGTTTCCTGTACTTCATGTTTTTTGATGTATTTGTAAGACCAGAATAAACTTGAGTTTGAAAAATTGTCATCTACCTCTTCACTGGTACTTTTTAGCTCACAATATGTCTGAGAAACACTTCTGCTGAAAAATGGATTTTCTGACCATTCAAGGATACATCCACTTTATACTTCAACACTGAGGCAGGCTCTGCCATCATATTTCTTCTTCCTGCCTCCTCTGAAGTGTTTGGTATGCCAGTGACAAAAGTCAGCATCTAGACACCATCCACATGATAATTCCTTCTCATTCTAGTCATTACTTTCTACTCAATTATCTCTACATATTATACGTTACTCATTTTCCATTTTAGGTTTTACAAGGGTGCTTCATGCAGAGATGCTGGAACATGTGAAAACAGAAAGGCTTGTTGGCTTTTAACATCTGACACTTGGTATATATAGTTCATATTATGTGACAATAGAGCCTTCCTAGGTTATCTTTTTTCTCCACCAATCCCAAAGATTTTACCAGTGGCTTTTCTTTTAGTTTGAGGCTTATGCAATCACATTTGTATATGGTCTAGTATGTGTGAACTTATGTACTTCTTTATAAATACACATTTTTGTCGGTTTCTGTGTCTATCAGTAACTTCTGACCATACAGCCAACTTCAAGTTAACATGACAGAGAGATAGGAATTTCAAAGTACATGAGGTTCCTAAAAGTCCCATGAAAATAAGCAGCCAGGTGAAAAACAGGGAATGGAAAAAGCAGGAATACCTCTGTTCTTAACTTTTTTCCTTTAGCCTTCATCGTAGCCCACAAAGAAGAGCTGTCTGAACATTTCATGCTTACCAGCTGTCCAGTCAGCCCGCACTCACCCTGCAAACTAGCCATGGCACACACTGCCTCTTACCTCAGCAGAAGAGGTAGGAGGGATGTGCACGTAGTTGTAGGAGGTAGGTAGGAGCAGTAAAGAGGCAGAATGAGGAGAGAGCTATGAGATGGCAACAGCAGCTAGGGGGATGTGAGATGAAAAACCGCTCCCAGGACCAGTTTCATGGAGAAACAGCACGCCTTCCTGTTGTAACGTCTTTGTTTCTTCCCTGCTTGAGGAGCTATCTGCTTGAAGAGATCATAATTAGTTAGCTGACACCAGGTAATTGGATGGAAAAAGAACACGTAGTCTGAACTACTTCATAACCCAGATTTTTTAGGTGGTGAGAGATATTTTGATTCTTGAACAATTAGGTCTCTTATTGATAATGGCTTATTGATAAGAACAGCAATAGAAGAAGAGGCTGGGATGACTTTAATGAATGTACATAGTTAACTAGAATAAAGTGCTTTGATGGCTGGTATTCTCAAATAATTGGCTCATTAACCTTAACTGTATCAACCTTTTCTCATTATCAAGGTTAAATAATTGGATAGACTTCTGGGAAACTTGCAGTCTTGCACAGAGGACAGCCATTTACTTGCATGGTAGAAACCCACAGTTTGAAAAAGCTGTGAGAGAGGGGGAGTATTCACTCATATGCACACAAATTACCGAATACTTGCATTTTAATTGTGAGAAAACACAACAGAAAAAAAATAATATTGGGCAACCCTGAACAATTTTCAAGCAGCAGTCATGAATTTTATGAAGGATGTATTTACCAGTGATAGTACCCGCCAAATTCTGCTTTCTTGTCGATAACCAGCAAAGATTATTTCATGTGCAGGCCTCCTCATTCCCTAGCTGTGGTTCTCAAAATTGTTTCAATGACAGAAGCACCTGAAGCCCCCAATCAGCAAAAAGGTCCCCATGAAGCACGACACCATTGAGATTTTTATGGAAAAGGAAAAAATCTTACTCCAAATGAAAGAGAACCAAGAAGACGCTGTCCAGTAGTCATTACAGATGAGGGATACAGAAGCACCAGTTATGTATCATCTGCAAGTCACAAGTAAGGATTAAAACAGACCAGTATGAACCAATATGGTGGCATTAGAAGAAATCTGGTTCTTGTGCTGTTCCTGTTCTTTGAATAACTTAAAGACACCACAGCAAATGTTGGCCTCGCAGGTACCGTGCATGATGGTAACCACCATGAACTGCTCTTCTCAGGGCAAGGAGCTAAGTGCTGCCTGCTGCTATAACCACTACCACATTCACCTCACCAATGGGCTAAAACCATTTCTTCCCCACTTTTGAGGACATCCTCTGCTATTGAGAGCCACTGTGGGATTATGAGTGAGGGAATAGTTTGCAAACACCCTTGGGTTGGCAGCAGAAAATTGTGGTCTGGGCAGCCAGAAGGGGATTGAAACCTCAGAACTGACAGTGGGAGGAGGAGCACAGCTCGAGCTGCAACTTTCAGACAGATTATGAATTTAACTTTTCCTTAGGTCTAAGGTGAGAAGGAGGGTTGAATTATTCATTGCACACCAGGCTTAGCAGCAATACAAGGACAAATGATGCAGACAGGGGCAGATTAGAGAATTCCCCTAGGAATGGAGGGAATCTCCTAGGCAAGACAGTGTATTCAAATGCAGAAAAAGACCTGAGATATTACAGAGAGATCAGTCCAAACAGACACCTATAAACTAGTTATAAAGGATAAATGTGGAAATTTAACTAAGAAGTGATACATCTATCATCTGGAGACCCCACTTGATACTCCAAATAAAGCTATTAAATAGGAGAAGCCTCAATAAAAAAAAAAAAAATAAATCCAATCCTACATCATTTCTGTCTTTCCGGGGATGCTACCAAGCTGTTCTTTTTCTTTTTTAAAAAATTGTTTTTGACTCTCAGTATGTCTACAATATAAACAATATGAAATCAACACCACCATTTAAGATGCTGTGGTTTTGGAAATCTATACTGTATAAATAATCAAATAAGAAGGTAAAGGTCAGAATAGTGTCTTGCTAATAAGACTGGCAGTTAATTGGAAAAATTTGTCGACTCTGAGCTCAACTAAACTCCCTGTTGCATTTCTCCAGGAGGTGTCTGGTGTTTTATTTATGTGTGTAGTGTGTTGTGATTTTGCCTACTATGATTTGTGTTTGTTTTTCAGCCTGTTCTTGCAGACATTTGGCATGGAACTAATCCTCTCTCCAGCTCATCTTCCTCCACTTCAACCTAACTTGAGTTATAGCTTGATATTTGAAAGATTTCCTGCAAATAATTTTGTCTTGAGTGGGAGGATTATAATAATGTTCAGAACATTGATCTCAGTGAAACTTATAGGGCAAAAAATTGCACAGAGAATCATGAGTTTACCCACAGGCATAAAACATTAAATTAGTCAGAAAGCTGATAAATATGTACTGAGGGATGTATAATATTGAACTGACTGATGCAGTTAAATGGTTAACAAACAAGGTTCAAGGAACAGCTATACAATGCGATGCATTTCTAAGTGCTCTATTATAAATGTCATACTTTCAAAATGGCCTATAAGTACTCTTGTTTTATGGATGAATGGTAACTAATCTAAGTGTTCTCTAACCACTTGTTTTTATACAGAACTAAGCTCTGAATATCTCAGTACTGAAGCCCTTGAAATTATCTTCAGATAAGCAGTTAAAATACCAATGTGCCCAAAATATTTTGTCACTTCATTTTTTTAGTCTTGACTTGAAAATAGGCTAAAGAAAGGACTTCTTACAGTAGAAAGTGATGAAGAAACAGATACTGTCTATATCACGCAGTTTAATACCACACATTGGCACAACTATCAAGGAAACATTGTATGATTTCCCTCTAAAAACACATTGCAGCTGGAATGATAAAGAAAGTGCCTTCCTATCCTAGGCAATCAATATAATTTTCTGCAAAATCAGGGGAAATCTTTAATCACTATTAAACTTGCCTGAGCAGAGACTAAATATGAGCTTATGATTTGCTCACATTTACAATTTTCTAGATAAAACTTACTTCATAATTGCATGTAATAACCAAGGTCATGTAGAAACAGGGCTTTCTCCTGTAATCTATTCATTTTAGAAGCAAGGATGATTATAAAGCTATTAGACAACTAAACCTCCAACAAGTTAGCTCTTCAAGGACACAACTGGAGATGCACAATAGTAACTCTGAACTGCCACTATGGAGCTTGTGCACTATAAAGGAAATGGTGACTTGCAAATGACTGATGTATGTACCACTGCTTTGTATATAGTATAAAATATGTGCATACATTTTGCATGCGATGTAAACACATACAAAATATTTTTAAAGGAGATTTCCAGAAGGTGAAGAATGAGAAGAGTTGATCCAGTATTTAGATGTTCTTAAAACAGTAGAAACTGTCTAAGCTGAAGACTGTTGGTGGCAGAGGTCTGACTAGTAGTATGACTTTCAGGATATTTATTCTCTCTGTTTTAGGGTCTCTGTTCAAGGAACCACCACAGCTGCTGGGTATTTCACATGGCACCTGCAACCCAACACTCCATATCCAGCATGAAACCAGGTTTGCTGAATTTGATACCCAAAGAAACAGGTAAAACATTATAAAGACATAGAATGAGCCGATAGGACTGCAGAAGTCTCCACTGACTATGTTTGTCTGGACTTAGGCCCACAGCAAAAGCAGGCCAAAAGTGTTCCCTGACACTGTTAATTCCTGCCAATGCTACAGAAATACCTCTAAAGATTTTAGGCAGGATAATTTTCTTAAATACCATCTGTGGTGACAACCTATGACAGTATTCAGTAAGTTGTTCCACCAGCTACATACTGTAACATTTACAAATATTCATCTGAACAAGCTTAGCATCAACTGTGTCTAAACACAGTTTTGAGGTGGAGCAGCAGAGTAACCAGTTCCTTTTACCTCTGTCATGACCATCCCTCGAAGCCCGTGTAGAAGGAGAGATGAGAGGGTGGAACTGGACTGGATGTGACTCACGAGCTTTGCATGCACTAAATACTCTTGTGCACTGGAGCTGCATGACACTGGGTTTTCTCCCATCTGAAAAACAAATCCCAGTACCTGCCAGCTTGACACACTCGCAGTGAGGTCGCAGTGAACAATGATGCATGCGGGTCCTGTAGCTGCCTGCTTTGGTATCGGCAGAGATCATAAGATCCCAAAGGCTCTCGTATATGTTACCATAAACAGTGAACTGACCTATTCTTCTACTGCCCTCGAGACATTTGACCAATATTGTAGACAAACAAATTGACTAGCTATTATCTTTCTAATTTTGTTTTACTTACATGGATATTTTTACTTTATGTATATTATTAGTTATCTCTCATTCTTCTCGGACACATTCCTGGTTCACGTAATTTCTTTGTGTTACACTGGTCGGCTCTTGATCTTGATCAGGTTGTTACCACGCTCTGTTACTCTGCATGCTTCTTTGCCAAAGTGCTGTGCCCTTTTCCCCTCTCATTATTACAGACTGCAGCAATTTTTATTCTCAATGAAGTTGTTTCAACTTATCTCTGTGTTTAAGACTCTTTCTTCAGATGAAGTGTACCCACTCTGTCATTTGCCAAGCAGCAGTGCACAAGGGATTAGCTATTTCTGGAATACATTCAGTTACACAGCTCAAGAAGGTCTTTGTACTTTGGACAAAGACAGTGTCTCCCACTAGTTATTTATACTCTGAAACAAGACATATTTACGACAGGAGACAATAATTATGGTGTCACCAGGGTGTACAGACAGTGCAGGTCATGGATTTTCAGATGTCTTTTCTTGCTCCATTAGAAAAAGGGTTTACAAGAGAATTCAGAGTCTTCATACTTGTAATTAGATTGCCAGAAAGAGGAAAAAATAAATTCATATAGTTCATGCAAATCACTTACAGTAGATACCTCCTACAAGGATTTCTGTTCCACAAAGCAATGGTAGCATTATAACACTGCATGCTTTTGAGGAATGATAGCTATATCAACACACAAACATCTTATGCGTCACTCTGTCCACTCTGCACCTATCTGTGAACTAAAGCATGCATACACCATTTCAAACCAATTTCCTTCAGTCGGGTAGAAAATATACCTGCCCAACACAAATGCAAAATGAGAATTTCACCTAGAACATGTTCAAGATTTCTTAATCAATTTTCCTGTTGTGAAAAGAATTCAGCAGTTACGGGAAATACCTTAAGAAATTTTTCTTTAAAAACACTTGTCCAGTTGAAAATATGTTTCTCAAAATTTATTCATAATTGCTGAACATCATAAATACTTAATAAACACATAGTTGAACATTTAGATATAGCTTTAGCAGATCATGTTTAGCAATGAATGTGTACTTTTGCGCAGAAAAAAACCCACAAAGAAACCTGGAGAACTTTGGAGAGATCTCTAAAGAAAGAACTAGACTGAAAAGAAGGATGTTTGTTGCACATTGCTGTTCAAATCATTGCTCCCTCAGACGTTTAGGTCATGAATTATCTGCAGATCACAGCAGGATATTAACCAATCCATTCTGGAGATCAGTTTTGGGAGGGTATTTGAAGAATAAACACTCCTACTATATTGAGTTTACTTCTTCATTTTAAAAGTGAGTAATGCATACTTCAGATATGCCTGTTAGCTCCAAGAGCTACAGGTAAAAAGTCAAGGATTAAGAGCATGATGTGGATATTCTTCTCTGTTCTAGAAATCATCCAGTGAACAAAGACCATGAAAGCAAGTAATTAAATAGACAAGAAACAAAATGTGTTCAACAGGTGTCAACAAAGCTTACAAAAGAATTTAGGCAGTATCTTGGACTTAGTGGTTCAAAGGCAAGTGAACTCAGGCTTACCTTTATTCAGATAATATCACAACATATGTAGTCTTTGATATTCATACACTATTACTTCTACAACAAGGCTTACTGGGTACAAAGAGCAGTGTAAGTAATTGGTCTTTGCACTGATAAAATGAGAAAGAGCAGGGAGAAGTTCTGCCTTTAGGTATTCTTTCTGAGGAACAGTAGTATTTCAGAAGGGGTGTCAAGAAGGAAAGTTTTCTTCTTTTTTGAGGCTCGATAATCCTAGGAACAGTTTTTCTGAGTAGTTTTCCAAAATCATTGCTGTTCATTTGTTTTGTTTCATAAATGATTTGGGACCACGTTGTTGAACTGCTTTACATAAGCATCAGATCCATGTGAATTTCCTGCACAACTTGCTGTGCAAGCAATTGCACCTTGAGTAGTCGGTGGTAACTGCTCCTGTGCACCTACCAAAAGTTAAAAAACTAAAGCAAGCTACCGTGGATTGGGTTGCCTCCCATTAGCTGAAGACTGAGCACGTGTACATGAAGAGTTGCCACAGAGCAGCTGACACTTAGTAGCGTGCACGTATTCTAAGCCTTTAAACTAATTTGGCTCTTTAAAACGCCTGTTCATGTAATGTGCTCAAAGTGCTTATAATATCTCTCTCTCTCTCAATGTTTTAATAGCTTAATATAGACTTCTCTAGCATGTGCATTAAATGGCAGAACAGGTAATAAAAGCAGAAGTTTAAATACCTGGTCTACTTTAGGAAATTATACTGGTTTAATTTTGCCATCCTCATTCAAGTAGCATGAGACCCTTGTGTAAACAAGGATAACAACATTAAAATGTGTTCAGCAGTATTGGTCAAACCAGCTAAACTTGTGATTTAACTGTTTTCATCCTAGCTACACACTAAATGGTATCAATAAGTTAACCACTTTTCATAAGAAGCTTCATTTTTCAAGTGTTGTCAAGACCATTAACTGCCTATGCAAGATAATAGTGTAAGTCAGGATGGCTTCACCAGCATACCACAGATCACCAAAATGCTTTCTAATTATTTTTTTGAATGGAGAGATGAGAGAAAAAAAACCATCAGAAAAGCTAATAGCTTGAAAGTTGTTTTTTTTTTAAAGTACCTGTTGACCCCAATGAAGAGTGAATGAGAGACAGTCTCGGAGACTGTATACAAAGCTAACCTAGAAATTGCAGGCTGTGGTCACACAGCACAATGCTGCGCCAGGTTAGAGGTACCAACTAAACTAAGACATCAGATCAATATGCACAGCCCTGAACACTGAGTTCACTTTGCAGTCTAAGAATTTTGGCAAGGTGGTACCACACCCGTTAGCACAAAAAGAGAATCGCAGCTGCACACAAACCTGCTCGGCTTTCAGATCTCGAGCTGCAACTTACTAAACACCTTCAACCAGGACCGCTCATAAATGGAGCTCTGGAGGACACCACTGAATTCTCAACCTAATTTCTGGCAGGGTCAATCTAAAGCCTTCCTGACAGCTACTTGTCTATTTAGTTGTTATCACTTGGCGACAATTTGATTTCTTTCTTCATAGTTAATTCTATGTTAAAAATATGTTGCGGTGCTCTAGGTCAGTTGAGAGCCTCTGGAGGGGATTGTTCTTTGCCTGGAAAAATTGGTTATGATCAGATGGGAGATGGGGTCTGGTATGTAGCATGGAGCACACGGGGGTTGAAAAGCATAGCCATTAAGGGAGACTGCAGCATGAGCTTTGTCCAGGACTCTGGACAAAAGCTGGGTAAAAAGCCTGCAGCCAGGCCTTAGAAAGAGAAGCAAATGGAACACTTCCCAGGAGAGCCAGAAGGGACTACACAAAACATGTCGCAAAGCGGGTATCTGCTGGCAGTTACCAGCCTAAGAACAAGACCAAAGGAAAGCTGCTACCCAGTGAGGGCAGAGGGAACAGGAGAGAAATCTGCAGTCATTCGTTGCAATCTCCCTCACCTAGCAGATCTCAGCTTTCCTCACTTACAGTTCCTACTTCTAGTTTGGGTTTCGTAAAGACTACCTTTGGAGGCTGTAACCCAAACAATATATTTTATTCACTCACTGAAGAGAAAGCCGAGGATGTCCATCCTGATCTCTCTGGCTGGTGCAGATTACCTCTGTACACAGATGTGTAGATCTTTAAAGATCTACAGCTTTGGGGATTTCCCAAATTTCCAATGCATGTTTTTTAAAAGATTAATGATTTTTATTTCAGCAAAGTTGTAAATTCTTATTACTGCAAATTAAACCAAATTACTTCTTGTTCCCCTTCTCAGTAGATATGGAAACCAATAGCTACTGTATTTTTATAAGAAAATTTTTACACATGGTCCCATCTATCTTATCCAGAAAGTCTTCTTTTGTGTGAGACTAATCAAACCCAACGTTTTCCATCTTTCCTTGGTAGTCATATTCTTTAAATTTAGCTGCTCTCTCAACTCTTTCCAGCTTGCATAGATCCTTCTCAAAATATGGTACATAAAACAGAACTTTAGCTGAGACCAAAATGTGACTGGGTGTCAATGTATATGAAACAATAACAATGATAGATGTATTTCTGACATGATTCATATGGGCTTTCTGTTTCACAGATTGAATTCTCTATATCAGAAATTATTTTTCCAGTATGCAAGTGGTCTTTCACTGCTAAAGCAGAATAATTATCTCCCGGCATATGATACTTCTATTAATACATTAGAATATCATCTGCCTGCTATTTGGAAAAGTACCTACCATGTCTGTTGACTTGTTTTCACTTTCTGATCCATCATAACATAGAGACCCAGCCCTGCTGCTTAGCAGGACCTCCCTCATTTATTAATTTGATTTCTATCTCTACTTTGTATTTTGCAGTTGGATTTCCTCTTCCTGAATTCAATTCACCTATTCAATGAATCCAAAGATAAAGCAAAACAATGGCAAAGGGGGAAAAGAATTTGCTCCAGGTTTGCCTCTGGAGGACTAAATGGACTCAAATGTGCAGAACAAATGAAGCGTATTTCTTGAGAGTGTGAAAGCTGAAAAATATTATTAGACAAAGAACTTAATTTTCAATATCCATTGCCATCACAAGCACTGAATAGCAGAGGATGTGGGGGAAAGATGGAGGAGGAAGTGGTATCATTCATACTACTCAATCCAGCTAACTTCTACTCATACCTTTGAGAGTGTTTGTAAAGCCCTTCAGGATGCTGAAAATAAATGGTTTCTCTTCATTCCAGCACCCCAAACTACTAGTGAAAATACTGACTTACACCAAACTCAGATTAGGAGTTTGTCGTATTACATGTGATAAACCTTTTCAGTTTGACAGGCAGCAACTGATAACTACTATCCCATTACATTTTTTCAACCACTTGTGCATCAACATTACTGTAATTTCATCACCCATAATTTCATCATATTTCCCTGAGAGTGTCATAGGGGATATCATCAAAAGCCTTACTCAAGTCAAGAACTATCACATCTTCTGCTTCTCCTTCTGTCCTCTAAACCAGTTATCCTGTCAAAGAAGGAAATAAGGCTGATTTGTCGTTATTTGCTCTTAGCAAATCCATATTAGCTGTCTCTTATCACCTTATTATTCTTCAGGTACTTTCAAATTGATTGCTTAACAAATTGTTCCAATAACTTGCTAGTATTGAATTTAGGCTGCCTGCTCTATAATTCTCTGGATTCTCCTTCTCTATGGATAGGCACTACTATATCTGCCCTTTTCCAATCCCCCGGAGACCTTAACTGTCTCACGTTAGATCTTGGAGATAAATGCTGATGGTGTATTCAACTCTGACGATTTATTACTTGAAGCAGATATTTGTTTACAAAAAGAATCAAAGCTAAAATCAGTATTTCAAAGCAGAATGTTTGCAATATTATGTAAGTTTAGCTGCAAGTTAAGAACTTGCATAAACCCACTGGAAATATCATTGCCCTCGGGAGATGTTTGTGTCCATTCTTTACAAAAGTATTACTTCACTTAAAAATAACCACCTAAAAGATTATAGGTGGATTTATAAGAAAGTGTGGAAGGCAGGAAGGCGGGAAGGAAGGAAGAAAGGAATGGAGAGAAGGAGGGAGGGGAAGAGGGAGGAAAATATGTTTCCAAAAAGGTAAATATGGGCAGGTAAGAAGAAACATCACAGAATGACCCTGAGAATGGTTTCTAGCTAAATCTCCATCAACTGAGTACCCTAAAATAACAATAAATAAAACATAAACATAGTTTCCTAAAGAAGTACACATGAAAATAGTAAAGGTAGTATAAATCTGTCTGTTCTTGCTTCTACTTACATATGTGAACAACTTTCTGGACTGCCTCAGGGAGGCTGATCTGGAAAAACTAAACCACAGCTTCCTCCAAACTATAGTTCTCCCTACAGAGGTGTTTCTTATCAGTTTAACTTAAAATATTTCAGGCTTTGTGTATGTTTCTAGAAACACCTGTGAAGCAAATAGTTGCCCGGATTAAAAGAAAAAAAAATTGCAGCTTGAAGCTAAAAGACTGTAGGCTGATTTTTCAGACACTTTTGTCATTTAAAGCTGCCATTCTGTTTTTAGGTGAGAATGAAGTACTTTGCATGGAAATGTCTCCTAATTTAAAGAACCTTGTGTACATTTTTATTTTTGAACATAATCACTGGTGAAAGTTACTTAATTTGTGCATTCCTGACTCTCATACGTAATTTTATGCACCAAGTATTAACTGTAGTTTATTCGTAACAATGATGCTATTTGCATTCCTGACTGCAAGACCACAGTCTGTTATTATCCTCACTGGTCTGTGAAAATAGGATTCTTCCAGAGAAAGCCTTCAGTTTACCAAATCCCACTTTCACTCTGGTAGCAACTGGCCATAGAAATATCTAAAGTATGATAGAGGTAATATTTCAGCAACGAAATAGAGTCAATGCTGAAATTCTCCATTGGTATTTAATTGAATATACTCAACAATACTAGCAAGTAAATACTGACCGTACTTCAAAAACTGTCCTAGGTAGGTGGAAGCAGTAGCACATAGGGAAGAGTTACTCTGTAAACAGAAGGTAAGCATTAAGGTCATTTATCCAGTTTAAGGGAAAAAATAAGGAAACATTGCAGACACAGCTGGCTTTCAACATTTCCTTCTCCTTAGAACAAATTTGTCTTTTTATAGATTACAGTAAGCTGTAAGGAGAGTGAGATGTCAGGGAACTGCAAGAAATCCTTTATGAAACTGGACAGGGAGACAGTGACAACTGGCAAGAAGAGAAGACGACTAAAGTGGGGGGGATATTTCTAAGAGGCATCTCTGCTCACAGCGTGTCTCTTGTGGATATAAATAATGGCTTGATAATGAGTAAGGCTGTGGTTTCAGATGTCCAAACCTGATGAAAGGAGGCAAATTCTGTTTCTATCCGCTATTGTTCAAGTAAAAGCACATTTGCTGGAATGTGCTTCCATGTCTCATTGCATGCAGTCTGCACATATGAACGCCCCCAAGGCCCTGGCTCTGTCAACAACAGCATTCTCTTCTTGCTTTAAAATATTCCACATGAAGAATGTAAAACATGTCCCTCTCAGTTTTATCTGGCAAGAGGAAGCAAGAGACTACATTTAAGAGCTCATCTTTTGTTCCATTTCCTGCTAAATATGAATACAGCCTGTGCAGCATTTCTTCACAAAAATAACTTTTCATCCTGTCTTATAGCATGTCACTTCTTGTTTTCTAAAAGACTGCTACATTCAGAAATATTCTCTGGTTTTGAGCTGCATCCATTTCAGCTTTCTCTTGTGTCTTCCCCTCCCCCACAAAATGTTACTCGTTGGATTTTCAATCAGAACAGTCTATTACCTATTTAGATGTTCTAATCATCATCAAGGTACCTTGCGATTCAGGATTGCATCCAAAACCTGGAAATTGCCTGATTGCCTGACTGCGTGAGTGTGAAAATGAGTGAAAATGTGAACCTTATTTGTGGCTTTACAGCCAGTCATGGAAATAATAACTAGGAGAGTTAAGAGACTGTGGTGAGATGAGTGGTCATTATGCAAAACTCACCAGACAATCTAGCCAAAACCCAGACAAGGCAGTGCCACAGATGTTAACCATTAGATGTCAGTGTCTATAGAATTACTTAACATGGCAAAGATTGTGTGCTACCTATGGAAAAATATTAAGTTCATATTAAACTCCAACCAAAAAATGGATGTAACAAGGGGTTAATTTGATTCTGGCAAGTAGTATGAGAGCTCTTCCAACAGTTCCATGAGGGAGAAAGGCAAGCAAGACAATGCCTTTCAGTATGCCTTAGACCAATCTCTTTACAGAAATCTCTCTAGAGATAAGGAGAAATATTTGAGGAAGAAATACAGTCGAGTTGCAGACAGTTCTTACAAGACACAAACAGGGCAAATAATGAAAGAAGCATCTTACTGGGAAAAATGGGACAATGCAAAGCACTAAAGAAATCTTAAAAAAAAAGTAGGCAGAATGTTTTGGCAAAATAAAAGGCTCAATTAAAAACAGGAACAGAAAACAAGGTATGAAAATGATATGCATAAGATTAAGTTACTTGGAAACACACACAAACCAAGGGCACAATCGTTAAAAAAAGGCTAGCTGTGTAGTGACAACAAATGCCAAACAAAAACCAGCAGGATGGAAGGAACATTTTGACAAAGTGCTAATCCCTGCTGACCATGCGGATCCAAGCAGTCCAGGCATGCTGGAAGGACAGGGCAGCTTTCAAGGCAGAAGGGATGTGAGCACTACCGACAGAAAAAGGAGGCAGAAGGAGCACTGATGTAGATCAGAAGAGGAGAAGTGATGGTGCAGACAGCATAACTGCTGAGCTGTAAATAGCTAGAAGGACAACTGTGAACAAAGCATCAGAAGTACAATCTTTTAAGCTTTTGAGCAGAGGTGATACTCAGTGACTGGCAAAACACAAAGGCTGTATCAATCTATTAGGCCACCTACCTAATTCAGGCAATGACATACGAATTTCATTATCAGTTGCTAAAAAAACCCAAAAACAACCACACATAAAGAATGAGACTTTTAACAGGTTCAGCCCAGTTATAAAGAAAGCCATTGAGAAAAAGCATAGTTTCAGATGAGGTACTATTTGGATGCACCTACCCTGAGCCGACCAAGGACAAAAATGGGAATAGGGATTGTGGTGGTTGCTCTTTTCACTGACTTTATGAATGCACTCAGTTTAGTATTTAGAAAACCATTACAGAAAGCAGAAAAATCATATGATGTTCTGGATAAAACAGATTCTATTTAAAATGCATATATGAAACCTTCTCAAGTGACATTGATAGCTGGTTCACACTGGAGGTTAGAGTAGGAGTGAAGATGGACTTCCTGCTGTTTGGAATCTCTCTATGCTGAACTAGTAAGGGTGCTTTAAGAGGTGTCAGATGAGAAATTACATAAACTAGAACTAATCATCAAATATGCAAACAGCACCACACAGGGTCAATCAACAAATTGCAGAGAAATGCATTGTGGTGAAATTTCAAGTGTACCATAGAATTCTGGTTAGCACTGATGAGTCAAGAATGAGGTTTGATGAACGATGGGAAAGCTCATGGAGATGTATGCCAGCTATAAGTGTTGCATAGAAAATTATGAAATTGGAAATAAATGGTTATTAACAGCATTGTTAATAAGCTCATGAAAGCAAAATTCCAAGAGAATTCCTCAACAACCTGGAATTTGCTACATAACATGAAACAGGCTTCAAAACACTGAAGAAAGAATATGGGGTAATACAGAGTTATTTTTATGAGAACTTATGAAGAAAGATGTAGAATAATCCCTGATATGAGGATACAGGAGTGGCAAAATCAAGAAAGTTAGAATGGAAGGAAGACAGAAGACAAGAGAGGATGGCCAATAGCTAGACTGCTGTACATGGGGACAGGAATTAGGTTTAAAGAGGGAAAAACAGTGAAAAGACATCACAGGGGAATTCAGTGTTGGGTAGCTGCAAGAATGGAACGAACAACACCAGTCATTGACATAACATTTAAAATGTATTTATCAAAATAGATATAGCAAGTAGGTAGTTATCACTTTAGATGCACACCAGTCAAGGCCCATGTCCCTGCCCCTGGACCCAGGGAACAGGACATGCACCTCTGACCACTCGACGTGTCTCAGTCCAGGCTGGCAGCCCAGCCACTTTGCACAGCAGTACCACCACGGGCTCAGACTTCTGCACAGTGTGAAACTTCTGTGTACGGATGTTCCCCACAAGGGACTAGGAAAGCACCTGGAAAAATGCATCTCTAATAATACATAATATATACATAATGTACTTTCAGATTCTTAGAAATGATCCATGAACACTAGGAACTGTAAGACAATGCAATTTTAGAAGGAAAATAAAAAACTTTTGAAAAACAAAATGTTTCTGCAATGACAGTGCCCAGTCTATCCTTCTTTTAAAGAAAAGAGACTTCAGTATAAAGACTCAAAAGCTGGAATTGGATCAGATCACCACTATTTGGTTCAACTTCTGTTTACTTTGGTACCCTGTAGCACACTGATTATTACATGTCCCCCCCCTCTCTCCTGTAAAGATGTTATGAGCTTCACCAGAGCAGGTGCTGGAGGAAAGAGCCCGAGCTGAGGCTAACACAGACACCGAGTGCTGTGCCAGCTGCTAGTCTCTCCTCCACTTAAGACAGGACCTCGGAGACTACTGCAAGTAGGAGCAGGAGTACTATGTTTCTTCTTGATGTAGCTCTCCTGTTATCTCTGTACCTCTACTTGAAGCAAACCTCCTCGCTTTTTTCATCTGAAAATGTATGTAGCAGACATCTGAATAGCTCCTCTCAGAGTACTTATTCAATTTTGCCACAAGTAAGCCATGTAAAGATATTTTCATAGGTAATAATATATATAGATGCATCTGGTGGATAAAATGATAAAAGTTATCCTAGTACTTTGGGAGTCAAAGTAAAAATTGAAGCTTCTAGTGAAAATAAAGATCCACTAGCTCCATATCTTCAGAAATATTTTATAAAAAATGAATGGATGCATGGTAACTATTTTTTTATTAATCTTGGCCTCTGTACCTAAACATTTTCAAAAATGTATCCTGTAAGAAAGAAGACAGCACTGAATTGTGGTGTATATCTAGGAGGCACATATAGAAAAAAAATAAAAATTTCTCCTTTCCCAGAATTTCAGCAAAGTCAGTATATTTATGCAGAGGTGTGAAAGGCAGTGGAGCTTGTGGCAGGTCCCAGGTGACAAGAGAAATGCAAATGTTGCACCTGAGCCAGGAAGATGGTCTGGAGAACCAAGGAACAGTCAACCTCACTTCCATCCCTGGGAAAATCATGGAGTGAATCCTCTTGGCACATATTTCTAGGCACAAGAAGGAGAAGAAGATGGATTGACCAAGGGTTAAATATAGCTGACTGTCATTGTCTTCTATGATAAAATGATTGGATTTTTGGATAGGGGAGAACAGCATGTCTTTTACCCCAGTTTCATCAAGGTTTTAATAATGTGTCCCTCAATGTGGGACTAGAGACTTCCTGAGGTCCCTCTGCACCTGAATTATCCTACAGTCCTATATCATATAAGATAATCATGGATACATGAGCAAACTCTCTCATAAAATCTAAATAATTGAAATTCTTAGAAAATTTAGAGCAGATCTAATTTTAAGTCTAAATTCCTTACCTTAACAGTCCAAGACTCTTTTAGCAAAATCAGTCAATATGACACAATTCAGCAGTATGGGAGACAAAATAGGCATGATTTTCCCAACATTTTTTTTATTGATTTGGAATGGATTATTGAGAACCTAACAGAACCTATTAGATCCAAATTTGTTGAGGGTAAAACTTCATTTCTATAGTGTTTGATTTATGTATTTCAAAGTTTCTTAGCAAAAACAATATATCAACTAAGAACAGCTTAAAAGGCAAAGACACCATTAGAGTGTAATAGGTGCATATACACTAATAAAGAAGCAGACACTTCGAGGGATGCACTTTCACTGTTTTTTCTCTCGCTCCCACATCAGCTTAATGCAGTGTTAGAACAGGTAACTTCAGTAGGAGTGAATGAACTCTGAACAGCTTGGGCATCCATGCTTGATTTCCTTGAATCACTGATTCAAGCTGCTGTTTAAGTTCTGAGGCTAAGAATATAGCAGAATTAGACGTTTCACTAATTTCTGCAGTAAAAATTTCAGTGCATGTGAATTGGCAACAACGTGAAGTGACGCATAGAGGCTTGACTACTGGGCAGCTTTAGGAACAGTTAGGACAGAGGCTTGACTACTGGGCAGCTTTAGGAACAGTTAGGACAGAGGGTAAGTCATGCAGTGCCATTTGAATGTCGATGCTGTTTCGATATTCCATAGCATGATTGCTTTACGGTCACACCTTCTGGAGAAATTAAATATGTGAAAAATCTTCATGGTTTTCTCCATAGCTTCTACCCGCCAGCATTTGAACACAAATCAGATGCAGAAGCCTTCCTTGAGTTATTCTCAGAAGAACAACCTTCCTTATATGTTTCCTCTGAATGTAAATGTCAGCTTTATCATTAAGCGGGACATACAGCAGCTTGGTCTGGAAACAGCATCCTCTGCCATCATGAACCAGGAACAGAGCTCTTAAGTGCCAGGAGGTGGAGGTCAACAGGTGCACCAGACCCTGCCAACGCACTCTAACTTAAAGGTTTGTGCAAGACATTTCTGTGCTGTCCCAGCAGTCAGGATAGAAAAGAAATTGTAATTCAGTTTCATAGGATCTTCACAAGTTTCCATGGTGATGCAGGGAAAAAAAAACCCTGCAGTAACTCCTCCCTGCTACCAGTATCTTGGGAGACAGAGGTGGAGGTTTATGGTAAGGAGCAGGAGCCTCACAAACATTTCTCTGCTCACCCGCACTGATGACATGAATGCACATACGAGGTGGTGTGAAACAACCGACATGATCCAGTAATGCCAGAGGAGTTGTTGCTATCACTCATCAGTGCTATGACACCTCTTTTGGCAGTATAACAATACGGCTGTATAAGACTTACAGTTACATCTGTACATTCATTCCAGAATTTATTCATCTCTAAAATGGAAGTCCAGCTAGCAGCAGCTTAAAAAAAATAAACTAGAATATCACCTTCAGCTTATTTTTCATCCTTTCAGCCACCTGTGTTAGTCAATAGGAATGAGATTAGCTTTGGGAATATTTATTACTTAGAAAAGCATCAGAGGCAGATCACACCCCAAGGTCTCACACCCTTCTTTTTCAAGCCATGATTATGCCAGAGAGAATGCCTCTGTAGGAAAAATGGAATGGGATATAATGGGTTAAATATTTTTTTTAATATGGATTATATTCCCCTGTAAATTGATGAAAGCCAGGAGTCCGAACAGCTACAAGTCTCAGATGAATTCTGCAAGCTACACCTGTCAGGATGCTCAGCACCCTGGAGGACTGGAGGATTTTAAGACAGAGTTTTCAGAGTTTTATTTTTAACCTAATCTGAAAGTTTATGACCCCATGCTAAGGACTGCTGACCATTTGCTGTTCTCACTAATAGCTTAGCTATTAGACACATTTTGTAATTTGGTTATTAAGCAATCAAATAGATACTCTTTGAAGGAAGAGTCCCTTATAGCTATTTGAGACTGCACTATGGTATTCATGTTATGATGAATATAATTTGCATCCTTTGGGTGCTATTTCCTACTTGTCCTTGCCTAACAGAAAACATTAATATCACTAAATCTTTCAGAGGGGCGGAGAGGAGCTGGAGAAGCAAACAAATGTTGCTTATCCCCCAATTTAAAATCATCAGAACTATCCATAAAGGTAAGCTTTTAATGGGAGACTGGTGACTGACACTTCAGCTGCAATAAGATATATACACTGATGCTTGCACCCACTCAAAAACATAAAAATAGCAAATTTGGCATTCAAGCTTATATTGTTGACAGCATAATAATGCAATCAAAACTCCGCTACAGAGAAGTAAGTAATTCCCCAAAGCCTTTGCATCATTGCAAATCAACACCCACTCCATAAAGTTTTTATGAAGGACAAACTACTCATAAATATGATTGGAAGGTACCCTCCAAGAATTTCCTAATGTAAACACTCCGTCAATGTCATCCAAATAAATTATAAAATGCAATTAAACAAAAACCCTTTTTTTTTTCTTAATTAACTACTTTCTAATAAAACATTAACTTTGTAATAGCCATTGCACATAACTATTTCTTTAATAAACATCAGTTGGAGAATGAAGAACAATTTTTTCACCACATCACCAACCAAAGGAGACAACACTGAAATATGGCAAATATTTCTACCGGAAAAAAGGGTGTATGCAATGTTCTTAGAAATATTTCAATAGAGCCATCCACATATAACAGAGTGATCACAAAATCAAACCAACCATTTCAGTTCCCTAGAAATTGTGACTTCAGGGAGAACTTGGCTCATATTCACACCTGATTTAGTTACGTGGCTGCAGCTAGAGACAGTTTAGACACTCAAACCAGAAATTAGGCCCCCAGTGACTAAATTTTATGAACACAGCTCTGTTGGAGAAATACATGGTGAAAATCAGAAACCTCTGTTACTAAAACCTGTTTTCCTGTTTCGCAGAAAGAATGCTTCTGTTGGTAAAGTTTAGGCCAATTGGATAGATGAGATTTATGAGCCAGAGGAATACTGAGCCAGAGCATGTGGTGTTCCCTCTAAGGATGCTACTGACCCCCTGTGTCAGCACAATACAGTGGAGCCAACCCTCCAGCACCAGTCAGGACAAAACTGTATCTCAGAAGGAAATGCAGATGTAACTGGAAGAACCGTATCATTTATTTTCCTTTTTTTTTTTTTTTTTACATTATTTTTTTCAGAGAAATAATTTTTTTAACAGTGATTTTGGACCAAAATCACAAAGATAATTTTCAAACTTGGCACCTTATGCCAAGGAAAAAGATGTGCAAATAGCGAAATCACTCTTCCTTTGTTCAATACGGAATATTTTATTGTTCTGAAATTGAAATGTTGATGTCCTGGTTCCTGACTTGGCCCAAAGCATCGTTTTGTTGTCCTACAAGGTAGTCCCATATTGCTCTAAAAAAAAAGAAAAATCTCTTAGTTTTACATGTATACCATCATAAGGATCTTAACAAACCAGTGTATCGCAAGCTGTGAAACACTGCTGTTTTTAAAGGATAGCAATTGCATTTGACCCTCAGCTTTTTCAGCCCTTCGTTGTCTGTTTTCATGTAGTACTGCAGACAGGGTGGCTGCTACTGCAACAGACTGCATTGGTGTTATTAAGAAATCACCTGCTATGCAAATATGGGTTTAATCCCAATCTATTCCACTGCCTTGGAATGTTAGCATTCATGGTGAAGCTTGTGAACGGTTGAACATCCAGGGTCTTTGTGGACTGCTTGCTAAATTTTGCAGTAGCATTAGTTACTAAGCTGACATAAGCAATAATAATTGAACGCAACCACTGCTTGCTGTGTAGCGCCTTGACAGTACCACCTCACCACAAAGAAAAAACAAGTTCCCACCCATGTCGTAATGCTTACCTGGGACCTGCCTTTAATGGGCGAGCTGCTCCCATGCACTGTTTCTTCATGTAAAACAACCTGTTCAGTACTTCTGGGCTCCTGAGAGCCTGTAAACCACAGATTTTTATTTTTTTTCCCCCTGTATCGCGTTTTTCCCCTTTCAATTTATGTTCCCCTAAGAAGTGCTGCTAAAGCTACATGTGCAGAGATTAAAGGCAGGGTCTGCTGTGGTTTAGAGACATCAAAAGGCAAGAGCAGTACAAGACTGGAGTAAATTGCATGGTACTGGCTTTTGTTAGCCTCCAAAAGCCTCTCATTATCATTCTTCTTGTAAGTGCTCTCTACCACTTCTCTAGTGGTTGTAGATGCCCATCAGAGGTGATAAATACTACCTCTGGAGAGGGCACAGGTGATTTAATTGACATGTGAGAGGAGGAACTGGGGCGGGTGGGTGTAGTGACCCGTGAAAGCTGTTATTCGTGACACATCACACATTACGTTTCCTTGTTAATTTATTGTTTGCAGAAAACCGTTGCGGATTGTCTAAAACCAGATTGCAAACAGAAAAAAATACTTTTTGGTGGTAGTTTAAATACACTGTAAAGCCATGGTCTCACCACTGCCCCCTCACATGATGCTGGTATACTGGTGTAAAGGGGCTATATACACATACCTTTATACATATATATCTCTCTCTTCCTCTGGAAAGGCAAGTGCCTATTCCAGTGTAAGCTACCTTCAGAGTAGTATAACAAAATGTGCATTCTCATAAAATTACACCCCCTGAATGCATGAGAATGAGCATATTGTTTTTTTAAAGGCCCATCCATCCCAGTACCCTATCCCCAACACCAGTTTTTAGCAGATATAGATGAAGTGTGAGACAGAACAAAAGCATACTGTATTCCCCTGAGTGCTGTCCCATCTCACTAGTCCCTGCTGGAGGGATTTTCTGAGCCTAGTGTGGTTTCTATACTCAGAAGTTTAGGTTAGAAACCATAACATAATTTTACGTAGTAGCTCATAAACTTAGACCAGATATACGTCTTTTTTTCCTATTTCTCTGCACAATTTACTGCATTTTACAGAATCCATCTGCCTGCAGTTCTAATTCCAGGTGTCCCTGCTGGTATTCAGGATGGCTTATGGATTCCTTCCATTGCCCTCATATCTAGCTCATCACTCTCCCAATATTTCATTCCTTTCTGTCCATTTCCTGCAAATTTCAGAGGGATTGCTCCATTATTTGTTCTGTCACGGTGATCTCATTTTGCTCACTCATCTTAAATCTTCCTTCTTTTGTTCTTTATTATATAAGTGACTTGCAGCATAACACTCTCGCGATACCCTGTATGAAAACACCAGAATATTTTTTCTGTATGGACAGATCAGGAATGTTTCTCTCATTCTTAGTCAAATTGTTGGTCTTCCATTGAAATAAAAAGACATTACATATTTTTGTATCTTTCAAATGGGCCTCTAGACATACAATGTTCTTGAATTTATTGTAGAAATGTCCCTAAAGGACACACACCATTGTTTCACTTTTACAGGTAAATTGAAAATAAATGCATGTGGGTCATTACATCTTTGGATGGTTTTAGGGATCGGTTTTCTGGGTTTTTCTTCTTAATTCTGACTGTTTGGGACAGTGGTAAAATTAAATATATTTAATTACAAAAACTGGTTTAAATATCTTCTTCAGCAAAAAATGTGTTTGATTAAAACTTCCAATTTAACATATACTCTCAAAAATTTTATGTATGTAGAGGAATCTAGTTAATTGTTACTAGGTATTATGTTGTAGACATGGCTATATTGCAAAATACAGAGAAAAAACAAATAAAGAGTAACGAGAACAGCATGAATGTAGACTGATGACGGCAACATGAAAAAATGGTCTAGGGAATGATGAGTCATGAAAAAAGTTTGTGAAAAACTGTGTTTTTTTCCATTATGAGTTGTTGTGAGTTCACATAAAATATTCTTTCTCCTCACCTCTTTATTAGTTTGTGCTGGATGCAATGCCTCTATTTACACAGATAAAGGCACTTGCTCTGACACATTACACACATCGTAGGCCAACTTGTACAGGATCACTCGTGCACAGACTGCAGAGGGCCAGACCCTCTTCTGGGAGACTGACCACTTCCACACAGCCTAGTGCTTGGCTTGAGTTTCCTTTCCTTTGGGTGGTCACCCAAAGCATTTAATAATCATTTTCTGTGAGAATTTGAAATCACCTCAGGTTTACATTGCAGGCTAAAGCAAAGCAGGTTAATTAAAGCAGAGTTATTCTAGCGGTCTTCCAGTTTTTAAAGGGGGGCTACAGGAAAGCTGGGGAAGGACTTTTTACCGGGGCATGTAGAGACAGGATGAGGGGGAATCGCTTAAAACTGGAAGAGGGCAGGTTTAGATTAAACATTAGGAAGAAATTTTTCACTTTAAGGGTGGTAAGACACTGGAACAGGTTGCCCAGAGAGGTTGTTGAGGCCCCATCCCTGGAGGTGTTCAAGGCCAGGCTGGACGTGGCCTTGGGCAACCTGGTCTAGTGGGAGGTGTCCCTGCCTATGGCAGGGTGGTTGGAATTCGATGATCTTCAAGGTCCTTTCCAACCTAAACAATTCCATGATTCTATGATCTTCTAGTGTTAGGCTGAGGATAGATATGTGGTTTATGCCCTGGGGGCTTTTGACCAAAGCAGACATTGGGGTGTGCATGGTCTCTACAGGAAAGAGTTCTGGGAACTACCTCCAGAAGCCCACTCCGGTTTCATCAAGAAGGCAACTGATTTACTCCAACGCATATCACAGGAATGAATACAGTTTGTATGAGGCTGGCATAAGTAGTGGCAAAACAAGGAAGTAAATAATTTGGCAGCATAGGTATACTTAGTCAGTTCTCGAAGTTTCAAGGGTTTCCAAAGAGGGCCTTTTCACACCCAAACTTGGCATTATGGGAATAAATTAGAAGCTGGAAGTAATGAGTGGTATACTTTGCAGCACACATTTGGACAAGAGGAATAGGATAGTAACAAATGTGAAGGTAAATGAAAAAAGGTTTGCAACATGGGCAAAGCAGGATGGGAACCTAATTGGAACGCGAATTCTGCAAAAATATACAGAAACCTATGGTGATCTCTTTGAACTGAGTTTGTATACAAGAGAAAACTAAATCAGACATGACAGTAATGGGTTATGATTTTGTGGGTTTATGTTAATATAGAAGATAAAAAAAATATAGAGGAATCTATATGCACTGTCGAGTAATACCATACTTTCTCACACAGCTTCTCCTTTCTGCCAGTGTTTCTCCACATTTATTCAAGGTACACTGGAGGGAATATATAGACGTACATTTTTCTCCAGCTTCAGCAGCATATACTTGAACAAGCGAAATAACAGATTCCTCTCAGATCGTCAGTCTAGTAGGTGGTAGCACACCCACCTCTTCCCAAACTCCATTCTCAATTCTCCCCATTTTTCCCCTCTAACATGCATTGGAGGATATATTAATCCTAAAAGTGTGGAGGAGTTGCAAAACAGTAATATAACTAGTCCTGTCTGGCAAATTCCTTTATCTCTGTAGGGAAAGGCACAGGAAATGAAAATTCAGTAATTACTCATTAGAAACATGAAAGACAAAATAAAGGGCAAATACAAATTATTGGGGTTTTTTTTAAAAAAAAGACAAACTCAAATTGATGGTCACTGCTATTTCACAAATGTCTATGCTGTAAATGAAGAGTTTAGACAAGCATTATTTATCATCACAGTATTTCGAGTGGTAAACCAAGAAAGGAGAATAATATTTTGCTGACTGGACAAAGCAGAATATTAAGATATAATAAGGATATTAATAAAAAGAATATTTTGAGAAAAACAGTTTACCCCAGAATATTTTACAAAAGGGTGGGATTGCAGAATGTTATGTAATTTCTTCTACTAGTTTCCTATTTACTTCATATGCCTCCATAAAGGTGAGAGGTTTTAATGTTTTATTTCTTTTTGGATCACCTCTTTTTTAGAGCTTACATTTTTGCTTCATTTAATCTAAAATGGCAGTTACCCAAATTTAACAAGCACATTTCTGGACATAAGATCTTTCTAGATGACAAAGTCAAGAAACTCCCTTATCACAGTAAATAGCTGAATGATCACTTTGTAAATTTATCTGCAGAAACATGAAGTACAAAGTAATCTTATAGGTTTTAAGGAAGTTTCGTTCTGAAAAAGAAAACTTTGAAAAATCAGATTACTTATGTTTGGAATCCAACTCTATTAGCTTAGATTTAATAACAGCAGCATAAAAAAAATTTTGTGTAATATTTTTACTGGGAAATAGGAAATCAGGAAGATTAATTTTTCTCATTTTAGTATTTTTTAGAACTTAATCTTGGACTGAAATTGAGCTGCACCTACTTCTTCGTTTGAAGATATTGCGGATGATTTCTGGGTGGGCCTGGGAGAAAAATACATTTTTTTAGCAGACATTGTCTGTCTTGCTGCTAGTAGTAGCAAAGTCCTGCCACTTCTCTAAAGCATTTATTTTTAAAACCTTATTTCATCTATTCAAAAGGTATTATAATTAGCACTTATCTGTCATCTTGAAGTCTAATTAGTTAGTCTTGCATTCTTATTAAATTAGGAAGTACTGAAGGTCATGTCATACATCATTTCAAAAGTAAATGCCCCCTAAGTTTTTAATACAGTCTTGAAATTTACCACTTTTACAGATATGACATTTGGCATTCAAGATTTCAACATCATTAGAACACAGGTTAAAAAGAAAAATCCAGGTTTTAAAAGTGCATTGCTTTTCTTATTTTATAAGGGGAAATTTGATTAAGTATAGTCATTTTCTAAAATCACTGAATAGCATGATTCACCATTTGCAGAGGCTTTATAGTAGCTTATCTCAATTGCTTTGTTGGAGTTACTCCTGTGTATTTTGAAATGATCTGACACTGAACTAGGCCCAATTACTTATAGGTGTTTGTCAACATTTGTGGGGTCATATTCAACCCAACAAACCTGTTACACAGTCTCTACTGCTCCCTGCCCCACTGATTACAGAAGCAGGATCCTCCGATGGCAAAAGAAAGCCCAAGTGACTTTTTGCAATGGAGGAATATACGGAGCTGGGAAAGGGTCCAGAGACCAGAGGTTTTCTGGGGTGAGGAAAAGCAGAGGTGTAGGAAGCAGTTTCCAAGTCCCCTGCAAAGGGAGCACAGGGAGAGGGCGCTGAGTCACCCACAGGAGAGAGGCGGGAGGCTGTGGGGTGCAGGTCTCACTTGTGAGTGCCCCTGGCAAGTCAGTGTCTTGTGGAAGGAAGGGATCAAAATTCACAGATGTTTCCTTCAGCTTTTACACCCATGGCTTTGCTCAGCTGGTACCAGCTCCTTTACGGCCTCAGCTGGAGAGTCCTGGTGGTTCAGCATCTCCTGGGTGCTCCTTAGCCCAAAAAGGCAGCCCCACTGTACCTTCTCGCTGCTGCGGGCACACTGTTGGGTATGAACAAACATTCACATCAGCCTGCACAGGAATAGGTCGTTTCTGTGTGTCTCTCTCTCTGGTTTTCATGTCTGTGCTCACAAACTGCACCTGCAGTTTCGATACAGGCTGCTAAGAGAAGATTTTACACCTGGAAGAAACTGTGCATTTGAGACTCAGCAGTGAAAGTTTCAGCAACTTTGGTTGTTTTGCTTATTACTGTTCCCATAATGGAATTCTCAGCATTTGTTATCCTTAATGCAAATATTTGTGCAGCAGAACTGTTTCATTTTTTCAAAATAATTTAGAAATAAAAATCCATCTGTGTTGTGACTTTTATTTAGGCAGTGCTTTAGACATTACATTTGGGTCTCTATTGGTATAAATAAAACCAATAGATTTAACTATTGGTTTTATTGGATAAAAAGCATTTGGGGTTCTTTTTCTGTGCTTTCTTTGTTTTGCAATGCCTGGCTCTCTGATAGAGTTTTATTTTTAAGGCTTCACTGTGTGTTTTGCTGCCAAGTTAACCAAAGAACTGGTAAAAGATTGTGCACCTGCACCACACTTGCTTTCATGAGCAGTGTGCTCAGAGAGAAGGGAGTGAGGTGAGAAAGAACTCAACAAACAAAGCTACAAAGTGCTAAATCCAGCTGCATCTCAATGTGGTGAATCCTTGGAAGCCCTTTGAAAGGATGTTGGCATATCTGTCTCTTCTATCACAACAAATTGAAAAATGTCTTAATTGGCTTAAGCAGATCTTTCAGTAACTATTCCAGAGTTATGCTTCATAGCAGATAACCCATTTTGGGGAGTCAGCCACTTCTTTGATGGCTACAGCTACACTAAAGATTATTAACTGGTTCTAAGCTTACAGTTTATGATGGAAAATAGGGCACACATCAAAGAATGTTGGTATTATATTTTTCTCAAACTGAAGTACAGGGAAGTAGGAAGTAGAAGAAAAGGAAACCTTAAAAGTGGGGCACCTGGTGAGAACGATGAACTTCTTCCTAACGCAGAGGAAATTCTAATTCTTCTAGTAGACCACTACAGTCACTTGCAAAAAAGGTAGCGCCCACCTTTCAACTCCCTAAGCCTAACAATTAGGGCTCAGAGATATCAACCTGAAACCCAGAATCTGATAGCAGGTACTCCTGAAACACCCAGGAGTATATTCATCTGATGTGCAGCCTCATAGCTTTGTAAATACAAGCCTACATTTTACTTACAGTACTGCTATTAAAAAACAAACAAAAAAAAAAAACCAACCCCAAAACATGAATACATCATTCACAATCTCAGCTAAATCCCAGTTCAACCTCAAGATCAAGCCTCAGGTCTTACACTGTCAGCTTAGACATCTCAACGTTAGGCAAAAAAAAAGGAATATTATGTAAAAGTGTAAGGGCACAAATTTTTGCCTGTGGCATGTCCATAAAAGTTTTGTTTCCCACTATGTCAAATGTTGTTGCAAGATTAATGATGTGGGCCACCCTAGAAGCATGGAAATCTAAGTCCCCATGCATCCCTTTTTAAAAAAGAAAACTGGCATTCTGCAAAGCCAGTTGTAGCCCTCCATCTGCTCAGCTGAGAGGCTGACGATGCCATGAGTGTACTGAGTCTCCTTTTTCCTCATATGATAAATTTGAACTAAATAGTTTTTGACATCTTTTAGGACAAGTCAGAGTCAAAGCAAACCAATTGCCTGGTTTATGCCTGAGGCCTAGTCAAGCAGAATAACCAGAGGACAGCCATTAATCATCAACAAATTACAAAGCAATCACCATGCCAAGTCAAAGGTAAAATCAATTACAGTGACAATTAAAGAGGTCAGATATCAGACCTGAAAGGTTTGCAGCTAATAGATGTTCTAATACAAGGTAGCAGAGAGTGTAGTCTTCTGAATCTTCAACTAACAAACTAGATGTTCCCTGGAAGGAATAAAGCGATTAGTAGCAATTATTTGTATAAGCTAAACACAAAACCACATATAGAAATTAAACTAAGGAGCTAATCTCCTCCCTTGCAAAGAATAACTGATAATTAAAGTAACGATAATATTGAGCGTTACGAAGCTTCTAATAATCACAGTTGCTTTTAGCTGCGATTATATCACTAGGAAGATAGGAATAGAAGAAATCAGCACCTTCCTTTTCTTTAAATTGAGTGATACAAAGGCAAAGGAAAGTGCGTATTACTTAGTGGCCAGGGTCAGGAGGAGTACAAATTGTTCCATTTACTCCTATTCCTGGAATGAAGCAAAGTCTAACACTTTTCAGTCTATACCTCTGTGCAGCTAAATGTGTCCTTCCATTGACATACTATAACATGTTTTTTTTAAGTTGGGTTGAAAACGTTCAAGAGACCTGAACTGAAATGAGAATTCCTGAAAAGCAACAATCAATTAAAAGGGAGAACGAAGGTCCTATCACGTGAGAAGGACCTGAAAGTCCAGGAAAATGAAGAGAATTCAGATATTAATCTTCCAACCAAAGCTCAGGGAAACCATCATGCTGCTGTAAATACACAGTGTCTGGTTTGAAGATAGATTTTCATCTATTGGGCTTCCTGAGAACATGAATGTAGAAAGCAGATCCCTCCTGAGAAGACCATGCAAGCAGATTGAGACACTGCTGGTAGACTCAGGCTCCTGAATGCAGTTTCTCAGTTGAGAGAGGTGTCTCCTTGAGAGTGTCTCCCTCTGGCACTTAGACTTCAGATACAGTCTGGATTTCTAAAAAACAGCAACCCTAAGTCAGTCCACATTCACATTGCTTCCAAGGAACAGCCACCAAACAATACTTTTCTGTCTCGGCTCATCAAGGATCCTTGGAAAGTAGCCCATAGTTAACATCAGTTGAAAAGTGCTTCCTGCGCTATGAATGAGAAATTTCTGTACGCAATCAAAAAAAATTTCTAAGAAAGTTCAGCAGCAACAACAAAATAAAACCCAACCAAAAACTCACTCCCATCAAGTTTTAAGTACAAAATACGATATCATTGAGTGTTTTATTCGGGTTCTACTTCTTATTTCATTCCTAAGATCTTTTGCTCTCAGAATGTCTCTAAGCTATGAATCAAAATTGAAAATTCATGGTGATTATGACTGATTTTGAATTCCCAACCAGGCAGGGTCATTTTATACCAGACAGCTGATAGCCAATGCATTCAAGTAGAAGGAATTAATGACGGACTCATCCTCCTTGCCTATTAGAACTAAATCCTCATATTAGTCTTTTGGGTTTTAAAAACAATTATTCAAAACATTAAAAAATTAAATATTCATATAAATATGCATTTAAAAAGCAACTGCCAATAATGAAATTTTAAAAAAGCTAGTAAGCAAAATGCAAAAGCATACAAAAATGCATGGAAACTGCTCTCATGCTCATACTTTCTGACATGGAGTCAGCACAAGCAGGTCCATTTCTTCCAAACTTCCAGATTTTTTTCATAAAGTAATTATGGAATAGCATCCGTTTATCACTATGTAAATGGATGTGCTCAGTAACTGAATCCAACATACAGAATAACTAACTCCATACAGAACTATTCTTTAAGAGTGAAATGGGCTGAAACCTAGCTTATCTCTGCTGACAAGTTGCACTGTGGGCCAAAGCTCATATGGTTATTATTCAATTTTTAATGGGAAAAGTTTCAAAATATGTATTTATTTCACTTATAGCTGTAGAATTTCAGTTTAAAAATCTATAGAAAGTAGGGGTAGGAGCTTTTATTTTCTTTTTTTTACCATGAAATATGCTTTTTCTTTCTTATTTTTCTAAGAAAAAAATTAGAGATATAATGACCACTATCAACTGTCTCAGACTATAGGCAATGCAGTGACGTATTTGTCTCTAGATATAGATACTATATGTTTTTAATCTGTTCAGTTCAATAAATGATTCACAGCTTGGACTAAAAATATCAGTTTAATGTTTTAATCATTTCACTGAGATAATCCATAATGTTTTAAAACACATGCGGGTCAATATTAAAACCTTGAACTTAGGCAACTCATTTATCTCCAATATTAATCAATTCATATGTTGATGACTAGTCAAAATTATCAGTGGTTACAAGGTCTTAATCTGTTTTTCCAATCAGATATGGACAACTTCTTCAGGTTGAGGGGTTATTTTTATTCCTAGATGGATACCAAAGGTTGAAACAGCTGTATGTGTGAGGCACTGTACCGGGCTCAATAAACTGTTTGGCCTCACTCGATATCACATAAGTGTCCTTGTGTCCCTTCCTTTTCCATGTAGTAGTACCTCCATCTAGATGGGTTTGTGCTTGTCCTCCTGACTGAATATATTCCAGAGGCAAAATACATTTCCTGTATATGTGAAGTCTAATAGCGGGGCCACCAGCTGACCTTCCCTGTTTTAGATATGCTTTACATTTTCCTGCTTCTATAATTTACTTCAGTAGTTAGCTTATTCAAAGTCATTCCTTCCCTACCCTCTTATAATTAACCTTTAATAACTTTTTTCTGTACATAAGCCATGAAAGTAAAATGACCAGTCCAACATAACTGTACAAGATGTCTTTGAATTATAAGAAATTACATTAAGTCTGGAGAAATATGAATATTCTTTTCTTACTTTGTCACTAACTTACTGTCTGTCCTTGAGCTTTCTGTATACCTAGATTTTCTCTCCAAAATGGTAAAAATAATAATGAAATATATTTTTTGCACACGTGTATATATTCCATATTATATATAAAAGCCATTCTCTTTCAATTTTTTATAGCCTTTACTATAGGCCTGTCTCTCAAGCTTTCAGTGTTAAAGCTAAACTGCATTAAACACAAACGGCTACTCTTACAAAGGGAGAACACCAATCTGCTGGGTGAGACAAATCAAGACATAGAAACGCCCTTCTGCCCGGTGGAGTTCTGCAACATAAAATCTTTCCTTCAGCCTTGCTTTCTAGTATAGCAAATTTCAGCATTTTCCCAAGTCCCAACAAATTCTGAAGAAACCCCTCTGCATTCCCAAGAAAACCACCCACAACTACAGTCAAGCTCCTTCCTCTGCACCAGGGTGTCTGCTTCCCTCATTGTGCATCATGCCTGCATCTCCAGGGATGTCCTCTTGCAGTGCATGTTCAGGCTTTGCCTGGCAATGAAGATTACCTCCTCCAGCCGAAAAAGTAGGCAACTGTCAGAGTAGCAGGTTGTTCTCTGCTTCAGAGCTCAAGCCTTTTTTTTACCTACAAAATATTAACACATTAATCTATGTATGAACGAGATGAGAATAAACACACCCATACACTCTGCCAGTCCTCCTACCCTAAGTTTATAAATTCCTTTGCAATATAGGGAACTGCTAGGTCCAAAGTGGTTCTTTACAGATCTCTGTCCTCAGGCAACTTTGTCCTTGTGCTGCAGCCTGGAGACCCCGGAGTTCTAAAACTAATTTGCTTGCTTTAGTCTTGCACCTTCATTACTCTAAAAATGAAAGCTCCTCGAATTACCAAATTCTTAGCCAGACCATGTAAGTTCTATGACAAACCCCCAAAGACCACCTTGCCACATAAAAATAAATTGTCCTGCCATAAGTGTTCTGAAAAACCTACTACCTAGCAGAATATCTCCTTGTTATAATGAAAAATATCAGTTGCATTATGGCTTGGATTTTTTTTCCCTGTCTGAATGATAAAGGCTTAGGAGACTGATTGCTTCCTGTACACGAGAAGGTCATTCTATGAACTGAAAGTTGTGAGGATTGGACAGGCTAGGACTACGTCAGATTTTGTTTACTGGAAATATTGAATAGATACTTAATGACCCAGAAAGAGTTTCACAACTTTTACAGCAATTGCAAAGGAGTTGCACGTAAATACATATGATACCTATAAATCAAATACATATACCTATAAATCAAATAAATAGATATGATATCTATAAATCAAATATGATACCTTTATCATGAAATATCTGGATACATTTCTAAGAAATTTTGCGATAATGCTGTAGATGTCACAGAGACAGGGGCAGAGGGAAAAAAAGTGAAGTCTATTAGAGAAAAGGTGCCAGTGTAGGACCTCCAGAGATTGCAGGGTTGATAAACAGTTATTGATTCAACAGTGTAAGAATTACAAGATAGAATAAAAAGAGGAGGGTAAAATAAGCAGTGGTGATTGGGGTTGTGGGGGTGGTGGGGTAGGAGAACCTATAAATAAGTCATAGATTCTAACAGGACTAAAATCTATTTGTAAATTTATTATTGAAATAGAACACTGGAGAAAGGATGTCATGATGTAGAGTATGATCAAACCCAATTGACATAAGAAATCCCAACAAAACTTCATGAAATAGTGCAACAGATGGCTGGAACCTGCCTAGAAACTTTATTGAGGATCAGCAACATTATCTGTGAAACAGTTCAAACTGCAGAGGTGGAAGAAGAGCTATTCAGCAGCTAAAAAAAAAAAAAACAGAAAGCTCAGTCAGATACTCATCCTGAAAAAAAAATCCTCAGCCAGCAGAGTTTGTGTTATATGTTGATATAGATAAAGACATATGTTTTCAGTCTAGGTTGCAGTGTAATGTTGGAACAACTTGACCTCATTTTAAATGGGCTAGCTCAGGTATTGGAAGCAGTGTAAATGCTATGCTATGGTATTTGTTCTGCAAAGGCAATTAGAGCTCTCTGCTTCTATGGCTAGCTTCCTTCTAATGAGTTTGCTTGCTACTTGCTTATCAAAGCAATCTAGCTCACTGAAAGCTATTTCCAATATCTCTGCAGTCTTTAAAAGGTACATGTACCCAGATGTCACAATAATGTAAGACTGAAACAAATGTTATTGGGACTATACTGCCATTTTCCTGTCTGGTGAGAAAAAAGGTACTGAACAAATTCTACTGAGATAGCTATAATAAGCAAAAAAAGTCTGAAAAACAGGTGTGAGGGCAATGTCAGCTACCCAAATAAATGCTTGCCTTCATTAAGGGCTGGAGATCGCACGGGCAAATCAGTGGCTTAGTTGCATTCCAGAAATCTTTCCTGGGAGAATATGGTCTTTGGTGCGACTTCAGTTCTCACTACCAACCCCCATAACACAGATGAACTTCAAGTAATTTCAGCTTCCCCGGGGTGATTTCAGCTTTACCTGGTTTAACTCTGGAGTAAACTTAAAATGCACAGATTCAGAAGATGAGGGACCACTTCTCTTTGCTGGGACCAGGCACCACTGGCACTAAAGGCGGGCCTGCACTCTGTCCCACTAGGGAGAAGCAAAAGAAGAGAAAAGATGAGGACAGCCTGTTAACTGTTCTTGCACCTTACCTTCACATCAAAACATAGCAAGGGAACTCCTTCCTTCCTTATTCCTAGGTCCCCGGTCTATATAGTAGCTCTGCTAATCGTGTCTGATTTTACATGGGATAGATCAATTTGCTCCTTGATGCACAGTACCAAGAGAGCTACTTTGTAGATATATGTTGTTTGTCAAAGGCCTGTACCAATCAAATCTGCAGAAATCTGGTTCACTTTTAAGACCCTCTTATGTTCACCTTCTAGTGAGTTTAAGCATTTTTTTACTTGACTGTTAAACAATTTTTTTTCAGATTAAAGTAAAAAAAAATTTAAATTTCAATTGACTTTAAGAGTCTTGCAATGTTTTATCTTGATTAGACCTTTAAATAAAGCCCTCTTTAACAATATTATTTTCCTTAGTAGTGGGAAATCTATGCTGCTACAGCGAAAATCGACTTTTCTAGTGCAGCTCAATTTTGACTTGTAATGAAATTCTCTACTACTGCTGAAATTGGCATCTTCTAAAACATCTTTTAAGATTTTGTCCATGACAAATGTTCTTGGAACTGCCTTCACAGCAAGGTTTATATTGATGACAAGAACATGGAAATAAAAGAAAGGATCAACACAAATTTCACATATTGCCTTCAGTATTTCCAGGAGAGAGAGATCCATTCATTGACTATTTCAGAAGTAACTGTCCCATTCACCTACTTCAAGGTCCCTTTGCTAGGAATGCACCCGAGTAAGGTACTTATTGCATAAAGAAAGACTACCAATTCAGCATACTGTAGTTTAATAACTTAATTTCTTCCCAGTAAGAAGTTATTTCTCAATAGAATATGTGAACCTAATATTCCTCAGTGCAAGATAAAATATATGCATTTAAAAAAAAATCACTTATGATGCAGTCAGTCATTTTGGCAGAGGAGAAGTCTTACTTGTGGTGTCCAACATGGCAAAATTCAGTCTAACTAGCTAAAATTCAGGAAAGACAAAAACAACTGAAAATCAGATCTTACAATGGAAATTGTCAGAGGCATTGATTTCTGTCACACAAAGAGGCATACACATACATATAATAGTCTCTCTATTTTTCTTATTCTTTCCCACAACACAACCCATAGAATCACAAAACTTTTACTAGTAAGCAACCATGGGAACAGTAGACATTATATTACTTCGTGCACAGCCACCTTGCATGCAAATTGGGTCTAAAGCCCTAGGTAAATTTCAGTCCTAGCTACAACATCTTGAGGCATTAAAAAGCAATTAGAAAATGAAAGGAAGAAAAAGGGCTAACTTAAATCCAAATAGTAGATCCGATCTAGAATCCTAGATTCTGATTCCTAGAATCGAATGAACAGATCTTCCAGACGTATCTCAGAGCGTGATTCAAGTTTAGATCATGGTAAAAATGAAACTATTCAAGAGGCTCTCCCCAAGCCTCTGACAAAGAAAAAGGAAGTTAAAATGTTAGTTCTTGTATAGATCAAAACACTTCTTTGGATAAGATTGGTTGCGTGTCCTGGTTCAGCTACAGTTGCATTTGAATGTCTCTAATGAAATCCCAACATTCAAACCCATCTACAATTACACATACAATCTTTACAGTGGTTTCCAGCTGCTCAAGAGTCTCAACAGATATGTCTCGAGTAAAACTAGGAAGAATAGTGCTTTGTTGTCAGAATGAGTAAAAAAGCAGATAGGTAAGTATTACAAAAAGATAATGGTACTTACTGCAATAATAACATTAGGTACATTCAAGTTGCCTTTACAGACATCTTCATTTAAGTATACTGTGGGGCACAAAGAAATGTTTTTCCTCTGAATTCAGAAATACAGGAAATAACTGACAGCACCACTGACTTAAATGCTTCTTTATAAAGGAAGACTGGCAACATGGAGTGTGATTCTTCTCTGACATTGTGCCCTAATTCTCACTCAGATATTAATAGGGTAGTCTGAAAACCAGGTGGTAAGCAAGCTGGCAAACCAGAACAGCTATCTATAACAGGTGAGATGAATCGATGGACAGACACATGTTTTTGTATCCATTGATGGTAGCAGAACTCTAGCATGCCTAGTTGAAATATGGCAACTAGGTGAACTAATCATAATGAATCCCTGCTGTGTATTATATGCCAATCTCAAACAAAAATTCGGCTTGCAGCATCTTTACTGACGCTTCCACCAAAGTCAGTCTCAGTACTATGTTACTGCTGTTTTGGTAGAGCTATATGAGGGTCTCTAGCAATAGCTGTTAGCTAGACTCAGTCAGCTGAGTCTCAGAGTGTCTTTCCACTCTCTGTCTGCCAGATTTCTTTAAAAAATTTCATTAAACCTTTAATAATCATAATCAAAACAAGGTGAGAAATAAAGAGGGAGAACAAAAAAGAAAACACTATCCCTCTCCCCCCCCCAAAAAAAAAAAGAAAACCAACAGGCAACAAAACCAACCAACAGAGGAAAATGAAAAGGAAAACTCAGGAATAAAAGTAAAAGAGGGCAATAAAGGAGAGTGAGGATGAGAGAAGGAAGAGAGATTATCAGTAAAACAGAGAAGGAGAAAACAAGGAGGGAAATGGAAAGCAAATACCAGAAAGGTTCAGGAAAGGGATGAGAACGAAGATGCAATTACTTCATTTATTCCAATTAATCCAATTGATTTAAAATCTATAAAGATTTACATGAAAGCCCTAGTTTGTAGTAATCATACTCACTCATAATTCCACCTTGCTTTTGCAAATTTTTAAGGGCAAAACCCAATACGATTATAAAAGGAGTAGCAAACTAAAGTAGCCCACAGGTTGATAACATCAGTATCCCGTTCTTGTGAAAGCTAAATAAATGCAGCTTGTCTGTGGGAAAAATGAAACCAAAGGTATTTCTTTGATTAATTGTGTCTGTAAAACTAGCTAAATTTTGCAAAACTGTGTCCGTAAAAAGGTATCATGCCTTAACACCCAGCTGCACTATAATGTGAAAACGAGTCAGCAGGAGAAACATACTCTCATTTGAGTTCCTATTGTTTACACTGTTTCTATTAAATCAGCTTCCTAGATAGTTGAAGTAAAATTCATGTCAGCATGGGAGCATTAATGCCTGCAATCTGAACAGAAGAAATCCTGATACTTTAGTCTGAATGAAATGTGGCAATATCCATTTCATTCAACAGCCTTCTTTTTGTTGTTTGCTGTTCCTCAGTCTTACGCTATTACAGATTCTCTAAAATTACTTTATGTTGAAGGAAAACAAAAGAGTTGTGGAAGGCTGTCAACTTGTAAACTATTTGGCAAAGAATAACATAAAATGGGCCTGCTGAGTATCCATTATTTCTGTATTTTGTGCCTGAAATGATGTAAAAAGACAGTTTATAACTAAACAAGGTATGTCCTTCTTACCAATCATATGCTGCCATAATCCAATTTACTGGGGTAAAATCCATTTTACAGGGAGACAAAGAATATACAGGCTGGTACACTGATAGGGTATAAAACCTCCTTATACACAATATACTGCTCAAATCGAGTTGCCACTTCAAGTTTATTGCTTACTCACTAGTATTCGCTTTACTTTTTTCTGTGAGACATTATGCAAATTCAAAATGAGTTTATTTCACACAGTGTTTGTGAGAAGTAAGATCCAGAACTGCCAACAGGAGACAAGCCAACTGTATTTTAAAATGTGATCAAATTCACCCATAGTAGGGATTACAAATCAACATGGTGTTGAAAGAATAGGGATTTCTAATCTCAGTTGTTGTGCTAGTTGTGGACAAGGACTTGCAAGACTTTGTGAGTGATACTTAAATAATAAGGTCATGTTTGTAATTTTTTTTCTAGTTCAGGTTTCCAGACTGCAGTGCTTCACAGCACTTTAGCAAGATACAGTTCCATGTTAGAAGGAATTTTTTCAATACGCTGTCACGATTACAGTTCTAGGAAAGCGGACAAGTGTATATTCCAGTATACTTCACAGTAAATTTTGGGGATTGTCAGCTTCTTCTTATGTCTGCCTAACTGTACTTTTCTCATATAAAAAATTAATCACGTGACCATATCTGAATGGAAAAGAAACTCCTTTGCTTCTGATACCTCAGATCTGGGACCATTTACTGGAAACACATGACTCTGTGTGTGTGAGTCTGAGTACCAGCAACTGGAGTGAGGCTACAGACCTCGGGACATTCAAATGTGCGGATGCTAGCAGCTGGAAGACCAGGGATCTGGGACCAGCTACTGGGCTGATCAAGTGGCTAAGGGCAGCAATTGGAGAGATGCATATAACGTGTACGTGCATGTAAATATATACGTATGCATATACTCCACTAGCAGACTTCAATCCTGACCAGATGGAGGAGAGGAACAGGACTGGGCAGTCCATGCTGCGAGAGAGTGCGAGTTTGTGCGATACCTATATGTTTATGTGGGTGCTTGTGAGTCGCTATTTTCTGTCTGTGCTGACCTGTGCGTCTGCACATGTGTGTGCATGCCTATCACGAATATGCACTCAGCCTTGTTCCCGGGGGCAGGGAGCCACGGCAGCCCCACAGCTATAGGGCTAGTGGATGGAGTAACCATTGTACTGCTGGAGACATCTTCTGCTGAAGTCCAGAGTGTCCCTTGTGAATTTCTTGACATCTGACCACCAAGATGGCAAACCAGCTTATCCTACTCAGGATTATATTAGTCCCACTGACTGTAGAACAGGTGGGTCCCATCTTGAAGGAGTACATCACCACAGTTCTCTCACATAGAATGCTGAGTGGTGACAGCTTATGATGTGTAACAACGAGGTCTGAATTCAAGCTTACAGAAGATTCCTAAGAGGATCCGGATCACTTAACAGACCCTGGGACATCTAGTTCCCTAGAAGATGGTGTTTCACCTTTTGTTAGTGGAAATAAGACTTATTCTCATTTTTTGCATTTCTTTCAACTATTTCACTGGTAAATTCCCACTTAGATAAAACAGCTAATAGGAAAGTATGTTCTAAGACAAACATGCAGAATGTGAATTCAGATTGATATAAAAACTTTAAAAAAATATTAAAGCTTAAAACATCCGTAAATAATTTTTAGGTTTAGATTATAGAGCTCAGAATCTTGTAAGCAAATTCTCAGAATAAGATATAGACATGAGATCAGCAGGTTACTTGCATTCCTGAAAGCAGCAGAAAAATGTGATTCTGATGCAGCTCACCAGAAAACCCACAACAGAACCTAACAGAAATTTCATCTCAGTCAATGACTTCATATTTCTAACATTGAATCTAAGATGATTATGGTTCATTAACTGAAATTGCTGTAGAAAAGTTTGCAGAAAGATTTATTTGGAAGGATTATTTTAGATACTGAGGAGAAAATATTATTAGACTGTTAAGTCCATCTGCCTTCAAAAGCAGCGTACTTTCTACTGACCAGGGGACAGATCAGATATTAAACTAATAACTTACTCTTAGCCAAAAGGCAGAAAAAAATACATATGTATTAACATATAACTTTCTTTACTGGAGAAACTACAATCTAATTCTAAAAGAGCAAAACAGACCTTTCAACTTCATCCTGTCTTTTGTGAATCTTTCGTGTTTACATGTTTGGGGTTTTTTTAAAAAAAAACAACACATAGATGCACCGTGGATACTAGCCTCACCTTTTTTTAACAAGTAACCTTGACAGTTATTCATGGAACTTCACTGAAAAGAGACTCTGAAATTAAAAAACACTCTGGGTTATAACATCACATTGGTCTTTTAAGTGCTGTGTTGAGTGACACTCCTACTATATGGCTAAGGCCATGCATTAAGCGACATCTCTGTCTACACGAACACACCCCAGCGCTTTTCATTTTTCTTATTTATAAATGCTATGTATCTTATAATCTATATCTTGCAGGTATCTATTGTGAATCAGACAGCGCACAGTCTGTGTAACCACAACTGTAATAATTTATTGTTTTCCTTTCCCATTTATATCCAAGCCATTGATTCTTCACTCCCCTTCAAATTGATTTCCTTTCTGTTCCTGAATCCTCAGCTCTGTTCCTTCCCTAGGCAGATCTCTCAGAAACTTGCGCTGATAACAGACACTTAACTTTGCCCATCTTTTTCCTCTTCCCCTGCATAATCTGCCTCTTTTTCTTCTTTCTCCCTCAGATTTCCCTGTTCTCAGTGCTATCCCTTTTGCCCAGTTTCTCTTTGCCTGCCAAAGGTACTCAGTGCTATCCCTTTTGCCATATGGCTGTGCTAACACTTCCGGTTAATCTCAATGGAGAGTATCTTAAATGGAAACCAACCCCCGAGTCTATTTTCCGTGATGTTGAGAAGAATGGATTTCCCTTTGGTAGTCTTCACAGGCACATACTTCTCCTCATTTACTGTGTACTTTATATCACAGGATCTACTTCCCCAGTAGATGTTACTGGTAGTCTCACATCTAAGATTTTGATGAGAAATTTAAACCAGTCCCAATCTTGGTAGGAATGAACATACATTAATCTACCAAAAACAGGGACTATCTTGAGGTTTGTTGACAATCTGGAACTTAGTTACTTAAAGTTCAAGCTTGTTTTTCCAAATGAGGGGATTTGTCCCCTTATTGCAAATTTGTCCCCAAAGAATCATAAATTCCTGGACTGAAGTAAAGAAAAATCATTCTCTTCCTTCTCCCACGTTTTTGGCTTCTTCCTCTTTCTGGACACCAGAAAGCTCCAACCATAGTTTCCACTGGGCCAGAGCTGCCCTGTAATTTTTGTATGGGTAAGACAGGAACAACTAACTTACTGGTCCTTCCAAGACAAAAGTTCTAAAAAGCCCTTGCTGAAAGACATTGCCCTGAAGAACAAGGATCCTGAGCCACTAATGAAACGTCTTGAAGCACTCTTACTGAATATGAAACATTCCTACAAAATTGCAGAGAAAACCCTTTGCATTTTATTTTACATTTTAAAGAAAAGGGACAAGAAATTATATCTAAAATATACATATCCCAGTGAACAACAGGACCAGATATAGGAAATTGATAATCATATAATTTCTCTTAGTTCATCCACTCTTCTGTGCTAATTGTTTCCTGGGATATGCCAGCCCACCAGACCTAGTTTCAGTGTAGCTTGGCCATGCATGTTGTTGTTCATTTGGACACCATGACTGAAGAATTAATATGATTTGGGTCTTTATCTGCTTTATAATTTTCCCTGACAAAAAAGTCCACTCTCTGTCAGACATCCAGGTAGGATGGAGGAACAGATGTACTATTGTCATTCCCTGCTGACATGTCACTCCTTCTACCACTGTCAGCAACGCTCCATCCACCTGTCAGTACCATCCAGTGTGACTTCTTTCCTTGAGTATTGCTCAAGATTTCGCTGTCTTCCTAACTCTATTCAGAACTGAATTTAAGACTTTATTCCCACCATTGTCTAGTTAGACCTTTTTCACTATCTTGTGTCACTTATAGTTGTGGAGAGACTGTTGTTTAAATTGGCTCCAACTCCACTTCAGTTTTCTCTGGTTGTCAAGCCATTTTCTTTCAGGTACTAGTGATAATAGCCAGAGCAAATCTTTCTATTAGCTGCTGAAATTTGATCAGCAGGTGGTTCTACTCCACCTACACCTCTCCATAGCTAACAATACCAAAAGTAGGGATTGACTAGTACTCTGCCACTTTTTCAATTTCAGGGCACAGGACTGCTTTTTTAAAAAAAAAAAAAAATTAAAAAAAAAAACACCCTTGATATGGCTTTTGTTCTTTTGGTTGGGTTTTAATTTTAGCTCTCAGTTAAAATAATATTTATCTGACTAAAAGTAGCAAAGAGTCAGGGCAGACCTAGCTCGGATTATGACTGGCATAAAGAACAACTGACTGTGGTGACCATGACGGGAGGTATTTCATACTCTGGAGGAGACTTTCCTAACAGAATAGTAATTGAGTCTGTACTCCTTGCTTCTCACTTCTTATTTATAGTCTCTTTTGTTACTTGATGGCTGAGACAAAGTAAAAGGATTTCATTTAATGCATGGTACTTTTTAGAGGTGAGGTTTGAAACCCTTTCTTGTTTTCCATTTCTCTGCTCCTCACATATAACTGAAGAGTGATCCAAATTTGAAAACTGGTTCATTTTAACCCAGAAGCTATAACTCAGTAATTGACAGAAGGCGGCTGCCTGTAACTCCACTACAATTAAAAGCACTGTTTTGTAAAGAGCTTTCTCCTAAGAAAGTAAAACTACTACCCTGATTGATTTTATCAGTGGCACCAATGACAATTCATCTTTACTTTGAAGTCAACACATAAGATCTACTTCAGGGAGAGCTGTGAGACTTGTTAGTGCCAGAAAGCACTCTTCTTTAAAAGAAAGAACCACTTTCAATCTCTGTGTTTAATGACTCTGCTATTACCACACCATACTGACCAGTGTTCTTAGGGAAGTTTTTTATACACTTTCTCATCTCCAAGACTTCTAAAGTTTTTCTTCTTAGAGTCATAGAATTGTTATGGTTGTGAGAGACTTTTAAGATCATCGAGTCCAACCGTTAACATAACTCTGCCAAGTTACCACTAAACCATGTCCCTTAGCACTACCTCTACACGTCTTTTAAATATCTCTAGGGATGGTGACAGCTGCTTCCCTGGGCAGCCTGTTCCAATGTTTGATAACCCTGTCAGTGAAGAATTTTTTTCCTAATATCCAATCTAAACCTCCCCTGGTGCAACTTGAGGCCATTTCCTCCTGTCTTATCGCCAATTACTTGGGAAAATATTGAGTCAATGTTTTTTCTTCTTTTGTATGTACTTAAAATTGTCTTAGGCAGTGTTAGCTGCTCTTTCTTCATCCTCCCATCACCAGTACTCTTATGATGCAGCCCTGCCCACTTTGAATTTCCACCTACACTGTACCTCTGTTCCAAAGTACATTTTAGTAACACTTCTAAAGATCATAAACAGGGGAATATTGCAGAGCACAAGGCTCCCCAGGGTGAGATGGGCAAGACTGCCAATTCCCACTGGCCCAAAGAAAAGAACGAAACATGGCTTCTTTTAATACCAAATGTAGCCTTCTCTGCTAAGAATGAATAAGGACATCAACAGACTAAAAGTAGAGACATTAACACAGAAATACTTAAACATTACAGACCAAATCCAAACTTCACTGAACTTAATGGCTGAGCTCTTGACTGACTTCAATGAGTTTTGATGCAACTGTGGCAAATTAAGAGCTTCATGTCCAGGATGGAGGAAAAAGAGCTCATACAAAGTTATCCAGCATAAAGATTTTTAGCAAGTATCTCTGACTTCTTGGCAGTGAGCCGGGATATTTCCAGTCACAGTTATGAAATTGTTCTGGATTTATGCCATGATTACTCTTTTATGAGTATGTTTGTCACTTCTGCTGAAGACCTGCTTTCTTCCAATTACCTCCAGTCTGAATAGGATATGCATGCTATTTAATAGTCCTTCATCCACTGTAACACCCTTACATTTACATATGGGCACACTAATCAAAAGCAGATAAATCAAGGTAAAGATTATCTCTACAATTAGTCTTCTCTATGATGTGAAAAAGGTGGTGTGGATTTCCTGGTATAGCCAAATGCATCTTTTATTTTGCAAACTATGGACAAACAATGGCATTAACAAGGAATGAATTATTGTGTTTTATAAGAACAATCTAAAAGAAAAAAAAGTATTCATTTTAATTCTTCCAATCATCTTGTATGTTTCAAGATACAAAATGCAGTTTCATTTCAAAAACAATTTTTAGCCAATTGTTTATTCGGCATCAACATGAATTCATAGCAATACCATATTTAATGTCTAATATGTCTTAAGGGTCACTTTCTGAACACATTCTCTCTAACTTTTGATACACCAGCAAACAAATACCCTGTACAGCATAAAAAAATAGCTCTGACACTTCCTATGTGAAAGCACAGTAGGATCTTCTATATCCTGTTCAACAGAAGCCTTGCAGATTTCAGAAGATATTTTAAGAAATTGTATCGCTATAGAAACTAAAAATCAGCAATTTATACTATTTCTGTTACTTTGTGCATCTCAGAAGTTAAAGACTGTCCTGAGTAGTTTCAAAAGCACAATGCCTTGATATTTTTCTGTACTTTTTGTCCTTTTGGTAAACAGAGAAAAGCCCCAGGGGAGGTTATTTCATCTTTCACTTCTCACAAGCTGGGGACGCAAATGTATCTAGTCCAATTTTATTAACTGTATGCTCTTAACTTTTGCTATTACTTTGGGCAGAGGCAGATTGAAAATAACAAAAGCAATGGCAAATATTTCATAAATATAATACTACTTTCACAACTTTAGCAAAAGGGCTCTGTCCTAAGTAAGCAGACAGAATAAATTTCCGTGTCTCCATTCTTCCCCAGACACATACAAGTCCTTCCACAAGAATATCTTCTCAGGGCTCTTGATCAAAATTAGCACCCTGTTGAGTCTAATAGTCATATAACTATCGCTCATTCTTTTCGAGCTTATGGTCAATGAGTCACATCAGTCTGTGATGTAACTCCAAAGAAGACAGGATTTGCACCAGCAGTGATATGGAAACAAGTTCTCAGAACTGGTACAAGCTGCACATCATCAGTTTTCATTTGCTGTGCTCATGTAAAGCATGCTGGAGCACTGAGCTGCTCAACTGCCAGACAGGCTTATTTACAGTAGCTCCTAATTCCTTCTCCAGATTCCTATCATGGATATTTTGTTCATGAACATTTTTGTTCCTACATCTTTGATATTTTTATTATGTGGTGTTGGTCATGACCAAGCACTACTTGTTTCAGTGTATCACGGCACCTTCAACGTAGAGCAGACCAACCACAAATGCAGTGAAGCCAGCAAATTTTGCTATAATGTAAATTTCTGGCTGTAATGTAAATATGCATATTTACATGCATTATTTTCACACATCAGTCTATAGGATGGCTACATCTTACCAAAGAACATATCTAAGTCAGGCTCCTACCTTAAATTTAAAAAAAAAAAATCTTCTTATAAATCAGTTTATATGTTCCCACATAAAGGGCAATATCTTTTTGCCTTTGTAAATTAAAAATTAAATTATTGAATTACTTGACTGTATATCTACAGTTCTACTGCATAAAAATTCTACACACACATTCAGAAAATAAAAATGTACAAGGGTACACTAAAAATGAGGGATTTTTATTTCATTTTGCATGGAATAGCATTTGGTATGTTTTTCTTTGAAGTTTGTGATCAAACCTGTTTGAGCCTTATTAACATATGTCATGTTTTGCCTGAATTTAGGAAAAAAAAAATATGCACAGACAAAATCTGCCAGATCTGTCACTTTTGTGAGCAGAGTTGTCTTGATAGCTGAAATCTGCTTGGTTCTAAGTGATTTCAGATTTTATGAGTATTTCATGTAATGTTATTATGCATCAAATAAAAAATCCAAGTTTAGTTATACAGGACATGTGCCTCAAGAGGGACCATGATTTATTCCTACCCTTCAAATATTAGGGAAAATGGTGTGCTGTCAACTAGCCCCTGTGTTCATTCAGAAACAAAAAGCAGTCTGCAGTGCAGAGAGCTTCAGCAGAAAATTATGTAAATGGAGCTGCTGCTTTAAGATCTCTTTAGAGCGAATTTGACTTTCAGATCCTCTCAGGAAACAGAACATCATGCAGCAGTAATACACAAGCAACTTTTATTGTGGTAGCTATATATTTAAACTTCATGAAGTAACATTGCATAACGCATTACTTCCAATTGCATAATCCACTTCAAAGCTTGGCTGTATACTTTTTTCACATACAAAAGTTCTTTTTCAAGCAAAGGGATTTTTTTCTTCAATTTTTTTTTCTTTATATTTATTCCATGTTCCCTTGTATCTAGTAATATATTTCCTTCAATGTGAGCACAAAACTTTTCTATAATCCCTTCAAAAGTTGCTTCTCAAATTTTAGTAGTCATTCAGACTAGTAAGGAAACAGAAGATGAAATACCGTCTCTCAAAAATTGAATAGAAACTGTTTGTCTCCTTTTTTCAGCAAATTAATTTTTAACTTATTCTCAGAAGGCTAAATTCTTTATTATGTGTTTAAAATGATACTGTCTTAGTCAAGATGCAAAAGCGTTTTTTCTGAGGACTTGGGGGGCGTTTATATGGTAATTCACATATCAACTATTATACTCCAATGTTTCAGCCAGAGCAAATGATATTCAAAGACAAAAAGCAAGTTATATTGCTATTAATATTTTTTTTAGCAGTGTCATGATACATTGTAAGTAAATACCTTGCCTATAACAAGTAACCAATTGTTAATAAAATATAGATTAGCATAACAACTAAATCACATGTAAAGACAATCCTCTGTGCTGTGAATTAGCTCCAGGCCAGGGTCACATTCCTGATTAACACACTATCAGTGTATGAACTGTGAGTTTTTTTCCCGGTTTCTGCTTTCAAAGACACAGAGATTTCAAATCACAGAAATTTAAAACCAATACATTTTAAAATTTGAGCACTTGTTGCTCCCCTTCACAACTAAGCTGAAAGGCACACCTTCAGGCTGAAGGAAAGGTCATTCTTTAAGGAGAGGTTTCCTACTGCAGAAGCTGCTTTACTTGCCCTTCCCTCTCTCTACCCGTAGTCATGATCTGGCTGATCTCTTGGCCCAGCAGTGAAAATCATCTGACTCTCCACTTAACTAACACAATGAAATAGAGTGAACAATTTTCTGAATCACCTCGCTCTGAGATATGATAAGCAGCAGAGCTAACACAAGAAAAGAGATGGGCAGATATGACGAATTGCAGGAGCAGAGAAGGATTGTTCCTTTTCAGCAGCTGCTAGCATGTCCATCAACCTGCACAGCACCCTTTATCCTTTCAAAATGAATCAACACGACACATAAGAAAAGTAATTGTGAGACAGCAGGGAATATATGAAAATTATTTCTTTTTACTTCTCTCTAACTGAGAGACATCAACTATGTGAACACATGGAAGTATTATCCTGAGAATATTTTCCTGCCCTGTTTAATGGCAGGTAGGTAGACATAGTGATGATGCTGTCAATATCACCCAATGAGATACCACTTCTGTTGGGCTTACTTGAGTTTGGATCTTTCTGAGAATTTATGAGATTGTTGGATGTGAAAAAACAACCCCCGGCACACGTCTTAAAGAAACAATGGTGTTGGCAAAGAATGTTGTCATGAACTCCCATATAGTGGCCTAGCAGCTCCACTGGGAGAGGGGTTACAGACATCTCTAGCTTGCCATGCTATTCTGAGACATTTTTGGCAATGACAACTTGATTAATCCTTTTATAGGAACTATCAGAGTCCTGTTATAAAGGAAAACTACACAAACTGAGTTATCTAATGAACACAGAATATTTCTCTGGTATAATGCTTTGGTGATAATTATGGCCGTAAATACTTCTGTAGATTTAAATATTAAGCAGCCATCAGGAGAGAAGCTACAATTGTAATGTGCAGTCTTGGGTTTGTAGGTTAGCATAATTTCTGTTAAGATATAGAACATGTTTAAGAAGACATCTGCTCTTTTTTCTTTTTCAAATTTGTCTGTGCTTTTGGTGTCCTTGTGAATTGATCTCCAACAGAAAAGAAAATTACATGGCTCAGAATATAATTTTATGAGCAGCATTATACAAGTGTTCATCCTGTATTGGGCTACACTGCCTTTCACACTTCACGCATCAAGTTTAGATACAAATTTACCCTGTTTTCTCTAATACAGCAAAAGATTTATTTTGCCACCTGTTTTCATGTTCAGCACCCTAATTTGCAAAAGCGACGAGCTGCAGAGGAACGGATTGCTTTAAGTAGTACAGGGATGGAAATGGAATTTTCCATTAGGACTTTAATTGTTCATTTGTTCAAGACATAAGCTAGTGAATTGAGAAATAAAAACCTCAAAAATGATTGACCATTCGGCTGATCCTGAATTCTAAAACCCGGACTCAAAGACTAAGACTTCATAATGTAAATAGGTTTTTTCAGGTTCAGTAAATAATTCGACTATTACCAAGCCTAGGCTGCTGCTCTGATGAGTAAAGTGTAAAATGTGACCAGCCTAAAGAATCATTGCTCTCCATGTGAGGGTAACACCTACTCAAGCAGACTTTAATATTTTTATGTTTTATTGCAGGAGTGCTTCCCACAGGAATAAATTACACACCATACCCATAGTGCAGTGATAGTAATCACTCATCGGCTGAATATCTCCTCTGCATCCAACAACACTTAGTAACACAGATTAATCTGTGCTAGCATTAGCTAAATTAGGGAACCTTGGCCAGGAGGACAACAGGTCAGAGCAGCAGGGATATAATTTTAAGGGCTACAAGATCTCTAACAATTTTTGCAAATTTGGCCTCATTTTAATGCCGACCCACAAGGCTGCACATTTAAGTTCAATGTAATTGCTCCTCAGTTTTACACTAATTATTGACATGCTGGCAGTGAAACGTTGATTTATTATCCTGTTTTTCGAATGCAGGAACCACAGGAGTTCCGAGTACTATTAATCCTGGTAGACACTCAGGTAGAACACACTGTGGATTATCAGGAAAAGTTCTGAAAAGTATTTATGATATGGAGTTTACAAAACATTGAAACTGATACAGAAAATAGAGAGTTATCTGTGCCTATCAGAGCTTACTGCACTGCTCAGGCTGCAGATCCTTCAGCATTTGGTTTAGAGCAATTGTAGGATTTGAATTGAAACATTCACTTATCACTCGCCATCCACACTTAATACATTGAACGGTTCACTTCACGGAACAGATGTGGTGCTCGCAGACAAGATTCACTTTGGAAACCCCTGCTCGAGGTAGGCAATGGATGTACTTCATCACCTTCTGGGAGTGGAAAACATGATGGTCCAAAACACTGTTTGTCTGTTGGGCAATTTTAAACCCCGTCCATGATAAGGACGTGCAATCAAGGTGACTAGACTAAATTCAATCCAGAATAAAGCCTCTGATTATGGCTGATGTAGGGGCCACAGCGCCAATGGATTCAACCTGTGACCTGCTCCTACTCTGCCAAACTACTTGTTTATGTAGATACAGCCTTTGTGTTATTAAAGGGGTTGTGGAACTCTATGAAATAAAGAGGTGTTATATTGCCAGTCAAAGAAGTTATATTCTCAGCTCTTAATGATGATGCCTGTAGTCCTCTCAGGCTATTGTAGTCCATACTCCAGAGAATGGATTGACTCCTGGATTCCTATCCAAATATCTAAATATAATTACAAATTAATTTTTTTTTATAATCATTGATAAAGACTTAATTAGTGCTTACACACTGTTTTAGAATAAACCAGTATGGGATTTCTATACCTAATCCAATGCGGAAATAAACTCTGAACGTAGACTTCTTGGCATCTGAGTTTTCATTCTAATTAAGGTTAATTCATAATTAAGAGAATAGGCCTTTTTTATAATAGTGCACTACTGAACGAGTAAAATCGATGCAACAGGCAGGAAATCACATTTCAAGGGGGGGAAAAGAAGACAAAGCTATTATTTTCAGAACTACATTATTAAATTCTTATTGATGTCAGCACATCCATAATCCCCATATCAGGTACTTTCCAAAACATTGCTCAATAATTACATTACGTAAAATAGTATTAACCATAACAGACCTGTATACAAAATTCATCGGTGAACTTATGTAAGAAGAAATTTTCAGGCACATTATGCATAGATTAGCTGTATAAAGAAACCTTTAAATTCAGCCCTATTATGTGAGCTACAAAAGGAAATGTATCCTGTCCCCCTTTGTTATGTCTCCCATTAGTTTCCTGTGAGTCTGATATCTTCATTTGTGGCTGCTTCTCACCAGGGACTCTCAACAGCATGAATGCCCACAGCATGATCCATCTGTCACAATATCTGCCCTGCCTCTCACTCACTTATCTCTTACCCTGAGTTTGTATAGGTTATCTGATCATGCATGTTGTCTGAAGTGTATATTCATGAAAGGACGCTAATAGTTATCAGACTTTGGATTTTCAAGTTTTCAGCTGGGCCACCAGCCACCTCATGCCTGCTTAATGCTGTGGTAATGTTTTATTTTATGTCATTTTTCTAGTTTCTATGTATTACAATAGTTGCAACTTCTTTGTGTCAGACTTGTGAACAACTGAAGTCTTGACAATACATTAAAGAGTGATTAATTGTTTTGATAATATTTATAACAAAAGGCCAGCCCTCAGCAGGTCAATTGTCTTTAGAGTAAATTAGGTTATAATCCATCAAACATATGTCAGAACCCCATAAAGACAGGGGCATATGTATACACTGACAAATTCATTGTGTGAAAATTGTACAGATGATGGCATGAGAATATTTTGTTGTTCCCTTAGGCACCATGTATGAAACATTTTTTGAATTGCAGTTTTCCATATTTTACTGAATTCGTGATAATAAATAACAGTCATCTGGAAGTGGGATACCACTTGCAATGGAAGCACAGCATGTTCACTCACTGCGGTAATAACAGGATTTGCCAAGGCAAGGCAAAGGCAAGACAAGGATCAGTTGAAGAAATCAGCTTTCAGACTTCAGATCTTACATCACCTTCATCCCTTCGTGCACTCCCAGAGAGAGATCCAAGCACACATGATTTCTCTGCCTGATTCCCACACAAAGAGGATACAAGTTCCAGGTTGGAAAGGAGCTGTGGAATGTCCTGGCCAGGACTCCGCACAAATGACTGAAAGATCATTTTGGGGTGTACTGTGGCACTAACTCAGACTCTCTGTAGTTCTAGTTTGATCACCTGACTCCCAAAAGTCCCTTGTTTAGTATTAGACAGAAAAAACCTACAGAGCACCCAGTCACCAGCCTAGCAGTTCACTGAACACGTGTAGTACCTGAAAACAGCCAATAGAGTAATTCCAGTTAGTAGCCCCAGAAAAGCCCCCCAAAACTGAAACTACTCACAAAGGGATTTTAGAAGTAATCAGTCCCTGTCTGGAGACTGTCAACCACTTGGCATCACTCTTATCTAAGACATAACTAAAACTTCAGCTCACACACCTTTGTAGCCATATTGATGTGACCTAATATAAATGCCTCACTTAGGTACCAAGACTGCAGCAGCATCAACGTTCAAGATAGCAATGAGCAATCACACTGTTAGGCCTGCCATGTTCTGGCTCCCTATGCAGTCAATGCAGAGAACAAGCCGCAGTGCTCCAGCTAGGAACTTCTAGTAGCTGCTCTTCATATTTTGGGCATCATAATGAATTTCATCTGCATAGGGAACGAGGGTCTGGCACCTCTGGTTAGCAAATGGTCCAAATCATAAGTTAAGCATCATCATAAGGTGGCTGAAATGCAGGCCACTGCAGTTATCTGCACCTGTTGCAATAGGACAAAACCAAGAGCATCACTAGTTATTCCCATTAACACTGCAAACCGTGAATGGATTGTATTAAAGGGACTCTAAACTACACAGGTAATTTTCAGCAGTTTGCTTCAATCAATATGCAGCTTGCCTTTTCTTTACAAAATACATGAAAGCTCATGAAAATTATAGCGTGAAAAGATTATACAACTGGCAGCTGCAAAGAAACATTTTAATTCTTTAGTAATTTTTATACAGTTCATTTCACTGACTTGAACTAGTTAGAGCGAATGTTTTTCTAGAAAATCAGGCAACACCGTAGAGAAACACAATAGTAGTTAATAGGAAGCAGAGACTTAGGCACTCAGGTGGGGTTCTAGGTAATTGGCACTCAGCTGTAATTCAAAATTATATTGTAGCTAAAATGTGAACATTTCCCAGAAACCTAATAACTATTTTTAGCCTTTCGTTTAACTGCAATAATGTCACCTATGGATGTTTTCTTCTAGCAAATTAGGTTTCAGTTATTAAGAGACATTAAATCCATTTTACATGAAACCATTAACTAGGGTTTTTTAACTTGTTTCTTTATTGGGTGCCTTTTGAGATCTTTTGTTTGTTCCATCAGAGTCACTTTGAATTAAAACCCATGTGGTACTCCTTGAAATGCATGATAAAAAGCACCTGACAATTTTAAGAGGTTAAGTGGCCATGATCTGTGCGCTGTCCGTACTGCAGCTGACAAGAAGATGCAGTTTGACACAATATCTAATTTGCTGTGACATTCAAGTTTTAAGTGATGTTCAAGGAGATGGAAGTGCTGGCTCTGAACATATCCCAATGTGTGCCGGTCTTCTGTCTGTTAACTTGCTAATGAACCATGATTGAGTAAAGTAATGAAGAGTTTACAGAGAGCCCCAGGAAACCAATTTCCAATTTTGCAGCCAGCAGGCTTTAACTTCACTGCAGCCTTTGCTAATTTTGTCTAGAAGGGGACTTGGATACTAAATGCCATTTCTGCTTTGTGAATCAGACAGACTTTCCTAATCCCTGAATACCTACTTGCTAATGAACGTCTCTTCTTCAGATCCATTTTATTTCCATCTGTAGTTGTTAAAAATAGCCTGAATAACTAAAAAATGATTACTGAGAGAACCGAAATTATAATCACTGCAAATCAGAGGAACTGTTATGCTTGTGGAGAAAGGAGATTTTAATCTTCAGTCTGACCTGGCATGAACCACGGAAATAAGTCTAAGAGAAATACAGAATATTAATTTGGGGGGGGATCAATGTGAAAATCTTTTATATATGATGTCTGTATGTGACTGTAAGGAGTGCTTCTACCCACCCTTCATACACCCAGCCCCATATGTAGTCCATAGAATCACATTTGCTACAAAACTGTTTCTTCGGAGCCAGCATCCTCAATGTTTGTCACACAGGGCAACCGAAGGCAGTCAGAAAGAAAAGTAAAATAGGAGAGAAATCAAATGTCAAGAGAAAGATAGATTTCTAAAGACAAGTTTGCTACATGTCTCTCTGCTGAACAGAAGGATTTCAATACCCAGGCCCCTGTAAATTGTAAATGGCACATTTGCTTTGTTTCTCTTCTTTTCAAGAAAACATCATTTTAAAAACACCATTTCCAAAGAGGATAATGTCAGTACAACATTTCAACAGGTATGCCTGTAAATAATAATGCAGAAGCACTTCTGTACTATATCTGTAAAAACAACTACAAAAGCAGTGGTCTCAGTATTACAGCAAATCTTTTAATTGAATTAAAGTACTTCATATAAATTGCAATCTAAAATGTTACCTATCATGCAGAAGGGAATTTTTCCTCCTGTTTTCTCCTGATGCTGAACTCGTAATTCAGAGAGTTTGAAACTTTATCAGCAGATGTAATCTTGCAATCCTTAAAACTGCTTTGTCTGTTATTCATGCTTGCATGAATGCAGGTTGAGATGATTCAAAACTGTAGAGTACTATCAATTATTTTCTTAGCGAATGACATTATTGTATTGACAGAGGAACAATTTGGGATATAATGATTAAAACAGGCATAAAAGTGAAATGATGTGTTCCATAGACAATGGAGTGAGGAGAAAGCTATAATCTAAAAGTCATAAAGAAGTGTGTGTCAGTAACTATACAGCTTCTAAGGCTGAATATGACTAGTACAGTTCTTACGAATTCTGGGTGCTGCTTTCTACTCTCTGTTCTAAAAGGCACTTACATATGGGGTGTATTTTAACATTTCAGAGCATCTCTAGCTTAAATGCTTGAGATAATAGTAATCTGTCTCCAACTGATCATCGAAAGAGTCATACTTCATAATTATCAACAAGTGAAGAGCCTTTTTTTCTTTTTATTTTGGTTGCAGAAAAAGCAAATAATTGTTATCAGGAGAGCATCAGTCTGGATTTCTGCCTCCAGTGCTATTATCTCAGTCAACCTTCTATTTATCTTAGCTGAGTGAAGAATTCTGAGTTATTTTAGGTCCTGTTGGCAGGGAAGTGCACTGTTCCATTTATTAGCTGCATGTACTTAACATGCATTCCAGTTTCACCACAAGTTCTGATAGATCCATAATCTACATGTAGTATTATTTTTTTAATAAATCAGATTTCTGCTTTCCCAGGGTTAAAATATAACCAATATCTTCAGTAATGAACAGAAGCCCATTAGAGTCTCAATAATCAGAAGCTGTTAAGAGAAACACTGTTAGAAATTATAGACATTTTCTTCAGAAATTTTGAAATCTTAGGAAAACAACTACAACCTAGGAAGAGAATACTACCAGCAAAATCAAGATTCAACAAATCTTGGCACATGTTGTCTCAAATGAAACCTAATTTTTTTTAATGTGAGTTTTATGAATGTATTTCTATCATTAAATTTCCGAGCACATGTATAGCATAGATAACAATGAAATTTGAGATATTGAGAAATGCTAATGAGTACAGATGTACCCCATAGAACAAACACTATAAATCCTTCAGAATGACATCTTCAGGCAAAAAACTGAATAAGTTTTATAGTAAGCCTTTAAAGTCAACAAACATAGTCTTGATCTAAGCTGTGGAATTAAAATGAAGATCCAGGGTTACTACATCAGTCAAATGCTGCCAAAAGCTTTTGGAGGTCCATTTAAGGAAAGTGGGTAGCCATAGTTGCCATAGGACTATAAAAGAAATGGCACATCCAGCATCAAGTCTTGAATTTTCACAAGAAAGTAAAATTCCATCAAAGAATTTATGAAAATGCCTCAGTTACACTGCTGATGAAAGCAAAGACTGCATTTTAGATTGCACACCTTTCCGGGATCACCTAAAGTCTAAGTGCCTTTGAGGACCAGGTACATGCCACTCATCTGAGGGAATCTAGTGCTTGTGCGACAACAGAGGTACCAGGCTAGTCCAGTGCTCAGCCCAAGCCAGACTTTGCCTTCCAGCTCAGCTTCCTAGCTTGCATTGGTGCCATGACAACATCTCCAGGGAGACATTATTGTGACCTTTCAATATACAAAGTGAGTTTATAAGAAAGGCAGAGAAAGACTTTTTATGAAGGCAGTGACAGAACAAGGGGCAATGGTTTTAGACTGAAAGAGGGTAGATTTAGACTGGACATGAGGAAGACATCTTTTACAATGAGGGTGGTGAGACACTGGAACAGGTTGCCCAGAGAAGTTGTGGATGATACATCATTGGAAGCGTTCAAGGTCAGGTTGGGTGGACCTTTGAGCAACCTGATCTAGTGAAAGATGTTCCTGCCCATGGCAGGGGGGTTGGACTACATGATCTTGGGAGTTGTGCAAGTTCTGTAGCTCTCTGCCCAAGCATGGCAATTGGCATGGTTTGAACTTGGTTGACAATGATGTTAGCAAAGCCTTACCTGGTGGCAAAGGAGGCAGATCAGAAGAAATTGCAGCAGTGACCTATTAAACAGAAAAAGATAGGAAAGACAGATGAAAATTGGCCCCATCTGAAGGAAATTTTGGAGGTGGATCCAAGATACTGGCAAAAAAATGGAGAAGTGGCACAAAAGCCCAACTGTAAAGCTAGCAGTATAAGCCAAAGAGGTACATGAGAGATCAAGAACAGCTGGAAGCAAAAGCAGCCACCAAAGGAAGCTGTGAGCCTACCCCCACTTCAAAGGAATCTTATAAACAACTCCTTAGCAAGTTGTGTGAAATCATCTCCCGCAACGAGTGCCCTGCCTCTGGTCAGGAGGAGGAGGGAGAAAAAAGGTGTTTATTGAATATTCAGGCTACAGGGAGCCAGTATAATCAATTCCATCAAGCACCAAGCCCTCACAGACACCAGTGCCCTGTGTGCCCTGTTACTCTCATACCAAACAGAGGAGATGCCTACTGCTGCCACGGGAGTAGCTGGGTGCATGACCCAGCCAGCTGTGCTGCAGGGACCAATTAGTCTTAATAGTGACTGGTGGGAACACATGACTCCTATGAGAGGTCCAATTAGGACTAGATTACCAGAGGGGTGGAGACCACAAAGACCCAAGGGGACATAAATGGGCTTTTGGCATTGCTGCTGAAGAGGGATACCTTTTCTTACCTGAGCTTGCTGGACTGACTGACCAATCAGAGGTGGTGAGCCTTTTGCAAGTCCCTGAACAACACATAAGTTTTAAAACTTCATGGGACAGGTGTTATGTTTTTCCAAATTACTAAAACACTGAGCTACACAAGTAGGCTGTAAAAGTAAAAGAACAGAGGTGGAAGAAAGAAGATTGAAACAAAGGAAACCTGAACCCCTCAGATAATATCTGTTATCTTTCAGATGAGCAAAGTTAATCCATTTGTTTTGAGAGCCTGTAGAAGGCGAGCCCTTAGAGGGATAAACTTCTTCAGTAAACAGACTTGTGCAATAATTTTCTTTGGCCAAATTAAATTGATTCAGGTTATTGATATTGATTCAGGTTATTAATAGTTACATAATGTAAGTCTCACTATTTCTTTTAAGAACTCACTGCATTGTACACGGTTATAAAAAAAACCAAACAAAAACAACAAAAACCAACAACAAAACAGAGAGTTTATATTGTATAGAACTCCAAAGCCGCTAATTGAAAATGTATTATGAAAAGGGATGCATGGCTCAGGTACTTTATTCAGTCCAGTAACAGATTCAATGACATTTGCAGCAATAGCTCTCTATTATCTACATTGTATTACTTGGTAAATTTAGCAGAAAGAAGGGGATGGGAAAATATGAACACAAGAAATATGAAAATAATGAAACTTTAATGTAGCACAAAAAGTGTGACAGATGTAATACCACAAAGAGTCATTAAATACTTCCCAGACCATCTCTTTTTATCTCTCTCATCCTGTCACTATCAATTATTCCTAATGTTTCTCCTTGTTCCTGCTAGACTTAAGGAAGCAAAATTAATTTATGGTTTTTGCTTGTTATCTCTCCATCTAAACTGGCTACTGACATTTCAAAATGCTGAACTACATGATGCAAAATCTCTTTTAGCAGAGGAAAAGATAACCATTTTATGAGGTAAGCCACAACTCATTTTGTTTGTTTCTAGTGTTCACATCTTAAAAAAAAAAAATATGTCTAAACAATAGCAATGGTTACAGTTCTTAGCTAACCTTCTTATCTCATATTTACTTCTTGGGTTTAGGCCCACACCATATTCTAGTAGAACTTTTATTAGCCTTTTTAGCATGGATCAATGCAGATGAAAGAGTGCCCTGAGCAGAACTCATTTGTCCTTGTCAGCTGTGGATAACCAACTAATACACTTAAAATAAAATTACACTGAAATAGGCTGATCTTATTAGGTTTATTTAAGTAATAAGTACTATTAAGTCTTTAAGACCTAATTTAAAGTTGCAATAGCCTACAAAGATGTACTGAATTCACCTAAAGCAATATTTTATACGGTAAACTGAAGTAGTCTAGCATATAGAAATAAACCATTTTTTTCCCATAAAAATAAACTGCTCATTCTGCAAACAAAATAATGCCAAAACAAAATTAATTATTGCTTAATTCTACTTATTCTTCTCCGTTCAAAATATTTCTAATAAACATAACCCATGAAAAAATATACAGTATCAGTAAAACATTAACAGAACCATTTTCATTACAGAGGCCTAGGCTATTACAGGCCAATTGATTTGAATGTTTAGAGGGATACATTACCTATTGGGATTACGTAAGCGCAAGACTAGTGTTAGTCTTATTTCTGCAATGGGACAGAAGGGTTAGTTTCTACAGCTTGGCAGGCTCAGCTGTGGACATTAGGGCCTTGTTTCTACTTCCATTTAATATATACCCTTACAATAGCCATTAAAATCAGATTCAAGAGTGCATTACAAAATAATGGGGAACACTTTTTATTAGCTAATCTTAAAAAAATATCCCATCATACACAAATGAGTATTTTTCCATTTGCTTCACATTTTGAACACACATAGTAGATGTCTTTTTTTTTTTCAATTACTTATATAATTAGACCAAGTTAGTTTTATGTTAAGTAAATATTAAAATATTGGGAAATATATATGGACAATATAACTTTCATGAATTAAAATTCCAGTTCTGCAAAATACAAAAGTCTTTTGTATCCTATTAACAAGCCCAAAGTTATACACATGCTTAAATACCTTTACAATGCAGAAGCTGCATGATTATGAAGAACCAGAAAGACTCATGGATCTACTCTGTTGGCAACTTTGAGATACGTAGGAAATCAATGATGCCTGTTGCCTATTTCAGCTAGAATGAGATCCTAGACATTTCCAATTTACAGGTGGGGATTTCACTATGTAAATGAAATTTCAGTTAATGAGAGACAGAATGGTTATTTCAATAGCAATTGCACAAGATATTTTAGACTGAGGTAGCAAAAATTGTGGCGGTTCTTGGCAGAGCAGCTCCAAAATACTGAAATACCAATTTCATTGGCATCCCAATGAAATCCTTCTGATTTTCTTTTGCCAACTATGTGCTGGAATTTTTCTCAACTTCCCCGCTCAGACTGCAACCCTGTGAACTAATATGATGGGTGAGACAGACACCCAGCCTCCTCTCTGGGAAATAAGGGAAATAAGTCTTTTGCTATGCAAGCTGGCGAAAAGGGAATCTCTTCTGGATCCTGAATTACCTTTTTATTTTAATGCTTACTCGTCACCTTTAATTAGAACAGCGAGTGTTTTTATGCTTCTCCAAATGAAACAGAAGAATTCCTACATGGATTCAATACCACTAACTTCGTTAAAAAGCAAAGGAGAAATGGATCACTATAATCTTTCTTGAATATATTTTCCTGTCAACTCTGAAGATCACAAATAGCTCAGATCTCAGGTATAGGCCTATTTAACCAACCAATTATCCAATATTTGCTAACATATTTGTTCAACCAGGGGGCACTGAGGATCTAAGAACTATATCAGCCTGATGATCACATGCTGTCTCCCCATTTATGTGAAACCTATTACACAAGGTGTAAAATAGAAAACACAGATGTAGCTTGTATCAGATCCTTTGTTAGAGTACTTTTCACACCTCCCAAATTACCTTTTCCTGCTGGGAGCAGTAAGGTTCAAAATAGAAGCGCTCGACTAAGCAACATGTTTACTTGATATATATGATTAAGCTCACTTGTTTTTCCTTGGTTTCCTCTAGTCTAATATATACCTGTTTTTACCTGTGTTCTTTAGCAAAAGGAATTATATACATTACCACCCTATCTCCAGTAAAAATAAGGCCTAGCATTTAATCTCTTTATTTGTGCGTGTACTTTTAGGACATCTAGTTCCCACAAAGCAGTTCCGTTTTCCTAGGTCTGTGTATCAGCACAACTATCCATCCAATAGAATCTGAAAGTACAGTTTCAGAGATTTCTCTGTTCCCTTGAGAAATGGAGAGGACATAGAGCATTCCCTCAGCAAAGGCTACAGCCAGGTTGTTAGCACATTCTCCTGTGTCTTAGCAAATGTGGGTTTCTATCTACCTAGGAAGAAAAGAGAAGTGAGCAAGGTATTTTACATCCTGGGCCAGTGATCTAAACACTTAGTTTAATTACAGATCTGAGAATCAAGATAGGAGGAATGCTGATTAAAAGGTCCTAGTGCTTTTTACATACAGGGCAAGTATGTAACAAGCCAGAAGCAATTCCAAAGCAAAGATATGGTCATCTGCAGAATTTCATGGTGAAAAAATGAAAGTGATTACAGACCTGGGATGCCTTCAAGGATTAAGATTTCAGCCTGCAGAAGCGAAGGCTCTGGGTATGCCCTATAGTGACCTTCCAGTACCTAAAGGGGGCCTAAAGAAAAGATGGGGAGGGACTCTTGATCAGGGAGTGTAGCAATAGGACAAGGGGTAATGGTTTAAAACTGAAAGAAGGTAGATTTAGATATTAGGAAGAAATTCTTTGCTGTGAGGATGGTGAGACACTGGAAAAAGTTGCCCAGGGAAGCTGGGAATGCCCCATCCCTGGAAGTGTTCAAGACCAGGTGGGATGGGGCTTTGAGCAACCTGGTCTAGTGGAAGGTGTCCCTGCCCATGGCAGGGCAGGTGGAACTACATGATCTTTAAGGTCCCTTCCAAGTCTACCCGTTCTATGATTCTATGACGATAAGCTGTGTACTCCCTAGAGTAACAGATATGAATGTCCTAAAGCAAGTCCAGTGAAGGGCCATGAAGATGACCGAGGTATTAGAGCATTGGTAATACAAGGATAGGGTGATATAGCTACAGTTGTTTAGCCTTGAGAAGGATCCGGAGGAGATCTTATAAATGTGTATAAAAGTCTGATGGAAGCAGTAAAGCAAGCACAGCCAGATTCTTCTCAGTGGTATCCACTGACAGGACAAGAGGCAATGGGCAGAAACTGCAATACAAGAAATTTCATTTAAACTTAAAAAAAAAACTGGTTTACTATAAGGATGATTGAACACTGGAACAGTTGCCCAGAGAGTTTGTGTAGTCTCTGTTCTTGGAGGTATTCAAAATCTGATTCAACCTGTCCCTGAGCAACCTGCTCTACTTGACCCTGCTCTGGGTTGAACTAGACAATTTCCAGCTCTTTTCCAACCTCAATGATAGTGTGATTCTATGAGTATCTCAATTTTCTGGGAAGAGGCCTTAAATTAGTCCTTTTTTAAGATGTGGCATAAGTATGTTTGTGCCATTCAGAATGATGATTTTTACATTCATTCCTTTTCATATATATTATTTGAGTCTCCAGTTCTGTAGATAACATTATTTAGCATTCTTCTAGATAAGTTATACATCACTCACCTGAATTCTTAAACAGTAGAAAAGAGGATCATTCCACCTGAGATTTTAACAGTTAATATTTCAACAGGTACTATCTATTCTTGAACTATATAGAATGTAATTTAATATTTCCGATTAGGATCATTCTTTATCTTCATTCTATGAAGAATGAAGCTTCATAGATTATGTCACTAGCACATACTATAATATAAGTTTGGTGGATGCCTAACATCTGTGTTGTTGAGAAGTCCTTATGGCTTGAGAGGGGACAACTTATGGAAACATCCTTACAAGGCAATTTTTAATTAGGTAATTATAATTAATAACATGACATTCAAACTCACGTTCTGGGAGAAATTATGAAGTTAGACATCCCTTTGTTTGATCTTGTCAAGTGGTGTAAAATCCAGTTTGAGCTTACCACACATAAAGTTTGGCTGAAGCTACCATGCATAAATTCAGGGGTCTGCAGCTGACCAGAAACACAAAGAGAAGGCTTCAGTTGCATAAACAAAAGCTGCGTCTGTGTCAGCAAGTACTGGGATATGATGGAAGTAGACATTTAGAGAAAAACAGTAGATGCTGAGGACTAGAATTCCAAATGCTTTTCAGGGGACTTATTTCAGGCTAGCTCTAATTTAGTTCCATGGACTAAGCTCCTGTTGGCAGCTAGAACACAAGAAATACGCTCTGGAAGCACACTTTCTAGTTTAATTTCATCTGAGAAAAGTCACATTGACGTGATCCAAGATTGCTCTGTGACATGAACAAAAGCTTTGAAGATGGGAATGATTGGAGATTTGCTTCAAAAGAGCGCTCCTTATCTAAACTAAAATGCTAATGTAGTCAGATCCCTACCATTGTTTGAAATGTACTATGTCCCACCTTGCCTTCAGCTGCTCTTTTGGAAGAACATGGGACTCTCACAGGTCCTGCGTCACACTTAACAGCTTCATTTGAATGTCCTAGACACCCAGGGACATCAGGGAACATCCAGATGCATCTTTCTAGGAAACTGAACACCTCTTAAGTTCCTACAGTGGGCAACTGAATCATTCTTGGGACCTCCAGTACTGACTAAAATGTTATTTTAAAACACTGGAAATGTTTTTAAACAGAAGTGGACATTTACATTTAGGCATCATAGTCTTGAACTGAATCCAACTTATTGTATACCCCTCTACTGATCCCTTTCTTGCACTCTGTTATGTCCCCTGGTGCGACACGCTATTTCAGGTTACAAGTTTTAGCAGGCGTACATCTTTAATGGAACAGATGGCTCTCAATAGTTGGAGCTTTCCCCCCCTTATCACATCAACTATTTGTGTCACACTTTCTTTTTCTGATTACTCTGTTTCAAGTATGGTCTCATCAGGAAGTCATAAATTTCATTCTAAAATTGAACTGACTTGCCAGCTTTTTGATGATCCACCTTTGCTCAGCATAAAAAATGCTTAGCAACTTGCCTGTTTTGAGCAATCTGGGAGATTCCTTGCCCTTTTGTATCAGCTGGAAGTTGCATAAGACCACTTACATTAAGCATGATTTCCTTCTTAGAATAGCAACATGACATAAAAATATGACGTAGTCTCGTAAGTTGACAAAGCTGTCCACATTATCCACCTTGCTGCTGTCTGCTTCACTGCCTGTGCATCTGTCTTCATTTCTCAAGAGGATAATGAGCATCGACGTCCTCAGGCTGCGTAGTGGGTTGGTCTTGGCTAGCCACGAGGTGCCCACCAAGCCACTCTATCACTCCGCCTCTTCCATCAACAACTCAAAGGGAGAAAATACAACAAAAACCTCAAGGGTCAAGATAAGGACCGGGAAATGATTTACCAATTACCATCACAGGAGAAAGACTCGTCTTAGGGAAATTAGTTTAATTTATTGCCAATTAATAATGAAGTAAGATAATGAGAAATAAGAACAAATTCAAAAAAATCTTAAAAAAAAACAACTTCCCCCCACCCTTCCCTTCTTCCTGGGCTCAACTTAACTCCTGACTTCTCTACCTCCTCCCCTCAGGTGGTACAGGGAGACGGGGAATGGGCATTGCAGTCAGTTCATTACATGTTGTCTCTGCTGCTGCTTCTTCCTCACACTCTTCCCCTGCCCCAGCATGAGGTCCCTCCCATGGGAGACAATCCTTCACAAACTTCTTCAGCGTGGGTTCTTCCCACAGGCTACAGTTCTTCACAAACTGTTCCAGCACAGCTCCTTTCCATGGGAGACGGTCCTTCAGGAATTGCTCCAGCATCAGTCCCTCACGGGCCCACAGGTCCTGCCAGAAAACCTGCTCCAACATGGGTTCCTCTCTCCACAAGCTCACAGGTCCTGCCAGAAGCCTGCTCCAGCATAGGCTTTCCACAGGGTCGTAGCCTCCTTCAGGCATCCACCTGCTCTGCTGTGGGGTCCTCCACGGGTTGTAGGGTAGATGTCTGCTCCACTGTCAACCTCCATGGGCTGCACAGGGACAACCGGCATTACCATGGTATTCATCACAGGTTGCAGCAGAATTTCTGCTTCAGTGCCTGGAGCACCTCCTCCCCCTTCTTCTTCATGGACGTTGGCATCTGCAGAGTTGTTGCTCTCACATATTCACACTCCTCTCTAACAGCTGCTGTTGTGCAGCATTTTTCTCCCTTTCTTAAACATGTTACCACAGAGGCGTTACCACTGTCACTGGTGGGCACAGCCTTGTCCAGCAGCAGGTCCCTCTTAGAGCCGGCTGGCATTGGCTCTATTGAACATGGGGGAAGCTTCTAGCAGCTTCTCACAGAAGCCACCCCTGCAGCCCCCCCGCTACCAAAACCTTGCCACACAAACCCAATACATACTGAAATGCAGGCCAGATGTCTGTGGCTCCTCCCAAAAGAACTGACTTGGCTTTTGCCAACATGAAAGCAATACCCAGCTCAGATCTCCAGGATGTCCCTTTCAGAAAGGCTTGAGCTGTCCCTGTCTCTGATGGTGTGATATGGTTTGAGACAACTCTGCGCAGACTTCTTTCTTACAGTGATATCCTGGAAGACCACAGTGGCTTTTAAATTCAGAAAAGACCAGGTTGTATTTTACAACATAAACAAGCATAGTTCACTCAAGTAAAAAATAGTCAAAGGAATGATATTAGGTAAAATCTCAGTAGCTTGTGTTTTTATACCACGCTACTTTTGGATACAATATGCTTGCCCAATGGACATGTACTTGCTGACTTGGTTTCAACTGCCTAACTCAAAGATTTCTGAGATGCAGCCAAATCTGCACAATCTGCTCTCATCCATGGGGTACTTTTTTTCTCTCCATCACTCCCAAAGCATTTCCGTCTTCTCCCTTCTCCTTCCAGTAATCTGTCAGCATCAGTACTAACTGCAAGCCCCCACCTCATTACTCTGCCACTCTGCTTGGATAGCTTCTCCTTCTCATGTCATGCAGTTCCTGCAATCTTCTCTTCTCAAGCAGCTACTGAAGCAAAGAGCAACCACCCCTCTCCAGGAGGCTTCTGCCCTACCCAGCCCTGCTTCTTGCAGGAACAGCACATGAAATCTGAGAACAAGGTACATACGTCTTTTGCCAAAGATTCCTTCTAGGAATTTTTTCTTCCATTCTGGTCTTCCTTACTATTTTCAATCTTTCTGTCAGTGTGGACGTCTAGCAGCTTCTATCCTCTGCAGTGCTACTGTTTGAGTCAGTTCTTCCTGTTCATCTCAGAAACTAACACAGAATGATGCTTTGTGCTACAAAACAATGAACATCCATCACTGGATGGATGGTATTTTGGGTTTTTTATTAGCTGGAAATAAACTAAGAAATGTGAAATGAGTTTTAGTACCAATTCCAGACAGATAACTAAAGAACAGAGATGACATATGAATACCAGCTTTCTCAAAGTTACAAATGATCCCTAAATAAAGTCAGCAAAGCGACATGCTGCACTGAAACAAAAATTGGTGAGCACTTACTGAGTGCTATCTACCTGACAGGCTAGCCAGTTGTTCCAGAAATCTGAATTTGTAGGTGGAAAAATTTTTCAAGTCCTTTATGCAAAAAAGAGGCATTTAAATCTAAACTACCAATACGGTTCATTAAAAAAGAAATGTGGGAATGTTTAAAATGCTATTATAAGTGTGGATAAGTATGAAATCCATTTACAAATATATGAAAAATTTGTGTCATTTATTTTTCTCTTTGAGAATGTTGTGCGCTAATGATTATATTTAAAATTCAGATTCTAAAAAAAAAATAAGTAGACTTCTTTTCTGTAAGATTCTGACACAGCGTTGGGGGTTTGGTTACTGTCTCAGCAAAGAACTAGCTTGCTTTGCAGAAAGAGGAGCATACTCTTAGGGCACAGCGGGATCCATCATCTCCCTTGGGTCAGGCGCCAGGAGCAGCAGGGTCTCCTCATGGAGGGTCCACCAGGGCCGGGCCTGGCAGCCAGGGCCCAGCCCACCACCCCAGCCAGGAGCATGGTGGCCGAGGGCACCGGGGCAGCCCCGGGCATCGGGCACCTCCCTGGGGATGGGGACAGGCTGAGGCCGGGCCGGGATGTGGGCCTCCAGGTGGTCCCGGCCCAGCGGGGCCCATGGCCGGGCAGGGCAGGGGCTGAGGGCCCCGGGGGCTGACATGGGGTCCTGGGCTGTGGGCAGTGTTGGGGGGAAGCTTTGGGGGCCCAGTCAGGACTGGTGGTGCCCTCAGGACATGGAGTAACAGCATCATGTTCCTGACCATTCTGTCTGGTCGGGAAAACTAAAGAAAATAAAGCAGAGATTTAACATTTAGAAGTTCGAGGCAAAATTAGAAAAAGAAAGACACTTCTTAGTTAAAACATTAATGGGAGATGCTCTGTTCCAGGACCTAAATGCTTATTATGACAGCTGTGAAAAACAAACACTTTGCAAGTTCAATAAGGTTTGGTATACATGCTAATGCACCAGAAGTTGTAAAAAAGACCCCTGAAGGTTTCTAAAGGGAAACAATCTAAAACAGATTGCAGTTGTTTGCAAATTTATGTTAGGCCTGTAAATGTTAGATATGAATGGTATCAGGTAATATATAAAGTTTAAGAATGCAGATTAATGTGAAAACTGGACCCAAAGAGAATACTCTGTAAAGTCCTATATGAGAGAGTGACTTTTCTTTTCCCCACGTTAGTAAGGAACACATAAAAATGGTCTTGATACAGAAAGTGTTAATTATTGTGGACTTTTTCTCTGCTTGACCCCTGAAGATTTCCCCTAAGTTAGAAACCTGAATTAAGCAAAACATTTATGCTTAACTTTGTCAAAGAAGTCAGAAGAGAGCAGTAGGTTCATCCCATCCTGACTGTAAAATTTGCCAGTAGATAAGAAACTGTAAAATTGAGACTTTCCATCAACTCCTAAACAATAAAATTATCAAAAGACAGATAACAATACCTAAGGGTCATAAGACTTGACAGAGAAAAATCACTACCACTAAGATTTTCTCTGCTTAGGAAAACAGTTACTCACGTGCTTAAATCTACACAAAAGAATTGGTGCAATAAATTCCGCATTTTGTCCATAGTTGTGTACGTACTCTGGGCACACTCTGAGACGATGACTGTTACCAAAAACTAATAACACCATTGTCAAGGCTCCTGTTAATTCAATAAGTTTCAATTAGCCAAGTTAGAAACTGTGTAAAAATCTATCAGATACTTACACTATCAGAACTATCAGAACGATCAGAAAAACTCAGTGAAAAATTATCTTTTCTGGTCTTTTTCCCTTTTGCTCAAATTTTCATATCAAGTATTTAATCTAAAAAGTCCATTCTTGAGTAATATTCTTGTATAGCAGACTAACTAATGCAGAATGTACTTTTTCTATCATTATTAATATTTTTCCCATGGCAATGGCTGTATGGGTATAGTACCTTGTGCCACTAAACTGTATATCAAATAGTTCATTATCCTGAGATTTTCTTTACTTGTAACTCAAACACTATTTCAGTGTTACTGATCTTATAATAGTGAATATAACTTTTTAAACAATAAAAAAGTGCAATAAATATCAGTTTAACTATGATCAAAGCCATGATAACCTAAGGATCCTGAAACAAAGAACTTCTGAGGAGTGAAGGTATAAGTTGTTTTCCAGAAGTCTCCTGACCTCACAAACCTATGACTTGCTGCCTTAAGTTTTAAAATATATTTTAATCCTTGTTCAGTGTAAGATGTAAGAAAAAATGTACCTTTTTTTTTAAGATCTACAATTTCAACTGTGTACAAAACAACAGCAGACAGACTGCTGTGTTAGCATGAGAGACTGAGATACTAAAGCCACGATCTTAAAAATACTTCAGCATTTAGGATAAGATCCACTTTCCCTAATCTGTAGATGCTTTGTGAGGCAGTATCTATACTATAAATTCCTAATTTCTCTTTTCATTCAGTGAAGAAGGGGGTATCCTTCACAGTCATCAGAGCAAGATGTGATTGCAGATCTTCATTGGAAATTAAGCAATATTTTTAACAGCACTGCATCCCATTGCGAATCCTTGTATAGTTATTTCAGTCTTAGTCTGAGAGAAGGCAGACTACAGAATATTTTTTCATGTTTTGAAGGTACCCAACATGATGACCAATGCCAGTTAAAAAGATAAGTAAAACCAAACTGAGATTTGACAGAGAATTAGGAGACGTGCTTTGAATCAGAGGAGATCTTGCCTCACACAATAAGGCGACTTATTTGAGCTGACCAAGGGGAGTGAAGTACAACTCCATCTGAGTTGACTTTGGTTGTCCATTTTAATCCTACAGGTTGCATAGATGGGAAAGAATGGGAATTTTGTTATCAGGAAAAAGGTATCAGAAGGCTTGTATCTAAAAAAAATAAAAAGAAGAAAACTATAGGGGGCCAGGTTCAAATTGGGTTTGCCCTTCTTAGTCCAGGCATGTGTGTGCTGGAAGGCTTTGCATGTGGAGGAAATTATTTGACAAGCATGAAAAATGAGAAAAGAATCCAGAAATCTCTGTGTTAAATACAAAATGACAGCATTCCGCAGACGGTAGGTTTGAGTTAACCTTTAGTCCCTGATAAAAATGAACGAGTTTTTGTATGCTGTTCTGAAATAGAATGTTTACAGATCTTAGTTCACCCCTCATCAGAGTAAGAGGGTAGAGAATAACTAGCACAACAGCTGTAATTCAAAAGTATACATCTTGGTCCTTGAACCAGTTTGGTATTTGTAGCATGGGTTTTCACTGTAGTAAACTAACAGTTAAGTGGCTGTCAAGCATATTTGCAAGTGATAGGAAGAAGTTGTGTAGAAAGCTGAGGTATGTACCAAGTAAATTATTCCATTGTTAACAATTCTATTTACTCCTGCATCCTCATTACTGTCAATAATTTTTGTTACATTCTGAGGCCTTAATAATCCGCACTTGGTTTCTGTGCTGACTTCTGCTGAAAAGAGAAGAGATTTTTGGCAGCTGTAGCTATATACTGTAGGGGAAAAAATGACAAGAAGCCTGAAACTCTGGAACATATTTTAAAACTACAGAGGATGTGCAAGCATTTTACTTCCTTTCTGTATTTGTATATGTCATTCACTAAAGGTTTAGGAACTGTGTTGACTGAAACTTCCTCGGCTCAGCAAATCCCTACCAAATCTAAGGAAGGAGCCTGAGAGAGTCTGGGCTGGATTCCATCCAATTTTCCCCAGGATCCATGACCCTAATGCAGTTTACCAAAACCACCCTTGTGGCATGGTGGTCTGCCTAGAGTAGCATATGGTCTCCGTCGCTAATACGGTTTATCTGGTAGGATTCAAGTCTGCGACTAGGGCAGGTGCAACAGTTGGAATGGCTCAAGACCAGAGAATGCACCCAAATCCTCTTGGCCAAGACAAGTTGCACAGACTGAAAAAAAGGTCAAGGAGGAATGTTGCTTGCATTCATTTATTAGCAAGAGCATGTGAGTCCGAACTAGTCTATCTAGCAAGCAGAGAAATAAGAGCAGCTGCAGAGTTTGGTCTTCTGCATCTTAGATACCTGTGTGTCCTGCTCTCAGCTGGGAAGAAAGAGTTAATTTTCTTTCTAGTGATTGCTGTGAAAGGAATGTCAATAATGCATATTGGTTTAGTTGTTGCTAGCAATGTTTATACTTTTCAAGGACTCTTTTCAGCTTCCCATAGAAGCTGAGAAGGAGCATATGCAGAACAATGGAATGGTCAGTGGAATATTCTGTACCATAAACATCATGCAAATGGCAGCTCGCTGGTGGGCGAAGTCCACGATAACTGCTCGGGAAGGTACCAGTTCACCAGGTGGTGAGAGTGACTTGTGTCATCATCACAAGTGTGTGTACCTGTCCTCATAAACCTCACTGCTGAACTGTAAGTAATGTTTTCATTTGGTTTGCTATAATCTAGACTATCTAACATTTAAGAAGTCTTGCAGCAGGTATGATTTTTTCAGAATACAACAATCAAATAAGTATATACTCAGTATTTTTCAGCCCCTAACCCTGATTCGGAAAGAATATTTATATTAACTTACATTTTAAAAGGAGTGTAGTCTCTCTTAGCAGACAGAGATATATGAACAGGTATATGCTAGTAAATTAAGAAAAATTTACTCAGAAAAAGCGTTGTTAAAAATAACACTAAAATAGATTATTTCTCTCCACTATTTTTTGTGAGTTTTATTGGCCATAATACTTTTTTTCACTGGCAAGTCCCAGGTGTGTTTCCTCTACAGCACTTCAGAAACCACTTTGTAGAATATATATGTGACAAATCTTCCATTCTGTCACATTTGAATAAACTCCAAACACCTTTGAAGTTGTCATGACCTCCTTTTGCAAACTCTTTGAGATCTACAGATGAAAAGTACTGTATGATACTAGGTAGATATTATCATCTATTTCTTTATACACTTAGGGACAACTGTCATTTATTTTCAGCTATTTGTCACATCAAACAATATTTAAACTCCAGATTTGCTAAATTTTCAAAATGGTTTCCATTTACATCATTGAATGTCACTCTTTGTCTTGGGGCAATATTCTGGAGAATTTACAGAGCCATGTGCTGAAATGGACAGTTTCAACATCTAATTATATTTTGATGTTGTTTGTGTATAACTGATTTGCCATATACAAATTTATGCAGAGAGAATTTTTTGGTAAACTGACTCATGTTTTAACAGCAGATTCTTTTCAGTTAACCTGCCTGTAACATTTCTCCAACGATATTCACTGTCTGAAAACTATGTTGCTTAATGGCACACTGTCCAGAATAGGACTTGATAGAGAGATGAGGGTCCATACTGTATCAGAAGCATGTTCTGCCTACACGTCAAACAACAAAGTGCAGATAGACTGTCATATGCAATGCCAAGTATTATCTTTGATGCAGTATGGCACTAATTTCCAATTAAAGTTACTCCTCTCTTGACTGAAGCAGGCCAGTATCCTGCTGTTTTGGCAAATGAGCAAAGCAAGCTTGTGATGATTGTGCACAATAATCATACTTGTAGGTGCAATTTTGTTTGAAATGGCCATGAAAGAGCAGGGAGCTGACTTCCCAATTTGCAAGACAGAACATACGAGACAGAGAAAATGGCTGTCATCCCCTGTCCTTTACCTATTAGTTAACAGCACAAACTAATAACTAACTGGTTAGTAGTAGTTGATTAACCAGAACGTAATTTGCCAGCAATTTTTTCTGCTACATGAGCTTTTAGTAGGTCATTCTCAGTTCTGTTATCCCAAAGAAAGAAATAATCTCTAAATTCCTAGTGCCCTGCAGAGTGTATGCAGCCGTACCCAACATAGGAGTAAGCTGCAACATTCTGCCTAGCCTCCAGTTGTGGAGCATGAGTGATACCCATGGCTGGGGACAAGCCTGCACGGCAAAATGCAGGGATGACAAATCAGGTCAGGACAGAAGCTTTCTGGGTCCAGTCTGGACAAAGCACTATATCGTGTATATTCTATCTTTCTTGTCCTCAATATGGACAAAGCCTGACTCTCAGGCACATGATGTGGGCAAACTCACTATGTGCAAGGTGCAAAGCATGGTGCAGATTCTCCTCTCCTGTCTGAGTTTTCTCATCCCAAGGCAGTAACTGATTCAGTCCGTATCAGTGCCTGGGAATGAACTGATATATATATTTGCAGTATACCATAGTACTAGCACTATTATGGATCCAAACAGGGAGAGGATCTCCTTGGAAATACAGACACCCCTAAACAGTTACACCACTTCTTGCAGCTTTTTAAGTGCATTTAGGACTTTATTCCAGGTACCTGTGAAACACTGCACTGTAATCTATAGATATTTCTGTTTCAAGGTATCTTTATTTAGAGGGGTCTATGAAGTTTATACTATCCTGTTCAAACTCGACGAAGGGTCACTTACTGTCAGGAACTGCGTATCCTGCTGCATTTACTACCATACTTTTGCTAGGTTAAATCTCTGTTATTAAAGTGAAGACATTATCTTAGGCCTTCACTGAATGATACGGAAACATCATTGTTAAAAAGAACTACATTAGGAAAATGGATATTTCTAAAATTGTTTGCAGAGTAGCAAACAGCAAACAAGAAAATGTTCTGCCTTTATTTTACATATACTACACTGTATTTCCAAAAGGACGATTATGAGATCACTTATAATTTTCTTATGAAAAAATAATGGAAACTTTAATGAATCCTAAATGTAAGATCATCTGGTTTTTTTGCCTGAGAAAACTTCAGATGTCGGCACTATTCTAAAATTTGTTGGGGAACAAAGGCAAATGCTCGGCTAGTTCTGCCATGCATTATTTAGTAGAGAAAAAAAAATCTGTTTGTAGGAAATTAAGCTACAATTTAGAAAATAAAATCAGATAAGGCGATTCAATTGCCTAAAGTCTAAAAAATGCTGCAATAAATGTAAACAACTACCAGTAAATTAGGTCACGCATTATCAATGTCATTTCTTATCTTGCAGCCCAGGTATAACATCTGTTTTTGAATAATATACCCATTCCTTTCTAGAATTGCCAGACAGTAGTGATCTGAATTTTATTGTTCAGGACACCAGGTGACAAGAGGTAATTTTTTGTTAATACTACGATCCATTTTACCATCAGCACTGTGCAACTTCTTGAATGATGCGTCTTGAGCTTTCAGGCGCTTCTACATACACTGAGGATGTAGGTCATGAGGGAAGAAAAGTAAGCTGAAAAGCAGATCCTGTACAAGTCCAAAGGGGGGTGAGCTGGTGATGAATAAATCTAAATTAGAAAATAATAAAAGAAAGCAATAACTAAGGAAATTTTTATCCTTCTTTGTTTGCACAGGTGAACGTACAGTTCAGTCTGTTTAGGCAATAAAATATAAGATCCCGTGGAGACTGGCTTTAAAACTACAGCTGGTAGTAAATACCAAGTGGGGAAGAGGGAACTGTATGAGCTAACAAACACTGCAAGCATGCAGGCAAATAACTAAGTGAAATTCTGGCTTTGCATCAGAATGTTTTAATGGGCAGAAAGGGAAGTTCTGGGGCAGTCTTCCTCTTGGAGCAGTGAGGACGCAAACCGATATAATATTAATTGTCAGCTTGATAAACTTATGAACAAATACTTCTCTGTGATTGCTCTGTGATGTCCTTAGTGAACTAAGGGATCCCATCTACTACCTGTGTGTCCTGTGTGAGCTTCTAACAATCAGACTGACACAAAATTAAATGAGCCTTTCTTTTCAGTAGATAATTTCAGTCCAAAAAATGTACATTGTACACTATAAACTAAGAGTGGGAGAATGCAATGGTTACAGTTCACAAGTTGTGGACAAGAAACTGAGACAGGGAGAGAGACATAACCTGACACACACAAGAATTTAGACATCTCAGGCTGGGTCTACACAGCACAGTGAGACTTGAGAAAACAATACCTGAAGAAGTAGAACCGCGTAGTGTGGGAAAGAGCCACTTTTGTGTTTGGGCCTCAAAAGCTGAACAGCCATAGTAGGGACTCATCACCCATGTCTATACTGGGAAAGGAAATAATCCAGAGCCACCCTCTAGCTTTTGAGCCAAGTGGTACACTATGGATTGCATCCATACAGCTAGAATCTCTTATCCACCAGAACATGGTAGCTTGTCGAAACTGCCTGTTGAGAACACACTCTCAGCCATGCAAAAGCTCAGACATATTTTGGGGTCTATCTGGAAGAGTGCTAGCTGGCCCTTGGCCAAAACCAAGCCAGGGACTGCATGCTGCAAAGCTGGGTACATGTGCTCAGTCTTATTCCCTAACTCTTCTCAGCTTAATATTATAGATGCAGCCACTGGGACTAATTAAGCTAGGCTCTGTGCTGTATTGATATAGCTGTAATGCTCCCCTCTAAAGTTCCTCTAGATTAAGAAAACCTTCATAACTCTTCTAATTCTGACAGACTTTCTGAACATATTAATTTTATTTAATAACCGTACTTTTCAGAGCACAAAACACTTTTCCTATTAGGTAGTGTGGGGAGAGTTTTTAATAATGAAATAAGCCCAAAGTTTTGGATTTCTCTTATCATTATCTCAGTTTTTATTTCTGTTGTCTTTGCATCTTAGCCTGTGGAGAAAAGAAATACTAAGTGCAGAAAAGCCTTTGTATTTTTTATTCAGTTAGAATCTATTTCACAGAAATATTCACTGTTTCATTTCTGGATTATGGTTATCCCAAAATGAAATCTATACAGATGTGGCAAGACAGCCTCCAGGAGACTGTAAGGGAATGTTCATGGAGTGTCTGCACTGTTATGAAATAGACTCTGAAGGCTGATAGAAGATTTCAGCTACTCGCCATCTGAACAGTATTTAAACAGGTGTTGTGGATACCTTCCTGTTTTCTCCATCTAGGCTATAGTGGATACATAGGCCCTTGAACTTAAGGAAAAAGTGTACAGTTTATAGTTTGTTAAATATCTGAACTAAACTGAACTTGTGTAGATGCAGCCTGTGTTTCCTTCAAATTGCCATGTCTTCCCCAGTGGCTGCAATTCCTGTTGTGTAACACCTGAATAACAGCAAAGTAGAGGCACAGTTCTCAGACAGTTGTTTTCCTGTGCTTCATTTCAGTGACTTAAAGATGTGACTTTGTCATATCACTTCTTCGAAGACTCATGAAATTCTGGTGCTTGTGATGGCTTGCCAGTCACTTGCCCCATTAAGATGTCTCTGTAAGGAGTATGTTGTTACTTAACCTTGCTTTGGAAAAGCCGGAGAACAACAGAAGAGCTCTGACAATCTAAAAAATAGGATTTAGAGACAAATGTCTTTGTTTAATTTGGGTCATTCTGTATCTGAGTACCAACATGAGATTTTTCAACTGATTCAAGCAGAAACCAAATAACGATACATTTGCTTCTGAAGCTTATGGAGTAAGGTGAATTTTGATTAATGAAGCAGAATAAAAGCATGCTATACTACAAATAACCTTTATTGTTTCAGTAAGTTGCTCTATCTCTAAATTTCATAAAAGCTAATCCTGGTTTAGACAGATATTTAATTATTTATATTTTATCTTTCTGAGCTTACTGTAGAATTTTACTTTACCTCTACTGATGAATACATAGAATATATGTATAAAAACATATAATATATTTTTGATACCAATTCAACATGGCCAATTTTGACTAACAAAGCAGGCTGGAAGAGTGTTGCCTTTTGAGTATATAATTTTAATCAAAATGTGCTCATCTTTGTATTTCATTAAAATTAAGCCGGTATTAAGAAGATAGGTCTTAAATTATTGATGTTTTCTCTAACTTAACAAAAGTATTTTTACCTCTTCTGATAAAGTGAAGAATGAAATTTCATCACTTCACAATGCATAGGCACCAGAAAATGTGCAACATTGAATTATAATGACATACAGTCTCCTCTGAGTCATTATATGGTATATCATCTAATGTCATGCAGTAACTCCTTTTTGCTTCAGGGGATCATTGTTCACCCTTATAATTAAAGGGGCCAGTAAAGCTGGTGTTTCTGGACTGGAATGGGAAAAGTTAAACTTATTCATGATAATTGACTGTTTTAGTGAAAGCTGGGTTTCCTTATAAACAGATAGTCCATAGCTCACTTATAAAAGAAATATGAAAATATTTCTTGGCTACTGGAATATTTTCTGGCTGTATTTTCTACAGCCAGGTGTTGGGGCAGAAAAATCTAAAACTTTCTTCTGAATTACTATATCTTTTGTAATATCCTTTCGCAAACTTAGCACAGCAGACTCAATGCAGTGAACATTGCAGCCCACCTACAGAACGGGTTAAGCCTTGCTGCATGAAGTTCACACCAGCCTTTGATTCCCATAAGGACTGGCAGACTTCCCTGATGCACAGATTCTGTAGGAATTTAGGTTTAGCAGGTATATCTTGATGATCACCTTCATCTGACGATGATCAGAGGGTTGGAGCACCTCTCTTATGAAGCCAGGCTGAGAGAGTTGGGGTTGGGCAGCCTGGAGAAGGCTCCAGAGAGAACTTATAGCAGCCTTCCAGTACGTAAGGGAGGCCTGCAGGAAAGACGGGAAGGGACTTTTCAAAAGGGCCTGTTGTGATACCATTGCCAAGGGGTAATGGCTTCAAACTGGAAGAGGGGAGGTTTTCATTAGATATTAGGAAGAAATTTTTCTCTCTGAGGGTGGTGCGGCACTGGAACATGTTGCCCAGAGAAGCTGTGAATGTCCCATCCCTGGAAGGGTTCAAGACCAAGCTGGATGGGGCTTTGAGCAACCTGGTCCAGTGGAAGGTGTCCCTGACCGTGGCAGGGGAGGGTGGAACTAGGCGAGCTCTCAAGTCCCTTCCTACCCAAACTATTCTACGATTCTATGATTCTATGACTGTGAGGTCAAATACAGGTAAGCAGGTATAAGTTCATAGCATGTTCTGGAAAACTGGAACCATTAATGACAATGGTAAATGACACAGCACCCTAAGAGAGAGAGCTGAAGAGGGTACACTTTGTTAGCAAGCCTGGTGTGTTACCAGAATCCCAGCAAGAATTTTACCATCACCACTGAAATACTGAGGACCCTAGAGGGAACCAATGCAACAAATGAGACTGCAGCCTAGTTGAACTCACCTGAAAAAAAGGGATTAGAAACAAGATTAATGAGGTGATACGAGAGGCGTAAATTCAGTCTACATCCTGAGTAACTGTTTTGGCTGACTGTCAATCCAGAGCCTGGATTGCTGACAGAAAGATTAGTCCTTTCAAGTCTTGCAAATGTCAACAAAAAGCCATATTTTCCAGATTGCTTCTTTTCCTCTATTTCTCTTTGTATCTATCTGTTTTGCTAGAGCAAGATAGCAGCAGAACTTAAATGTGAGTTAAACATCCTCCATGAAGAGCTGTATGACAAATCAGAGAACTCTAATGGAGATGTCTTACACAAAGGCTTTTTCCTTTCCAATAAATGGGGAATTGAAAGTAGCTTTTACACTGAGATTTATCATCCAAACTTCAATTTATTGAGAGTAATACACTAATACTTCTAAATTTAAAAGCAAGAAAGCAATTCAATTTCACTTGCTGGGAACAGCAGGCAATATTACTGTTATCTGTTGGAGAGAGCTCAAGGTACTCTCAGCCTTTCAGTCTTCCTCTTATCTCCCCTGGATTTTAAGCATACTCTTGCTTGTAAAACTCTTCAACTATCCCAGAGGTGGACTGAATTTTTCCTGGCCTGCCCTTCTTCTAAGTTAGGTCAAGTTTCTCCTTTTTTCTCTAATTTGCTGTATTTAATTTGTTTCTGGGGATTTTTGGACAAACCAGGAAAAATGGTTCTTCCAATTCATAGATTGGATGCAAAACAGGATGCAAAACTTCGCTCATATTTTCCTTCTGGACTAAAGAGAATTGAGGCAAAAGAAAGATATTGCTTACCAGCCTCGTATCTTTGTTACTTCTCCTACAGTATTGATTTGATTTCTAGACTATTGTTGCAGTCTACCTGCTTATATTATTGTGATCTGCTTTACCTGAAATGTCATAATAGCAGAGATATCTTTAAAAATATTTAGGTTATTTTCTATTGGAGAAACTTTGAAGGAACCCCTAACCCAGAGATATAATTACAGTAAATAACAGTACACAGAATTACATCTTACACTAACACACATTTGCATATGGTACTAATATATATATATAGCACTACAATGTCTATAAGCAATTAGACTCTAAGACCACCCTTCTGAGACACTCCTAGCTTTTACCAGAAGTGCATTTCATCTAAAAATGATGGGACTTTGAGATGGTTGACTAACTTCTTTTACATTGCCTCTTTTATTTTCAAAATATTTTATCTTGGTTTGGGATAGTTTCATCTGTAAATTGTGGTCAAATCAGGTAAATGGGTGAATAATAAGTAACACACAATCTTTATAGGCATAGAAATTCAAGGCCCAAATATGAAAAGTATAGTATCAAGATTGCTAGGCTAGGATAGTGATAGTGACTGTGAAAGGCTGAAGGTGATTAGAAGCTAAGGAGAAAAACAATAAAGAGATTCCATCTGCTTTTCTGTAGCCTGGATAGAAATCACTTTTCAGGTGTGAAACCATGACAGGTTTTCAAGCAAAAGGAGTGACAGTTTTGCAGACCTGGCTTAAAATTTACTTTCAAAGACCCTGATGAATAAATATTAATTATCTTTTCAAGAGTAAGAAAAGCAATAAAGCCATTGTTGCAGTGTTTAATTTAAAAAAGAAAAATTACATTAAAAATGAAGAAAACTAGAGAGACATGAAAAGAGGAAGCCAAAAACTGCAAAATGTTGGCAGACAACACATTAGAAATTCAAAACAAATGTGCACTATTTGCCAAAATGCTTTTAGAAATATCACAAAGAAGGAAGCCAGCACAGCTAAACAACAAAATAACAGAGGCTATTTAAAATAAGAAGGCACGTTTCAAAAACTTGAAATTGTATTAAAAGAAAAAAGAAGCGGGGGCGGGGGGCTTAGGTACAGCATATTGAAAGGCATCAACACCTGTACTAGATCCTTGTTCAAATATGTATTGGTGAGGGAATTATCTCCAGGGATGCCTTTGAAGAGATGGTCAAGCTACAAAAACATAGCTCAGAGAAGACAAGACCACAACAGACACATGAAATTATTCTTTCCATCCAAGTTTACCAGCAAGCAAGGAAGAACTTAGATGTTGTCACATCTGCGTGACAACACGTTTTACAAAGAAAAAATATTAGAGGATTTTATAGAATGGACAGCAGAAGGTATGAGCAGTCTTTAGCATGTTTGGTCTGTGCTCTTTTTCTTCATTTTTATGGACACAGTCATTCCACCAGCATTAATTGAACTGAAGTTTCCAGGCTGGGGAAATGCAAGATTAGTTCTTATTTCTAAAGCTTTCATTTTTAAGAATTTACTATCTGAACAACGACCATTGTTGTCTTTTTGGAGATGTTTTTACAGCTATTCCTCATTAAATAGTATGGTGAATGTTGTTTATAGCTGTTTGAGGAGAAAATAAGGTTGCCAGGGCTATAAACCAAGAAATGTGCCACTTACAAATGTTAAACATCTTTATAACCCTATTTACCAGAGATACATTGAATCATAGCTAAGCAAATATTTCTTTGAAGCAGAGGACTGTCCAAAAATAAGCTAAAGAAAGTGCAGCGAACTGTTATTTTACAAGGTTTGGGGATCATTTTCAGCAACTTGTGTTGTGGCTCATCATAAATAATGATGATCATTTAGAAACCAGACACTAAGTGCAGCTGATCCCAGCCATGCTTCCGGAGGGTTGAATTGATCTCACCTGCTATTAGTCTTCTAAACCTTAGGCATCATGTCTAAATTACCAGTTTAGACACTCTCTATGCTCAGAGAGATGTTTGTTCAAAGCATGGTTTATCCTACCAACGTTAACGTGAATGAATGGGGAAGCACCCATCTTGCTCCTCTTCAGAGCCAGAAGTTAACCCCAACATCTATGCTTCTAACTTTTAGTTGGCAAAAATTAAGTTGTGTAAATCTAGGCCTGACTGACTCATGAATGCCTTTAAAAGGATTTTTTTCCCTCTTAATACAGGAGAGACAGCTGTCTGAATCAGATAGTGAATCATAATTAAGGTGTTTTTAGAAGTGTAAATCCTGTTATTACATATTTTTCACAAAAAGTTGCACTAGCTAAATCCCAGTATCTCCTGGTTTTGAGATAAAGTGCATTTAATGCAAATGAAAAAAAAATGGAGCAAACAGCTTATTAAACATATCAGACTAGACTTGATACATAAGTGATTGAAATATTTTCAGACTAGTTTTCATGTAAAGGAAAAGCTTAGGAAGAAAGTGTAATGGAGTATAATCCTGTTTGTCTAGGTATATAATGTGCATGTATGTATAAACAGATACATCAATGATATCTTTGAAACCAGTAATGATACAGAGTAAAAAACTGCCTTTGTTCTCTGAATATTATTTAAAAGTTGTTCCCTGGACTATTTAACACTAAATATTTTGCTTTTCTGTATGAGAAGGCACACATCTGAGAAAGCTGTACTAATATTTCAGATTAATTTTGAAAAATTATATATGTGATTACACTTTAAGTTTTCAGTTCCATTAAAAAAATGGGCAATTAGAACTATCCATGGAGGAGCAATAAAGCTTTCCCTTAATTTAAGTAACTTGTGCGTACCCAGGCCTTTGTCTTGCAGTAAGATTTTCATCGTATAAAACTGACAGTTGCATACACCAATCAGCTCTATAGATGGGGCCAAGGCGTTCCCCTGAGCTAAGGTTAGCAATGTAGAAATCATTCAACCTGACAGCTTGAACCAACTTAAAACGTGAAAGAACAGAAACACGCTCTTCTTCATCTCTGCTGATATACTTATATCAGAGCCAAGACCAGTAAATTTGATGTTCAAAAAGCTCATCAGAAAGATGAGTTTACCTTTTTTTTTTAGTATGTCACAAAAGCCTAGTATAAACAAACAAATGTAAGTCGTGTTATACTGAAATTAATGTCACCGTGCATGAATTCAGAAGTAATGTGATAAAGAACCATGCAAAGACATGATTCAATTACAAGAATACAGTTCTCACAAACATCTGGAAACAATACCGCTATTTTCACACCTTTTAACCAATCAGTTCTAGTTTCACAGAGAAGTCTCAAGCAGACCTTAATTCCTTAATGCCATACATTATATTTTAAAATCTAAAATTAAAATACACTAGGATTAGAGAGGTGACTTATTACATTTGTACTTAAACTAATTCCCCAATGTAGTGACAAAGACTTTGCAACTCCCCTCTGTTGGTCTTTTGCTGGAAGATGTGGCAATTAGGAAGTAAGAACCAATAAATCAAACAAACTCCTCCTTTTAAACTCACATGCATTTAAGAGAACTGGCTTGAACCACAGTCCATCTTACCAGGTTGCTCCTTGGCAAGTAGGGATTTACACCATCCACAAAGCAAATGAAGTCCAGTAAAGAATTGTAATTATTTGTAAGCAAGATGCTTCTGAAGGACTGTCTGATTTCACACAAGCTATCACATTTCAAATGCCTTGTCTAAAGGAGACAGATTTCTTGGAACTGCACAACAAGGGATGATGGCCAGCTTTTCCCTCAGAATTTCCAGGGCTTCATATCTTTGGTTATAGCACAAAATAAGCTTGTAGTGGGCACAAATGAGCAAACAAGCACAGTAATTGGGGGTGGGGGAAATAACTGGTATGTTTCATAACTTTTTCAGGATTTACTAGTATTTTGTAAGAAGATTTGGCACCAAAAAAGATCAATTTTTATTTTACCTAGACCAGTATTACCAGGTTAAAACTTGGGAAAACTTTCTAAAAGTAAGAATAATCAAGCACTGGTATAATTCGTCATTTCAGCAGGGACATTTCAATAACATATATTGGAGGGTGTGGTGCGTTGTTTAGTTTTGTATTTTTCAGGAACAGGTAAAACATAAATCTGTCAGGAATCATTTAAAAAGAGTTGGTTCAGCTGTGGCCCATGAGCTGGAATTATAACTTTCCTTTCAACCCTATTTCTTATATGAAATTCATTCCAGAAATAGTTTTTCTTCATTTAATCAGTTATTTAAGGATAGTAATAGAAAAAGTGGTTCTTCAGCATCTTATAATTGCTAAAATTTTTTTCATTGATGATGAGAGGTGAAATGGATTTCTGTTGCAAAGATGGCTTTACTAATCTAATTATTACACTCTACCACAGATATATTTATAAAGTATGGGAATTGTGGTAGCTTGTAGTCAAGAACACTTTGTTCACCTCCTTGCTGCTACTATATATCCCTTTTCAATTTTGTTTACCTTTTTATTTTTTCATTTTTGTTTAATTTTCAGTTTGGTTTAACAAAAGCTGCAACACAGCTTATTGGCTGCTGATGATTCAGAAGCCTTTTAAAAGTAGTATATATTTCAGGGAAATGTTCCAAATTTAGATTTTAGTATTACCAAATAAGATTATGTAATGTTTTCATTGCTTTTGAAATTAAATTACCCCATGTAAATAAAATCTAGTAGATAAATATGCTGTTCAATGAAACAGATGGCACGTAGTCCCTTTAAGGCATAGATTTACACATTTCTTCTGAACCGATGAGATATTGATCCAAACACTTGCTGTTGTTGTTGTTGTTGTTGTTGTTGTTGTTGTTGTTGTTGTTATTTCTCCTAGTGAGTGACAAAGATACCCCATTTCACCCGACAAAAATTATGGCTGCAGATGCAAAACAACAGGGAAAAGAATAAAGTTGAAGGCAGGGATCTTAATTTATGAATGTAAAAGAGTACAACAGATAGATAAAATGAAATAGAAGATTACAAAAGGGAACAAATAAAAGCTTAAAGGGGAGCGGATGTTGTGGACCACAGAACACCAGCCAAAAATAACCTTTACTTGTCATACTGGGAGGCAGAGGATCAGCCTCAGCCAACTCAGCTGCTTCTCTTACTGCACGGTACTGGGCACATATCTTTAAAATCAAATACCATGGAATATGTCCAAGGAAGACTGAAAAAAAATGCCCCAAATCAACAGGGTTTTCTTGTTTCCTTTAGCCCAGTGACACTAAAAGTTCCTATCAAAGCAGAGAAGAAAAAGAGAAAGGTAATTAGATTCTTAGAAAAGCATGTCAAGGAAGAACATTAAACAGTTGGGGAGCATGTATCTTACTGCTTTTCTTGTCTTCTATACTATTCTTAACAAATTTCTTCAACTCTTTTTAAATAATTTTCTTTCTTTCCTTTCTTTCTCTGTTTCTTTCTTTTTTTTTCCTTTTTTTTTTTCTGCAGCATGCTTAATTTTTCAATTTGAAGAGCTATTGGTATAAAGCATGCCTCATTAGCTTTGGGAGGTAGCTAGTCTTCATTAATTCAGTTCTCACTTCATTTGCTTTGCATACAGTCATAATTAGCTTCAGAATAACTTTGGTAACTTCAGCAGATTTATAGCTTCAGTTTTATTCTGCATTTGGGTTTTTTCTCTTGTTTCAATATGTTGTACAGATTTTAGAATACCAAGAACAGCAATGATTGCTTTCAGGAATAATTTATTTTTGCAATTTTTAAAGTGACAGTCTCTCCACATCTCTCCGTCTGCTGAGCTATATAAACAGTTAAAACACTAAGCCTTATGTAATCTCAGATGATGTTTTCTTACAAATAGGCAGAAATTCCCGCTTTATCTGGCATGCATTTTCTGGAGAAGCAATCCCTTCCCATGTGTGCCAGTCCCTCACCATGGTGTACATGGCAGAAGGGGAACCCACTCATACTCTTCAGAGCTGAGGAAGGAGTCACGTCAGTCTTTTATTGATGTCCTACAGCCAAAAGAGGATTTGGTTTATTCATTGGGGATGTACTGCTGTGGTAAGGATCAGTTCAAACTGGTTTACATAGGCTGGCAAGGCAGTACTCCTATTTTAAGAAGGCAAAAAGGACACAGCTGAAGACGACAGAGCCAAAGCATCCACCGACAGCTCTGTAAGGTTGATGGGATGTCTGTCAGTGTATTTAGTACACCCCCTGGCTGAACTGATGATTTCTTTCTTCTTGAGGCAAAAGCACAATGCTTTACTCCACTAGACGGGACCACATTGAGTAAGGGAAAGGGAAATAAGCCCTTCAGAGAAGTCCCAGAACTGTTATATAGATTATCATTGTCTCAGCATGTGTGCCAAGGTACCAAAACCAGAAAGATGACACACTTCCAGGAAGATAATGTAAAGGAGCTTCAGTGAAAAATATCTGCGGTAGAAATAAGGTGTCCAGTCCCCCACAGACAGCACTTGAGAACCGAGCTGATCAGAGCACAGGGCAAGGGCAGGAGTTATAAATGCAATGCTAATAGCAATGCTGTAAAAGCTGCTGTTTTCCTGGCTTAAGTAGAAGTCACTCACAAAGTTCTGGAATCTGTGTGCATTCACTGTGTGCTCAGGCAGCATGAACTGTTACACTGTCTGCAAATCCCACTGAAAACTCCTCTCTCCAGCATTTCCCACAGAAAACCAAAAACCGATGCGTTAATGCTGTGTAGCTATTATACTTTTCCCTCACTTGAAAAGCCAGTTGACACAGTTGAAAACAAATGAAGAGGTTTTGCCAATAAGCTGCAAGTGGTTCAGTTCATGGTAGGAGAGAAGTAAAGTGGTATTGTAAAGGTTATTGGCCTGCCAAAGTCCTATTAATTGCTATTAATTATTATTATTAATAGCATGGACTGCTAAGTTGTGGCTTCTCTGTTGCAGTCCATATGCTGACTTGGAGATACATAATCTTGGAGAACAACTCTCCCCTATGGTTAGCCAACACGTGAGCAGGCCACTGATCCAGGCTGATGGTGTTCCTGGCATACTCCACATGTCTCTAAGAAATAAGTTTTATTTGCTCCGCAGTACCATCTTCATTTTAGCTCAAAAGTTAGACTCTCAGGGGTGTGATTAGTCGATACCACAGCCACCAGCTGAGCACCTGGCAAGCCCAAGCCCAACACTTAGTAATATCCTTATATCTGTCATAAAACCCACAGGTTAATTTCCCCCTGCATGCTCACAGGAATGATTAAACAACAATGGCAGCCCACCTTGCAGAGCAAATTGTTGACTGGGATCCAAACATGCAGCAAATTGAGCTGACTTAGTATGTGGAAGACTAACACTCTTGGCAGAGCCTCATGAGCAGAAAGTGTGTTTGAGCAGCTTGTTGTGCTGATCAGATTTCAGACAGGCACCTGCAGGGAAACAAGGGCAGCTTGTGTTCTGTAAATCCTGTGTCACCTGTCCCAGATGGCTGACTCTGTGATATCACCCCTCCCATATAAAAGTCTTCCTTGAGAAGCCCGGTAAAAGAATTGTGCATCCTATTGGACGTGCTACACTGTGAACACAAAAGAGTGTCAAGCTATATCACTGAGGAGATGGATACAAAATTGTTTGTGATAATTTTGATGTAGAAATCTCAGAATCTGCTCGTATGCTAGCATGCTCAATGTCCAAGTGGAAACCAGTGATGAATGGTGTTCCTCAGGTGTCAGTACTGGGACCAGTGCTGTTCAACATCTTTGTCAGCGACATGGACAGTGGGATTATGTGCAACCTCAGCAAGTTTGCTGATGACACTAGACTGTGTGGCGCGGTCAACATGCTGGAGGGCAGGGATGCCATCAAGAGGGACCTGGACAGGCTGGACAGGTGGGCCCATGCCAGCCTTATGAAGTTCAACCAGGCCAAGTTCAAAGTCTTGCACGTGGGCCGGGGCAATCTCAAGCACAAATAAAGGCTGGGCGGTGAATGGATCAAGAGCGGCCCTGAGGAGAAGGACTTGGGGGTGTTGGTTGATAAGAAGCTCAACATGAGCTGGCAATTCATGCTCATGTCTCAGAAGGTCAGCTGTATCCTGGGCTGCATCAGAAGTGTGGCCAGCAAGTTAAGGGAGGTGATTTTCCCCCTCTACTCCACTCTCGTGAGACCCGACCCGGAATATTGCATCCAGCTCTGGAGCCCCCAGCATAAGAAAGACATGGATCTGTTGGAGCAGGTCCAGAGGAGAGCCACGAAGATGATCAGAGGGCTGGAGAACCTCTCCCACAAAGACAGGTTGGGAGAGTTGGGGTTATTCAGCCTGGAGAAGAGAAGGCTCCAAGAAGACCTTATAGCAACCTTCCAGTATCTGGAGGGGGCGTACAGGAAAGCTGGAGAGGGACTTATTACAAGGGCATGTAGTGATAGGATGAGGGGTAATGTCTTCAAACTGGAACAGGGGAGATTTAGATTAGATATCAGTACAAAATTATCCACTATGATGGCGGTGAGACAGTGGAACAGGTTGTCCCGAGAACTTGTGGATCCCCATCCCTGCAAGTATTCAAGGCCAGGCTGCATGGGGCTTCAAGCAATGTGCTCTAGTGGGAGGTCTCTGCTTATTGCAGGGTGGTTGGAACTCGATGATCTTTAAGGTCCCTTCCAACCTAAATAATTCTATGATTCTATGTTTATATGCCTGGGCAGATGCAAGAGATTTTCTTTCTGTTGGTGCATGTTCTTTTCTCATTTGTTGAATTGTTCTGAAGTAGCTGGTCCTCAGATTCTCCTGTCTACATCGCACCATAGAATTCATTCTGATTTTGTTCTCATTTTGCTCTAACCTTTTGTGCTATAATATTATTTTGCCACCAGACCTGACTCCCATTTCCCCAGTGTAAGCTGCAAGTTCCTCCAGCCAGCAGGTATCACAATGCCCACTCAGATTTTGGAGCTGTCCTGTCACTCTGGAAGATGGCTGGTGGTGATGCTCCTCAGATTTCCAAGTGCCCATCATCATCAAATATTCAGAAGGAAAGCAAAGTGGCCTTTTTAACCTCTAATAACTCCACGATATGCCCATTCACAGTATGAAACCCCTACAAAAGCTACAAAAGTGTAAATGAAAAAAGATTAAAGAGGGGTGAATTTAAGGGTACATGCTGACATACCAAACATCAGGTTGCAATCCTGTCCTGACACATACATAAGAACAGCAGGGCACTGAAAGTCGTTATGAAAATTAGTGCTCAGTTGAGTACATAATAATGTGTTTAAAATATGTTCATAACTATTGTATACACCACCAACAATTTTTCTCTGTCTGCTTAAAGGACAGGCAATTCAGGGTTATAATTTTTTTGGAGTCTGGGAACTGTTACTCAAGGTCTATAAAGGGACAGCTGCAGGGTAGCTGTTCTGGAATATCAAGAGAGTTCACCACAGGGACAGTGCTGTTTTCCAAAATAAATGTATTGTTCTGCACTGGGCGGGGTGGAGGGGAGAGAGAGAAAGAGAGAAAGAGAGAAAGAGAGTGCAGGGCTCTTTCAGCATGTCAATAAGGCCTCACAATAAATAAAATATTAAAATAGCTGCTTTAAGAAAACAGAATAAAAAGAGAAGTGTAAATAAAAGAGTAAATCTTATGTCCCTTCAAATGCTGGGAACCTCTCCACGGTTGGGATCTGTGCAACATGCCATGGGAAAATCCATCTGGGGTCCATCTGATGCTGCATGAAATCAGGGTTCCTGGCACCTGAAATGGTGTAAGATTTACTCGTTACTCTTTTTATTCTGTCTTCCTGAAGCAACTGCTTTATTATGCCATTTGTTGTCAGGCATTTCTTACTGACATCCAGAAATATCCCTGGACCATCTCTCCCCCACATACCTCCTTCCGCCCCCTGTGCAGGACATGTACCTAGACAACAGTTACTACAGAATAACTGTGACGCTTTAAGCTCATACCCTACATTAATGATTTCCCTATACAGTTAGACCCTTCTCAGTGACACACTGGGCACACAGTTAGAGGCTGCTGCTTGCAGCAGAGCAGAAATGCCTGAAACCAATTTGAGAAACTTTAATTCCTGTGCTTACAGAAGCCGGAACAGCTCTTTGTCAATTTTCAGGGTGGTGAACTTGCTTTTATCATCCCAATTATCCACCACACAAATGGAGAGGTCTTAGGTGAAGTATCTAAGGTTGCCCATGCCTCAGTCTGGTGTGGAACCTTTCTTCTACAAACACTAAAATAGATCATGACAGACCTGGCAGGATATGGGGACTAATTGCTGAAAGAATCCATATTTTAAACTGGGGAAAGTTTTGCAGAGTTTTTATTAATATTTGAAAAATACCATTTCTTCCTGCCTAATGCATCAATATTTTCTCTGCCTTACACTCTTTCTAGGTAGAACACAGCAGTGAGACACACAAAGCTATCAGCAAATGTTTTTAGCTGAATTTTCTCCACCTCTCCTGTCCTAATTGTTTGCCATTTAAGAATTCAGTCAAAAGATTTTAAAAGTTTGTTATAAATAGGCGAAGACTGCTGAAACAGAA
>NW_009648438.1:336246-337032 GCF_000708025.1 Charadrius vociferus
ACTCTTTCTAGGTAGAACACAGCAGTGAGACACACAAAGCTATCAGCAAATGTTTTTAGCTGAATTTTCTCCACCTCTCCTGTCCTAATTGTTTGCCATTTAAGAATTCAGTCAAAAGATTTTAAAAGTTTGTTATAAATAGGCGAAGACTGCTGAAACAGAAAGCAGTAATCTCCATCTTCTCTTATCTAGCAATCAAGTTATACGTTATCTCTGTAAATAAGTGTGCCTTAAAAAAAATAATACAAGCAATGCTGTGAAAGTTCCAACATCTGGAAAAGGATTTATGTTGCTAGCTGCCATGAATAGTCTCTAATTATACTGAGCATCTTTACACCAAGAAACAGGGTTCATCAGCACCAGACGCTAGGCTGCAATCAAATGTGCACAGTGAATTCTAGCTCCAAGAAGTTAAAGATGCATTGAAAAGTTGTAATGAAGTGTACAATTGGAAACATTTATCAGTGATTCTGTCCCAGTATGAACCAAGCAATTGTCTGAAATTACTGGAAGCTGGTCTGTTGGCTATTCAAAGTCTAGACTGAAGAGCTGATTGAGCTTGTATATATATATTTTTAACAACTAAAGCTTTCTGACTTCAAACCAGTGGGCATACATGCTGTATGATCGAGAGAAACTTTGACTAAGTACCTTCAAACTCTGCTGTTATATCTTGACATAGTCCAGCTTTTGAACACTAGTATTGATTTCCCATCCTAAGCGGAAGAGAGCAACGTGACTGAGGGCCTGGGGCCATTTTTCCTGTTCTTTTTCATAATCCAGCAG
>NW_009648438.1:337068-341722 GCF_000708025.1 Charadrius vociferus
AATCTTTGCAGTTGGCTTTGTCAGCAGAAAGACTCCAACCGCATCCTCACATGCATTTTGCAAAACTATTGTCTAGAATCTAAAATCATTACACTGGCTTTTGCCACTCAAACATACAATTCCCTGATGGTCATATCCACTTCATGTGTCCCTGTTTTGCTGTTATAAAGATCTGTTACATGTTGAAGTGTTGCGGTTTCAGCTGGGCTAGAGTTAACGTTTTTATCACCAACTGGTATAGTGCTATATTTCGGATTTGGGATGAGAAATATTTTTGATAGCACACCGATGTTTTTAGCTGTTGCTAAGCTCTCAAGGCCTTTTCTGCTTCTCACACCACCCTGCCAACGAGCAGGTTGGGAGTCGGGAGGAGATACAGCTGGGACAGCTGACCCCAACTGACCAAAGTGCTTTTGCATACCATGTGATGTCATATAAAGCTGGGGGAAGAAGAAGGAAGGGGGGGACATTCAGAGTTATGTTGTTTGTCTTCCCAAGTAACCATTACACGTGATGGTGCCCCCTGCTTTCTTGGAGATGGCTGAACACCTGCCTGCCAATGGGAAGCAGTCAACTAATTCCTTGTTTTGTTTCATTTGCGTGTATGGTTTTTGCTCTAGCTATTGAACTGTCTTTGTCTCAACCCACAAGTTTTTTCTCACTTTTAATCTCCCAATTCTCTCCCCCATCCAAATGGGGGGGAGTAAGCAGGCAGCTGCATGGTTCTAGCTGCTGGCTGGGGTTAAACCATGACATGAAAAAGAGCAATATTATTGCAATTCATCTATCAATTGAAAGCATCAATCTAAACACGTTTCCTTCATAGTGAATAACTTTTCAGATTAAAAAGGGTTCTCTTGTCATTAATAAAGAAGCTTTCATGTAAGAGAAAGATAGAGGTAATATTTGGGATACCATCAACAGAGTGTATATCTGTCTCTTAACTGAGAAAAATCTAGCAATTTTGCTTGAACACCAGAAAGGAATAGATATATGGGAATAGAGGTTACCCAATATTGTTTGTCATGTAGTGGAAAAAGGGGTAGAATGATCATCAAGGATTATTATCTAAAAAGTGATTCAAGTTTTAGATTTTTAAAACGTGAAAGAAGGCGGCTTACCCATGTTGTCAGAAAGCTTTCACTTCTGCCTAGCCAGCCAGCTGAGAGGCCTCCAAGTATGCAACTTTCCAGCTGTGATGAGTTCTTCAAGCTAAGTGAATTGAAACAGAGAATAGTACACACAGAGCTTGAAACAGGCTCTCAGGGAGCCATCCATTGACCAGAAAATCTTTCCTTCCTTCTGACCCTGTCCAGATGCAGCTGAACCCTTCTTGTGGTTATGCAGAGCTGAAATGTCCTGACAGAAGTGGTCTTAGCAGGTGTTTGTAGGTCCCAGTTCAGCACCAAAGCCACCTATCACTTTCTCCCAAGCCTTGCAAGTGATCCCCCTCCTAGAAGGCCAGGCAGAAACAGCACTTATAAAAGCACCATGAAAAGCCAAATGATAAATCGATGTTCTTTCAGTCTGAAATTAAAACCTATGTCAATTGTAATGGCAGAAATATATGTTTTAAATTGGACTCAAATTGCTTTCAGCAAAAAGACATTTGAAAGCATCATGAGCAGATTGAAGGTTCCAAAAAAATAGCAGCTGACAACATCAGTAATCCCTGGTGTGTTGCAGAGAACAAAAGAGCCTCTCCCATTGAATTTTGCCTGCGGAAAGCCACTGCAGCCTGGAGTGGCTGGATGCGTGGAAAGCATATATTTTTAAATGAGTGCTAGGACCGGAGTAGGTCAAAATATAAACACGAAAAGAAGCTTGATATTTCAAAGAATATGGAAGTCTACCAGTGCAGCTGAATGCAGGCTGAACTACAAAGCTGCAGGTTTTTGCCCTGCCAGGATTCAGCTCTACAAATGCTTAATCAGTCACCCTAACAATAGGAAAAGGCTGTGAACTGCTTTGCTTGCTCACTGGAGTATGTTGATGGCGTTATCCTGTAATGACACAAGAGATTCTATAGACAAATTTTGCTGCAAAAGCAATTTCTTTCATTTTCATCTTAAAAAAAAACCCTGCACAGTAATTAACTTCACAGCGGTTTCATTTGGCAAAGTTACACAGTACATAGAATAAAATATTCATAAATAATTGACTATGAAAACTGTAGTTAAACTATGTTCAACTAATGTAATAGCTGACAGCTATAAAAATATAGAGGCCATGGTTCTTCACAAGAACAAAATATTTCAGTCCAAAAGTGTTTGAGACTGAATAACCATGGTAAAACTGTAAAGGGCCCACTACAAAAAGAGAGGGTTGCTGGGGGTACAGGGAGTACTTTGTACAAAATTTTGACCCATAATATAGAATACTTCTGAGAATGAGATTATTGATAATTTCTCCAAACCCAAGTACTGTATTTCTTCTAAAGATTTACAAGGGATAGCCAATGGTTTCTTTTCAGTGAGGATTTAAACTGCAAGGAGACAAAACTGCATTACAAATAACAAAACCTTACAGCAACACGTGATAGCATATGGTGGAATATAGAATGAAATCACTGATAACTGTGCGTTGAATCAAGCCTTCTGTTGCCACGTTAAAGCTCTGGTCTTATCCTTTTACATTGTCTTTCCACAGTCCCCTTAATTTCAATTTGCTATTCCTTAATGGGAAACCAAACTTAGTCCTACTTACCACCTTTGACTGTTATGTGGTGAATTTTCTTTCTCTCTCTTCTTTCTTTGTCTGTATCAAAATTTGGTAAGTAATTTTTCTGCCTGAAAGAGAGCTTGAAGCTCAATGGAACTCCTGTCTAATGCTTTAGCTTTCATATGTTAAGTGTCTGCAAAACCTTTTAGGCAGAAAAAAAAACAAAGGCAATAGGAATATTTTTTTTCCCAAGCTGTTTTTTTTTTTTTTTTTTTTTCCACTGTGTAGCTCACCTTTCATAATTATTCTACCCATGCAGCCTGAATTCTGCTGGAAAATAAACCAGAAGCAGAAAATTGTCATGTCCTTTCCGAAAAGAAGTATTAGAAACGAGCATATGAAAACTCCAGAATGCAGAAATGCATTTGATAAGAAGGATAAAAGCACACTTTTAAGACTTATCTATTTCCTCGCAAGAGATCAGATTTTCCAAGACATGAGTCTGAATCCAAGGTCAAGCTTTCTTTGAAGCTTCATTTTGTTAGAAACTATGGTCCAAATTCTGGCCTTCCAATAGGTGAAATGGCCAGGATTCAGTTCAACCTTAAATATAGACACCTGATTTAGGTGTCTATACGCACCTTTGCTGTCTGTGCTCCCCCTTGTAGTCCATGAAAATAGTCAATACAATCAAAATCACCTGAAGAGATACTGAGCTGACCAGCCACAAGAGCATCAGCACAGTTGCCCATGCACACAGATCTTTTCTGCCGTGTCCAAAATCTGCACAGATCAGCAATATTACTCAAGCCTATAAGAGAGACATCAAATTAAATGCTGGCCTGTATTTCCACCTTTGGATGAGGTGAATGACTCTCCAGGCTCCCTTAGCTGGGAACAGAATCCAGCTGCCAACACCACAGTGTGTCCAAGATACCACAGGACACCCAAGACGCTTGCACAGGATAAATGGGCATGATGTAGGGCTCACAAGAGATCTTTGCCTCCTGAAGAGGCAGCTTGAGCCCAGGCAGTAAGCCTCACACAGTTAAGTAGCACCAGTTGCTATAACAAGGTAGCCGAGTCCTACACTAGATGTCCACACAGAAGGAGTTTAAACAACTGGAGGGCTTGTAGACACCTAAACTTATATTTCATATTTTTAATTAAAATCCACCGTAGAAGTCTGCATGTGAAACCTAACTTCCCCAACTTTCAAATGCTTGTTTGAAAGGGTTCTGGTTCACACCGTCCACTTATCGCCAGAGTACCAAACAAGAAACCAAAGTGCTCATACTGAATAAATTTAAACCCCAAATCCTAAATTTGTCTCTTGCCTTCACGCCAAGTGTGTATCCTATCAAAGAGAACCATCTCTGCTCCCATCTGTGCATCTAGCATTTCTCAACTAGAGATGTATGAAATCTTTCCCTTTTTTTTTACTGTGAAAAAAGTAGTGATGTTAATCTCGTTAGAACCAAACACATCAATTTTTTTTTCCTAGTTGTTTCAATCTTCCAGTTGCAAAAAGAGAAAAACTAATTTTTACAATCATGCAGTTAAAAATAGATTTTGCTTACTGAAACTGAAAATTTCATAACTGGCATTGAAAGGACAAAACCTATTCAAATTCCTCTTCAGACAGCATTTCTAGCTGCAAGGGCAGCGTACTATACATAGGCATTTATAACTGGTCCATGTGATTGTTATAATCACATTTCTCCTGTAGAACTTGTAAATTAAAAAGGGGGGAAAAAGAAAAAAGGCAAAACTCACTAAAGGAAACACAAATATGTATTTGTTCTTTGGGGGTTCTAGGAACTCGCATAATCATCTTTCATCACATACACCGTCTAGTTACATTTTCAAACAGATAAAAAGGACTAGAGGTGAGTACTGTCTAGGTCAGCGTCACTTAATAGCAAAAGCACAGAAACTCATACTATAGACAATATACAACAATTTTGGATAGTAAATGAGAATTAAATTTCCT
>NW_009648438.1:341775-344785 GCF_000708025.1 Charadrius vociferus
CTTAAATTCACTGCTGAGAACATAGGGTGGATGTAGATAACCTGTTTCATCATTACACTGACTATTAATGAGAATCCTTATTCTCAGAAACTATTTATTGTCTTTTAAAGTCTACAAATAGCCAGGACAACTGTCACTTTCAAAAGAAAATTAAAGTTTCGTGATAATAGCATAATAGAGGAATAATTTGCATTTCTAATATATCCAAGTAGTGTTATTTTGTCCGAAAAAGAAAACCAAAGTGGATTTACTCCAAAGGGGGTTAATTTCAGCAGTTCTATCTATTGATAACTAACATGCAAATTAACAGGGCAAACCTCCCATCCACAAAGCACATAGACAGTTCACACTGGCAACTCTGCTAGAAATTAGCAACTGAACAACAAAGGAGAATTTCCAAGTGCTGAGATGAGATTATAATTCCTGCTTAGATTTGACCAGGATGCACTGCAGACTTTTCTAATAAAATAATACCCGCACAAAAGCAGATGGAGATGTATTTCTTTGTCATTGTGTTGCCTGACCCTCTTTTTGGCTGGGTTCTCCTTGTTCATACCCAAAACCAAGTACCACTCTAATTGCATTAAAAGAAAAATATCTAATGGATTGTTAATGAAAAGAGAACAGGATAAAAGCCCATTGCATAGCTAAGGCAGAGAACCTGTTTAGCAGCAGGAGGTGATTCTACTAAGTGCAAAGATAACATTTGTTCAGTCTTATCTAAAGACAGCTTTCATTTATTTTCAAACTCCCAAAATGAAGTCATTCACCGCTTAAACAAGAGAGCTGATCAAGAGATTCCCAACTTCAAAACGTGATAGACTAGCGAAGATCTGACATTTGAAACTGCCAACTACATAAGGATTTTTGTAGCATTTCAAAAGTTCCTGTGATACTTTACACACATATTTTTTTTTTTTTTTAGATTTTAAACCTTCAGTCTTAAGTGCAGCAAATTTTCTATCAGCTTCACATAAAAGAAAATCACATTCATAACTTTAGTGAGGGTCTTGGGATTCAATGTTTCCAGGTACTACTCCTCTCCAAAAATCAGGTCACCTACTTCAGTATTTAGATACACTTTCAGGTTCCTTTCTCTATACTTTCCAATAACACCAGTTTTAATCCTGTCTATTAAACAACACAGTCTGTAAGTCATTAAGTCTATGAAATGCATTATGATCTCAGCTTGAAATGCATCATCAGTATCACTTTCACTTGTGCACACTCTCTCTCTTCATATATATGGATTTATGTAATTATTTTGCCTGAGAAAAGAACAGTTGGCCTTCAGGTGTTTAGCTCTCTTGAAAATGTATTTCCATACTTCATAAGCATGTAAAGTAGTTTTGTTTGCATATTCTCCCTCACGATTTGAATTTACTGAAACCAAGGAAATAGAACATGCAATACTGAGCTCCCTTCCTGCCTTTTTCCCTCTTAAAAAAAAGGGCTTGTTTCTTCCCATTGCTATAGCTACTCAACAGAGTACATCAGCCCTTTCAATTCTGAATGTTACTAAACTCTGAACAGAAGATGATGGGGTTTTAGCTTATCAAATGTCACTAAAAAATAGCTCCGTGTACAATTAACCTGTTACAGTGTATCTACATAATTGGAAAATCGGTGTGTTATGCAGATGGAAAGATTTAAACCAAACAAGCTAAAGCTAACATCTTCAAAGCTAAGTGACTAATCATCATTCAAAGCTCTTTGATACTCAGATCATCCATGAGCCTCTGTGTGTACCCGGTGTGCCTTGCAGAAACTAGAGAAGCCCACTGTGCAAGGTGAACAACCACATACACAAACATAATACCTGTTTCTGTTCTAAATAGATCCCCTCCTGATGCTCTTGAGACCAGATTTCTTGACTGATCAAAGCCAAGGCAGGATAAAAGAAACAATTTTGGATTGCTCACCACCTGGATGCAAACACACAGAAGTCAATTGACAGAGGTATTTACTGGGATACAGAATATTCCCTCAGCTGAATGGATCCAGACACTCATGTAATACTCCATGCCAGCTCTCTTCTTCCTGACTAAAACATTTCTCTTACTGCAGGTTGCAATGCTGGCAGGCTTCCGAGGCATAAGATGATGCCCAGCCCTGAACAGCTGATCTCTGGGCAGGCAATGGCTGTCCATAAGCATTTGGCAGAAACACTGTTCAGGGTAATTTGGGTTTCTCGTTGGAGGTTGACAGCACCGGTCCTTCTCAATCCGGTTTGCTGCCCCAGTTCTGCTATATGTAGAGCTGATTACCTCCCCAGTCTGATGTCTATAAGCATCTCAGCATATGCAGTACATCAGTTCTCTAAAAGGATCCAAGTACTGTCCTTTTCAGAAGTGGGTGTCTCAGAGAAAAGGGGATAGATGATACCGCTGAGGTACTACTGGGGTGGCAAGGTGAACAGGCTCAACACTGAGCTCATACTGGAAACGTTCCTGCCTACTCCATAGTCAATGTCACTCAGCAGAGGTGTGACCAGCTGGGCGAGACCTTGCTATGAGTATCCCGGGGGTAGTCCAGAAAAATATTGCAAGCCAAAACAAGAGGGCATGCCCCAAATAGCCTACCATTCCTGTGTCTGTGTGTTGGTAGGACATCGGTCTAAAGTATTGAGCACCTTTTAAAATACATAGGTCTGCCCAGACCTGGAGTTGCTGTGCAAAGGACAGGATCATTTCATGTAAAATATTTACCCAGCCATAGCCCTGTTCATGTGAGCAAGATTGCGCTTACCCACACAATTCAAATTTGCATTTTGAGGCATGCACAGGCAAGTGGGTTCCCAGGCACAAATTTGAACTCTTAAGGAAGTTTTTGATATCCTAAGGACAGCTTGGTTTTTGTCTTTTAATATTTCTCAAAATGTGATTAAGATATTTTTAATAAAATGCTCCAAAGCTTCATTGAAATTCTTGGAAGTCCATATATGGACCGGGAATGCATCACCAGAATTGATACATTGGGTACCAATATCTTCAGGCTGCCAGAAAGAGTG
>NW_009648438.1:344814-373535 GCF_000708025.1 Charadrius vociferus
TGACGTCTCCCCTGGGGGACTGGAAAACAGTATAAAATGCCACTGCTGAAGATGTGATCAATACCTTTTTAAAATCCTCAAAGGCGTGCTTGTGTGATTTATCCCAGATGGACACAAAGTCTGTTTTATGTAGCTCATAAAGAACTTGGCCTTCTGAGGAAACAGAAGGTCTGAATTTGCTACACAATATTATCTTATCAAAGATCCACAGAAATTCTGATGTGCTAGTAAACAGTGGCATTTCACCTATGTGTTTTGTCTTATTTTGTCTCTGCTATCTCATTTATCAATCACAAGTCCTAACTAACATGACGAAGTTTCTCACAGCACATATTTTTTGCCTTTAATTTTAGATTTGTAGCTGCACTTGTTTCAAAGCTTCTTTAAGCTTCTTTTAACATTGCATTGCATTTTTTTAATCTCCTGTGTTTGTAAAATATAGATATGTGGTGGATAAAAAGCTGGACATAAGCCAGCAACTGTATCCTGGGCTGCATCAAAAGAAGCGTGGCCAGCAGGTCAAGGGAGCTGATGCTGACCCTCTACCCCACTCTGGTGGGACACCACCTGGAGTACCGCGTGCAGCTCTGTGGCCCTCAGTACAGGAAAGACACGAGCCTGTTGGAGTGGGTCCAGACGAGGGCCACAAAGATCATCAGAGGGATGAAACACCTCGCTTATGAGGACAGGCTGAGACAGTTGGGATTGTTCAGTCTGGAGAAGATAAGGCTCCAGGGAGACCTTATTGCAACCTTTCAGTACTTAAAGGGAGCCTACAGGAAAGATGGGGACAAACTTTTTAGCAGGGCCTGTTGTAATAGGGCAAGGGGTAATGGCTTTAAACTAAAAGAGGGAAGATTTAGACTAGATATCAAGAAGAAATTTTTCACTCTGAGGGTGGTGAAACACTGGAACAGGTATCCCAGAGAGGTGGTAGATACGAAACATTCCAGGACTGGTTGGACGGGGCTCTGAGCAACCTGATCTAGTTGTAGATGTCCCTGCTCATTGCAGGGGGGTTGAACTAGATGACCTTTAAAGGTCCCTTCCAACCCAAACTATTCTATGATTCTATGAAATATCATGGATACTGAATTTCAGTCCTATCAGGATTTCAATAGCCTCATACATTTTATGTCTGACACTTCTTCTGTTCTTGTGATGATGAATGGAAAGTAGCAAAGGAATCACTTGATTAAACACTTGTCACTTTGATGTGACCAGGCTAGGGTAAAATTTGGAAGAATATGCCGTCTGCATCTATTCAGGAACTATCTATTGTCAGCCTACTCACTTACCATCTATCATCCAGATGATGTCTCCTCCCCTAAGATGCAAGCACAGCTTTCTTGCTTTCTTATTTTTATTACACAATACCACACAACATGCAAACACTGATTTGTCAGGCCATCCATCTTGCACCATGCTTGGTCTCCATCCCAGTACAGTTTTCCTTGCTTTTGAAGATCTTTGACTCTGACCCCCTTGGAATACTTTTCCTTCCTCTAAAAAATATGTATTGGCTATACTTGAAAAAGACATTTGTGTTTGCCGCCATCTTGTCACCCTCTTACATTTTGTGAGGTTTCACTTCTGCATCTGTCTTTCTCTTCTGCCCTTGTTAATGTTTCCATATAAGTCTAAACTTCCTTGTAGGACAGAGGATGTGGAGCAGATTTCAAGATACCTCCTTTGAGAAGAGTTTTGATCTAGGTTATTTGCATCTGGTATTACTCTACACTTTTCTAGATAAGAATTATTAGGATTTTTCTTTCCTTTCCTGTTGTCTGAAGAAGACAGGTGTGCACCCAATATATATCATGTTTCAGGTCTACGTGTCCTAAGAAGTCATCCAAGTAATCTGCTGGCTACACACTTACAGATCTTGTCTGCCCGTTCCAGGAATGAGACGGTCTGTACTAACAGCATTAAAGCGATAATGACAACAACTTCATTAAAATGATTTGGGGAAAAACAAAGGAGTACAATTTCACAAAAAAATTCCTCTCTGGCACTCTCAGTTTTTACTCTCCAATATTGACTCTAATATAATTTTATTCTTCCATCTGTCTACTTATACTGGATGTGAAGCCAGGGAGAACTTACACCAACTAAGTCAGTGTTGAGTAGCACAGAAGTATCTGTTGGTGAGAGACCACTAATGTTTTCATCTCTCTAAGGCTTCCCAAGAAGTGGGTTTCTTACTTTATCCACGCTTCAAGAGCCCTTACTGAATACGGGGTGGTATTCTGAAATCCTGGCAACAAAAAAAAGTTTTATTCAGCAGAATATTCAGAAAACAGCAAACATGAAAAGGCTATTTGAAAGACATGAAGATTTCAAAGTCTGGTACTATTTCATGTTGTCAGCAAAGCTAAGTTAAACATTTCTTTTATAAAGTCCTTACCTCAGTTAAAACAGCAGCTTAGAACTGTGGGGGTTTGACACAGAAAAGACAAAACATGACCCAGCTCATTTAACAATAAAAGCACAATATACAGAAGTAAAATGACCGCTATATTGAACATATTTATCCATCACTGTTCATTCAATAAGGTTTGATTCATTTTCCTGGCTATAAATGGGACTTACTACTCCTCTGTTATGCACAAATGTTACAATTTGGAGGATAACGTATTGCAGACCTCAGTATCTCTGTGTTCCCTTTGAGACATCCCAGGCAAACTAACGATTTTCATTTCAGACTCTCATTTCACTCTGCACTTTTCATCGCTATGAGGGCTTTGTGGTGATCACAAAATGCTTACCCAAGCAAAATAAAACTAAAATTCATCTAAGGTACCCAGAAGTCTACTACACCACCCTTGGAAAACGTGCCTTATTCTTTTCAGTATTGTTGGCTTAATGAAATGTGAATGTGTAACATTTTGGGGTTTTTTTTTGCTTTCATCCAAGTTCACATTACCAATAACAACACAAAGGAGACATCTTTTCAGGTCCAGAAGCAAAACATTCAACTTAATGTCACTTTTTAAGCCAAAATCTGTAGTACAATGTCCTGTAGAGCAAAATTTCATGTGTTTCATTACACGTACCTGCCATTGGTATTTCATGTCAGCATGGGAATTAGTATACAATTTCTAATTTTTGTTTTATTTACCAAATGCTGACTTCTGATTTCCTAATGCTTTTGAGGCAAAGTTTTCTTGTACATTTTAACATTTTTACCAGCATTTTCTCATTCAAATCCTTCCATAAATTCATTTTCTACCTGCATTTTTAATTGCTTCTTTTTTAAAATTGTTTTAATCTTTTTTACTTTTAAAATTAAAAAAGGCTGTCTGTTATGCATTACAATGAATGGACACTAATATACATTTCTTAACCTTGAAACAGTGTTTTTTCTTATGATTTCAAGTTTACATCAGGAGTAGATCACCCAAAACTGAACGATCCTTTGATATACAAATTAGTTCATAAAAAACAATGACAAAGACGTCACCCCACTCACAAAAACTAACCTGCTCAAAACTTCACAAACCATCATCTCCTCAAACAAACCTTTAAACAAACCTGTTAGCAAAGCAGTTAATGACTGTGAGGGTTTTTAAAGTATGTATTATTTCCAGGTTTGTTATTAATAGTGATAGCAACAATTCACAGACAAGCAATACCTGAAATGGTATTACAGTTGTTAGACTAAATTGCTTCCAATCCTTATCAAAGGCAATTCAACACATACTCAACACAAAAATCTGTATTGGACACTAATATTGTCATAAATTTAGGATCCATGTTCAGATAAATGACTTGCGAACATGCTGAGAAAACTGCTTTAATGAGTGTCACCCCGGCATAGAAAAGGCAAATTAAGCCATTAAATATTGCACATTAAATTCTTATGAAGATGACAGTGACGAAAGAATAGGCCTTAATTCAAGTGTCTAAGCTATCTCTGCATGTATCACGAATAAAGATGTGAAAATAAGCATAAAGAAGAGTAACTCCCTTATATGACATATGTGAATATTCCTTTCTAGAAAGCAACGTATCTATATTCTTTTTAGCATCAATAACTTCAGAAACAAAATTTACAGCTGCAAAATAATATAAGAAGAATAATAAAATGGCCTTCTTGCTAACTTCTGCATGTATATGGCAGAAGGTAGAGTCACATAAGTGAACACTGAGCAAAGAAAGGAGACAGCAGCAAGTATTCTGAACAAAATCAGACATTAAAACCACTACTGAAAATGGTGTTGTTTTGTTTTCCCTCCAGTGTAAAATTTCACTCCTGAAATATGCTGTCTTCTGGTAGCACAATTTGTAAAGCCCATACACAATAATTTGCTTGGCAGTCACAATTTAGTGATCCATTAAAGACTTATCTTTAGGCTCCAGTTCCCTGAACCTATCAATCAGAGCTAAACCAATAAAAGCTTGCTGAGGGCAGAAGCTTTGGGGCTTATTTTCGGAACAGCTGAGCACCCTCAGCTGTCAAAGTCATAGCTACAGGTACCCAGCACAATAAAAAAAAAAAGCAGACCTCTATTCTGTCTGTTGGTTTCTTTCACCTGCACTGCCACTGAGCAGAGTAAATCAGCTTTTCTGTATTTCCCAGTAAGTCAACTGTCACATTTTCACAAGTAATCTGCACATCAGTTTGTTAAGATCAGAATCAGTCATTCAGCAGTAGTAACATATTTTGCTTGCTCACAGTAAAGAACTTCCAAAAGCTAAAGTAGCCAAGGAAAGAGCTAGGTGTAGACAATAACGTTCTGATATCACGAAATGGAGAATTCAGGAGAAGCTGGACAGTCACCTCGCCTTGTCACTGAACCAACATCCTTCTAAGGGAATAGTTGCCAATGATTCATGAAGAAACTGTCTTCATCAGCACAGAAACTGTGGGTTTTTACTGCATGGGCTGAATTTGCATTAGGGCAAGTTGGAATCACATTATTTGCATTTGCATTTCAAATACGTCTTTCTCTTCCTTATCGTTTTAGAACTGTTCATTCCTAGGATTATGACTTAAACTAGTTTGGACATACAAATCATGCCTGAAATTCAGATTCAGAACCAAGAACTGCAGTTCAGAGTTTGAAAATGTCTGGATTTAGTATTTTTATATAGAGTACATGCATGGTTCCAGACCATCCCAGCTAGGAACTTACCTAGCTGAGTGTGTTTCTCCAAGCCACCAGATGCTGCAGTGAGGTTGAAGATCTGTTCTGGTCAACCAGTAAACTTTTCTGAACAAGGAGTTGTCGTGTGAATGACAAAAGTCCAAAGATGCCCACAAGACTATGGTGTTGCCAGCTCCCTCATTGTTGCTATTTTTCTCATGATAATATTTTTCTTCAAGCTCTAGCTCCTGAGAGGAGAGTCTCAATTTTCATTATATAAAAAACAGATTTCTATCTCTTTCTGTTGCAAGGGAAAGATTGAAAATGAGACTTCAGAACACCCGGACATTTTAGAAACTCCAAAACAAATATTATTATTACTTGGGGCTTTTTTTTATTTCGATTTTTTAAGCTTATTAAAAATTAATCTGGGCGGTCTAATTCACTGTTTGTTAATGCACAAGAATGGTAATTATGAGAAATACATAGAGGGTCCCTCATGCAGGTGAATGGGACACCAGGAGAGATACAGAAGATATTTATAGAAGATATTTTGGTCTTTTCTCTGCAAGGATAGCTCTAAACTAGTCAGTACAAATTGCCACTGGGACGATGTGAGCCGCCTTCACTGTTTTATTTTCCTTTCAGAGCAGAAAAGAGAGTGCACACAGTAGGCCTATATGAACTGCGCAGCTTGCATTGTACATGTGAGCAGTATAGTCCTGGCTGTAGGATAGCTGGAAGACAGCTAACACGCGGGCAGAGGACTGCAAAGGGACGTAAAGTCACAACCAATTTGTTACCAATCAACAGAACTATAAAGACAACAAACTCAGACAAGAAATTGTTCTGTCTCTTAGAAGCCAAACTCCAGGGTAAAAAGAGTGAAGTGGAAATTCCTGTGGATAAGAGGAAATGTGTTTTAACTGGCAACACTAAATCCAACAAGAACATTTCATATGACTGGAATTTTAAAATCATTGGGGTAGGTCTGGAAAATGAGAGGTGAGCAAGTGGAATGGTGTGCCACATGAAAGAGAAAATATTTTTCGTGGAGTAAATTTCTCTGAGCAGAGGGTTCTGCACAGATCGATACACAGATCTACATGATAATGAAGGTCAAGAGAGTCTAATAAGAAGGTGTGTCACAGACCACTAAAACAACATGGTGAAGAGGAAAAGTCAATCCCCTGAAACAAAAATGAAAGTTGTATATAGAGGAGCTTTGGTTGAGCAGGAGGCCACAAGCAGCCAGTGGCAAACAAGATTAGAGCTGCTGACAGGTACAGATATAGTATAGCCCACACAAACTCTGCCACAGAAGTTACACAAGTTGGGTTTGTTTTGGGTGAAGTGATGGGATAAAGGGATGAATGAATCACTAGTCTGTGACAGGGGCAGTCACCTATTGCTAGCTGTCAAACTGAGTTAGGATTACTGAGGGCCCCACTGTCTCTTTGCTAGATGCTACTCCAACTGAGTCCTGAAAGTATCACAGAAGACCACCAGTTTCTTTCAACAGTAATCAAGAGGCAGTACATTTATTTTTGGTGAAATCAAAGCGGTGGCTTATTTTGTTTTATCTTAACCCCCTGTGGCAAAAGATGGTTGCCCTTCAGGAACACAGTCTTTAAAGAAGAACCACTTCATAAAGCCTACACTGCATGCCCCGATGTGAGTTGTGTCTTTGTTAAACCTTTTTAATATCACATGGAGCACGTAGGTGGTATGCACGCCCCCACACAAAACAGCTGAAGACAGAAATATAAAAATCTCTATTTAATAAACATAATTGCTTATGATGAAGCCAGGGAAAAAAAAAAAAAAAAAAAAAACAACCAAAAAGCAGAGGCAGAGTGCAAAAGCTCTCAGCACTGGATAACACCCAGGGACACTCCTGAGAGAAATACCTTGATGACAACAGATCTGACAAACCTGTGACACATCCCCAAATCTGTATATACTGCTATTGTCACTGTGAGGTGAACAGGGCTTGAATCTCATCCCATTAGTCCCATACGCTCCTTCCTGCTGCCAGCGGGAGAGAGGCAGCTAGGGCATGTCTCTTTGTCATAAGACAAGAAGGACCTTTCTAGCCCTGTCCAAGGATAACCTGAACCTGAATCGTAGTAAAGAGGCTCTTTTGCTAATCTAGAACGTCTATAGCATGCACATTAGCACACAATCACTAGCAGTCACATTTTGTTGGGATGAGCTCATAGATCTCAGCTGTCTTGGTTTATGCAGAGTTAAAAACCTTGTTCCTAAGCAGTATTTTTAAGAGGATAGTTACATGAACCGGATTTTTTCCAGGTATGTATAGTTCTATAATAGCTGGGCATGGTGGGGTTTTTTTCTGCTATTCAGATTGCAATCGAAAATGGCTATGCAAACTGTGGAAGCCATAAACCAGATAATCCTAAGCCATTTTGGTTTTTATTTTGCCAATTTGTGCTCTTCAGAACCACCTCCAGGCAGGAATTTGAGAAGAATGCTCTGTATTTGGTTTATTCTGTCACAAGGTAGATAAGTCCTGAGTTTTGAAAACATACTTAGCTTATTTTCTTAATGTCTTTTCCATTAATGTGCCAAAAACAGAGTTGCCCCATATGAAGTTTGAAAGTCAGAAACCATCAGTAACAGGAAGAGACAGGGGAAAAACATCATCTGCCCATTGTGAGGTTCTGGGGGAGCCGGAGAATTCACACAGCAAGTCATAGTCATTAACTCCTTCCTCTGCCATAAGTGCATTTGAGGAAGCTGTAAGAAGTATGTCAAGGTCACATTTACCCAATTCTAATGAAGCAAAGCATAAATCACAATTTGTTAACCATCCACTGGGAATAAAAGTCTAATTTTTTTTTTAACAGCTAAGTAATTAAAAAGGCAAATGTGCTCCATATTGAAAGAATGTTTCTATATTAGATAAGGGAATGGTTCATGACCATGTGACACTATTAATATGACAAAAATGATCTGGTCTCTTAAATTACTTTATTTCCCTTAGCAGAATGTTAATTTCAGGTTAGTAATTTTAATTGCATTAGTATCTGTCTGCTTAAAAGTGGCATTCCATTTCATTTTTTAAGTTGCTCCACTTCTAATTTCTTCTCATCCTACCCACAGGGTTCTGTTTATTTTAATTGGGAGTTACTTAGGCCAGATTGTGTACTGACTCCCCTTGTGGTTTTTTTTTTAAATAAGCAGTTCCTTTCAAACCCACCATACTGTGGAAAGAATCACTGTAAATAACACAGAATTTAAAATCCAATCTCACTTGAATGGAGAGTCTCTCTCTTCAAGATGCAAAATGACCTAATAATTTCATGGGCACTACAGGTTTTTGCTTGATTCTGTCACCCTCTCTTGTGCTGATTAGCAATGTTTTTTGTAAGCAGTGCCACTGAAATCAGTGTAGGAGGCAAATAATCCATATTACTTAAAGTCATCTATTTTACACAAAGGAAGAAACATAACATGGCCACTTTCTCCAATGTGGAAACAGAGTATAAGACAATAATTACGCAACCACTCCTATGCTATTAGTTTCATCAGAAAATTAGAAAATAGCTTTACCTCTTCCCTATTAAAGGCAATATTTGCGCTGTAATTTATTTTTTCCTTTGCCACAGTGGGTTTCCTTGGTAACCAAAAACTTCACCACGAACTTCAATGAATGACCAGTGAAGCAATCAATTAGTTTACAGTAATGTTTGCTCAACAAGCAGCACTTACCATCAGCAGCCACACAATGGTACCAAAGATACCATACTATTTCTTAATCAAGTGGTACGTGCTGATCAGGTAAAAATGGGGTGGAGGGGGAGAGAAAAAGAGAAAACGAACAGTTGTAATTAGTGCTGAATGGGGAAAAAATTGCTACCATATGGCTAAATCTTTTGAATTCCTGGGAAAGCTGAACTGGAAGAGAAAAATATCCAGGAGTTTTTGCAAAGAGGTTACTCTGTCTCTTATTTATTATCGTATAATGAGGTGCTTATGTGGTACCCACCAGGTGTGTATGCATGTATGGGAAACAGAAATGTGACAGCAGTGTATCTTTCCAGTTGGTGAAATCTGACCTGCACTTTTGTACTCAACATTTTGACATCTGAGTTAACTGAGTATTGCCAGCCTGCCTCAATAAAACAGACACCCAAAGGGTTAGCACCCACTTGTAACCACCTCCTGCCTTGCTATGGCGTGCTCTAATGCACACTGTACAAACTGCTTTACAAATCACGTGAAGTGATTGTGGCGGCCCCCTTTAACTGTGTCGACATCTTCTGTTGGAGATTTCCTTAGGATAAAAGATCTCACTTGAGTAAAGATGAATTATAATCACTAAAGACAGAAGTATGTAGGTAAATGGTCACAAATTAATCTTGCACATTTCACCAGGAGCAGTAATGACTGAAATGCCATGTATGGTGTCTTTGTTACCCAGACCTTGGCTTCAACAGGCACAAAAATTGAGAACATAAGTTAGAGTCAAGATGCAGAAAAAAAATTTTTCTCTTCCAGGAATAAGATGACTTTTCATTGCGGTTGAATCCTCATGTATTCATAAGAATATCCAGGCCAGGAGAAAAGAGGATTTTTTAACTTTACAGAACAAGTGTATTTGTATTTTGAGTTTGTTCATTTGCTTGTTTACAAGACAAAGTACATAAGAGCTGTTTAAAAATAATAGGAGTTAAACCTTACAAAATATCACTTTGATATTCTTTGGGGTTTTTTATTCTAATTCATAAAGGAAGCTGATGAATTCATAGATTTTGTTGAAACTTAACGTATTGAAATACCCTCAGTTTATTACATAAACTAAATAGCTCCATGTTTCCAGATAATTTTATCAGTTGTTCTGATACTAACTGAAAAAAATGAAATAGCTAATGGAAATCGCAATATAACTTCTGCCAGACTTCGTTGTATACAGATGTAGGTTCCATAAGAATCAAGGAAAAGATATAGGTGTTGTTTTTTCAACAGGATACTAGGTAGACATACAGTGTTACCAGGTAAATCATAGTCTCAGTGACTTGTCTTATTGTAGCATTACCAAAAAAAAATATTAATGACAATTTTTACTGGCATATAATAGAATAGATAATAAGGAATACCCACTGATTTTAAAAATTAGAAAATACAGGTGAAATCAATTCTCCTCATGAATGGCAGGATTTGCCAGTGCAGCTTTTGTTACAGTTCTGAGAGGCAGTGATAATGGTAAGATTTAGCTAACTGGAAAAGACAGAAAAGAACCTCGTAATCAGCTTACCATGATTAAATAACTATATAAGAAGTAAACAAATTCTCCTCTTTAAGAACAACTTTAAATTGGATACACCACAGATCTCACAGCATCTGGAATTCTTCATTGATAAATGAAGCACTAAGCATATCCATAAAACATGTGCTTTTGATTAATTCAGATGCACTTAATGCATCTCAGTGCTCTGCTTTTATTTGAAGGAACAGAAGCAGAAACTTGCCGCTATTTCATGTGCATGTTAGACAGTGCTGAAGAGACTAAAATGGAGTATACGGAACTGCAGAACAAACTACCCAACACATCACATCTTGGCAACTTTTACAAAGAATATGAGCAAGAATAAATTTGCTTTGCAACCCCATATTTGAGGAAACTACAATACCTTCAGTGCTAGCTACCTACATTTTCCTACTTCAGTAAAAAATGAAAGGTCTGATATGGCAAGGACAAGACTGTGAGGACTTTTTTTTTAATTTTAACTGCTGTTAAAAATATGAATGAACCAGTATGTGAAATATGGTGCTGAATGGTCAGATCTGGAGGCCCCATGAAGTATTGCCATGATTAAAATTGTTCCTTCTCACAATGGATGGGGAACTGATGCAGAAACCTTTCATAGTCATTGAATATCATACAGTTTGGAGGTTTTGAAGAGACACAGCTCTATTTTCTTGCTGGTTTATTGCAAGACAGACCCTAGCATCTTAGAGGAAGTGTCTTTGGTATTTTGTCCATACAAAATTATGTACAGCTCTTGATTGGGTACTTTTAAAGGCCCCTGAGAAAGGGGTTAATCTTAGTCAAAGCTCTCAAGCATTAGTGGCTATTAGAGGCTGGTGAGTATTGCAGAGAGTAGTTATTAGTTTCCTTGTGATCCAGCAACAAGTTTTTCACAGCAGCTGGCTTCTTTTAGTGAGTTCTTCTGTAAGAAAGTGCATTATTTATAGCCAGAAACTCTACAAAGTGCAGTAGCATCTGAAGGCTGGAGTGGGCTGGCATCATCCGGTCCTGATGACAGACAAGGAGAATTCAAACACCATATGCTTTCATCTGCAAAACACCTACTTCTGAGTACAACTGCTCCATAAAATTAAAATTATCTTCCTGCAGAATTCAAAGTCATTTGCAAATCTGCTTCCGTTAAACAAGCTCAGAAATAAGAATAATGGAGTAATGAAATTAACTCCGCACCAAACCAGTTTTATCTTCCAATTCTTTCAGCAGGTTCTGAATTTTCGTGACTCCTTTGCAAACATATATCCACAGGACTCTAGTCAAAACTGTTTATCATCTCTCCTGTAGCAAACACAAATTCTCTCTTGCCATAGCAGCATTGTTCTTTTTGTGCCATCTGGAGATTAGACAAAGTCAAACATCATTTTAAAAAACCATACAATGCTTAGCATCTTTCTTTTTTCACTGTTTCTTTAATCAGTTCATGACAACTAGTTTGAAGATTTGAAACACATCCTAAAAAATTCACAGTACCTTGGAAAAGGGATGTTTTCAAGTTGTATCACCAGGTTTTGTTATTAGCATCATTCTTGTTCTAATTACCAAATGTACATGCTGCAGACAGTTTGAGATCCTCCACAGTGTCTAGAGGTGATACTACAGGAGAGACACAACTTACTTGTACAGTGTACTCACGTGATCTTTTATCACTCCTCTGGTAATGAAGAATCAGTGGTAAATCAATTAGAAGTGTTAAAGCTATTGGCAAGCTAACAAGTAAATACTGACAGTGTGGCAAATTGAGAACCTCATTTTGGTATCAAAGCAAGAAGGGTGGTTTAATGGAGGTGTAACAGAGGGCTGAAAGCTACTGTGGAGGTAGCCAAGGACAAAGCCACCCTGTGAGTGCAGCCCAGAGGGGTTTTAATTCTCACTGTTGTGAGAATCCAAAAAGGGAAGCGCACCAAGAATGCGCTGCATTTCTTTAGCTGAGGAATGAACACTGCAAATGCAGACTTCTGAAATGTGACATTTATATATATGTATATACGTTTCTTGCTGTATTTTTCATTGCAGGGAGGGTAGAACATCAATTACATAGATTTACTTTTTTTTTAAACTAGGTTTGCATGAAAAGCTTGCAGTATCTGAAAAAGCTATGAAAACTTTCCATTTAAGCTGTATTATCCAGGGCATTTTGTAGCTTTCCAAAATGGTCTAAACAGGACAATACAAACCCAGGGATAGATTGTTATTCCTTTTCTCTGACTGACACAAAAGACTTGCAGTGAGAAGGAAATTGTGTTGTGACTCACACACCATCAAATGACAGTTTGTGGCACACAATGGGCTCAATATATCACCAGGGGGAAAAAAAGAATAGCAATATTTAAAACAAACAAATTTCATGGCATTATCAGCCCATCAAGAAGTGTTTCAACTCCAGAAAGTCTTCATTTTTATTTTGAAATAATAATTTCTCTCTGCCAAACCCTGGTCAGGTTCATCTTTCTTTTCCATTGCAGCAGACTCAGATGCCTGCAATGTGTTCCACTACTGTTTCCCTTAAACCCAACGACTGAGCTTTGTTATCAGAGCTATATTCAGAAACACTACTTCAGCCTAAAATTGAATGAAACTCTATTTTCACCTTTTATACTGAGTACTTTTTCTTCTCCACTAGGGTAAGAATACTATCAGAGGCACATAGTGCTTAAAAGTATTATTGATTTTTAGAAATTAAAGCCAGTTTCACATAGCTCTGGGCTTCAATGAGTCAGAAAACCCCATCAACAGTTAGTTCAGATGTTTTTTGTTCCTGGAAGACAGTGATAGGTTCCTGTGAACTGACAGGTGCAAATGTATTCAGTGTGAAAACTTCTGAAGGAATTTTTGAAGTGGGACTCTTAGCAGAAAGAGGCTGATTTTAACTAACCCACAACAATCTGAGTACAGAGACCAATTTGTAGTGAAATGGGGTCATCACATTAGGGAAGTCTGAGATTCAAACCTGCAGATGTTCATGCTGGATGCTTATCTGAACCTCCGGAGTCTTCAAAGCTGTGCTTTAAAAAATGTATTTCATGAGAACAGGGATTTTTCTTTATGACACTTCCACCCCACACTAATGCAAAAAATTCCCAGAGCACAATCTCGAGGTCAGCACTTTTTCATCTTCCTAGTTTCAGGATATGTAAAGATGGCTAAGGCAGAAACATGATTTTGAAATGAAAGAAAAACTGACTTAGAGAAATAAAAACATACATTTCTTAAGAACAAATATCTTAAATTCTCTCATGCTGTTTCTATCACATGATGACTCAATGCCTTCCTTTAGCAGACATTCCATTACTTACAACTATCTAGAAAAAAAACATTAGTTTTCTCACACAAAAGATGTATGAGACCCAGATGCATTCAGATATGGAAAATGTCTGTTTTCATAATATACCAGTAAGTAAAATGCTGTAATTACTACACCAAAATAATGAAGTTATTACTCAGAGATAAACCACCGGTTCTCAGTGTCCCACCCTACATCAAGAAATCATCGGGCTTTCTGAAAAGAGTGAAATGCACAAAGTTATCCAGCAAAGAGCGAGGAAGAACCCCACAAATATTTCCTCCTAGAATTCCTTATAGAGGTTTACTTCCCGCCACCAACAGGCAGTACTTCCCAAACTGTTTGGGAATACTTGTAGGATCTACAGTTATATCTGAAGAACTTCTTATCTGGCATGAGTTAATGGACGCATGTCTCCTGCCCAACCCTAATGTCTAACTCTTCCTGCTTTCCAGTCAGAAACTGTCCATAAAAAAAAACAGGTGAGTTTTCCCTTTCCCTAATTATAATATTTGTTCTTGTCTTCATTATTGTCATCACAAGATCCAAATGGCAAGGGATTCTCTTCTCAGCATATTCTCACCAACATTGAATACAAGCAGATGCTTTCTGTGGTTTGGGTTGCTGTTAACCTGTTGGGACATCCTAGCAGATATCAGTATCATAGGATAATTAAGGTGTGGAGGTCTCTAGTTCACCCCCCTGCTCAAAGCAGGATCAGTTAGGGGGTTCCTCAGGGCTTTATCCATTTGGGTCTTGAAAACCTTCAAGGACAGAGACTGCACCACCTTTCTGAGCATCCTGCTCTACTGCTTAGCTGTTCTTATGGTGAAAAACCTTTTCCTTTTATTTATATTTATTTATTTTTAATTCTTATTTTATGTGTTGGTTTTATTATTCTTTTTTATTTATTTATTTTATTCCAAGTCTGGCTTTCTCATTTCAGCTTACGCCTACTGTCTCATATCTTCTTGCCACACAGCACTGTGAGGAGTCTGTCTCCATCTTCTACTATTCTGCACCATCCTTCAACCTTTGGACTTCTGGACCTTCTGCCATTTGTCCATAAACTGTGCTTAGGGTTCACTCATCTCTCATTACATCTTTCTAGAGGCTGTTTGCCTTTTACTGTTGAGTAAAGGAGGACACTTGTTCTTCTCCCTTGCTGCACATACCAGTAAGTTATCTAAGTAATTCTTCTTGGGTTTAGGAAGCTACCTTCTTCCCACCTGGGAAAAGTAAATTCATAAGAGTTTCCTCTGCAACATCAAGCTAAGAATTTTAGTTCTAAGTACAGAGCAACTTTGTAGAAATGCTGAGAACTCCCAGGCCCCATAAGATGAAGTGGGATTTATTCCTGTACCAAGCAGCAGAGAAGTATGGGTATGCCTCACTTCATATTGTAGATGCAGGAGAGCAGCTGCTGAGTTGAAGTATGAATACAGGAGTAGTCTTCGTGCCTCATGTAAAGAGGATGTTACTGGAGGTCTTTCATCTGCAAACCTTACATGGTAACACCATTGTTATACCATTGAGTTTAGGATTCAGACATCCATCTGAAGTTGACACTGTTTACCTTTCAGATAGGCTGAAAGCACAGCTGGACTTTAATGATAGTTCATCTGAGAAGTGGTAAGCTGCTTGCCTCATTTTTATGATGTTTCTTATCCTCAGCTTTGTGCTCCAGTCCCAGGCCTCAAAATCACACCATTTAGAAACTTAAAAGCAAGCAATTACAATTTAATACTTAAATAATCTGTATAATGGACAGATCTAAGTTCATCTATAAAATGGCACTCAAGGGACGGCAGGTCCAGGTTACACACGCTATTTTCAAAGGCTCAGTTTTAGACCATATGAGTGATTTGCACACCACTGTAAATCATTGCTTTCTCAGCAAGTACATTCCTGTAAACTGGTATTAGTGTCAAATTTATACTCATAAAAGAATGCAGACTGAAAGAATAAGTGGCAGGCATTGATTTAATTTCTTGTCATGCATATATTTGCATAGGATTTACAGATTAATAAATGAGACATACCTTGTGTAAATCAATAGCTACCCTCCCTGTATAGTGTAAACTTCATTATTCATGGTCCTATACTATGTTGAATGAAACATTAAAGATACAAGTAAAGCGACTATGGATTGCTTTGAAGGACATAGGGAAGGTCATTGTCTTAGAAAGTTAGAACAGGGACCTACAGGATTTCACAAATTTCACTCTCTATCCTTTTCTTCACTATTTCATATTCTTTTACCTGTTTTCCATTCTGTCAAACACAGATGAGAGCATCTCAAAGGGTCATTGTGAAGTGTTTCCAAATGTCTGATAAAAGGACAATTATTTTACAGGGATGGATGCCTTCTTGTTTACAGTGTCATTAGGACATTTCCTAACCTTGTAGACCCATGTGAAGTGATTACTTACCTTTCAAGGAAAGGAAGCTACACCATAAATAGAGGAGAACATTTGCTTCCCATGTCCCCAGAGAATTTTATCACCATACATTGATATAATGATTCATTTGTGATCACTGTTCTAGATTAAGACAACATAATTTTAGCCTCATTCTGCTTACTTTACTCAACCAAGCCTCTCTGTGGAAGATGCTCCCTGTATGGTGAAACATCTAGAAGTCCCATAAGTTCATTTCTGCAAAGCATATTGAGGACAGACAGGGTGAGGAGGCAGGGAAAAGGAAGAATTGTGATACACTCGGCAAAACAACTGCTTTTGCACACTGGCAAAGCAACTGCTTTGTCCCGGGGAACACTGCCAGCAATGAGAAGTTTGGTCAGTCTGGAGTTCATGTTGGCATGATTGCCACCAACTACCTCTGGCCACCTGTCTGATATAATGGAGACTGGACTAAGGCTATCCCAGCCAACACACAGCACAGAAAGAGCAGCATTCACCACAACACTAATGGTCCGTTTAGTACCTAGCCGGTTTGACCAGGCAGAAAAAAAAAAAAAAAAGTTTTGGATGGGAATAAGTTTCCTGACCAAAAATACAGGAGCTTTGTATTTTTCTCAGTCCATAGCCATTCCTCATACATCACGTGCTCCCTCCTTTCTTCTAGGAACTGGAGCAAACCACAGAGAAAGAAGCACAGTGGAGCAGGATAGTGGGGATGAAATAAGTTAGTCACACAAAAAACAGGAGCTGGTCAGTGCCCTTGTCTAATTGAGCCTTGTGCATCATCACTGTAATCTCTCCCATATTCCTACTAAATCCCCTTTTCTAACTATCTTCTGTGTGGGTGCACTCTCTCTTCTGAGCCCGTGTGGGTGAGCCCTAGCGAATTCCAAATCAGACTGGATGCTGAGCAGGGTACAAGGTCTGAGTGCCAGCCACCAAGGTGGGACCATAAGTCTGGGGGCTCAAGAGTCTTGGGGTCAGCAGCTGGAGACCAGTCTGGGGTACAGTTCTAGACAGAGCAAGCATCAAACACCAGCTTTTGGAGAGACCAACAGGATTTCTCTGTGTGTGTGTGTCCAATGCAAACTTCAACAGCAATAAGCAAACAAGGAGGAACAGGTTTGGGCTGTCCATAAAGTTTATGGCCATGTAAGTACTGTTTTCATGTTGGTAAAAGCACCGGCCTCTGTGTTGATTTGCATGGCCAACCACATTAGTAATGTGGGTGCGGAAACACAGTGAGCATCACTACTAGTTGAACTTACAAACAGGAATAGCAGCAGTCTGGCTCTACTGGACTGGGCCAGGAGGGATCCATCCCCTCAGTCCTCACGGCCAGCAAATTTAGCTCCAGTGGACCAGGAAGCAGAAATCCCCTAGACCATGAAGCTGACCAGATCCAGTATCCTACAGAGCTTTCCCCACACAAAAATGATGAATGTGCTCTTCCCTTGCCAGCACATCAAGTGTCTCCACAACCCCAGATTCTTACTGAAAATATTGAGCCATTCCAGTCTCTCCTTCCCACACTAAGAGCATCTAGTGCCTTCTCATCCTTACTTCTTCCATAATTGTTATTTTTGTGTTATCTTTATAAAAGAGATGAACAGAGCTAAGAATAGGAATATCATCATGCCATGACACATAGTATGCTCTCACCAGTCTGCAGACACTCCAGTGAAGCTGCCATGCCCAGAACCCCAAATTCCGTGTATATTATATTTGTACCATTCTGGTTTTCAAATCTTCTGTATAACCAGTAGAAACCAGCCCACTGTATCTGGGCAAGTTCATTTAACACTGTATTGGTCAAAGCTGTATTATTTCCAAACAGAGAAATATTATAACATTGAACCTAGAATTAAACCTGAACAAAACCAAAGTTGACAAATCCTTGACGTTGAATTCCAGTAAAGACAATCAGGAGAGGTCATAGAGCCTTTTGGAAACTTGTTTTTCACCTGAAAATGTGAGCTGGGAAACGGGAGAAGGATACTGTGAAAGGGTAGGCTCTTCTGCTCCTAGAGAGAATGCAGTGGAAGCTGTGAGTCCTCATTGCTCAAGCCAAGCACAGAAAGCTGATGCTATAAATTTATGAAGGTAAAATGTGACCAGAAAAACCCTCACTGTGCCCTGCCTGATCCTATAAACCCTGGCACATTGCATCACAAGATCTAATCTTTTATAGTTGACAGCACTATTGGTTCTTCATAATATGAAAGAAAATAAATCCTCAAGGAAAAAAATAAAGCTCCCATAAAAGCATGGTTTAACTTTTGTTTTACTTCTCAAACACCTTTTGCTCACCCTGACTGATCTTAGCCTGATCAAATGGAAAACAAATCTCCACAGAAATAACACAGCTGTCTTTGTGGGCTCTCAGATCCTTTGGAGGGGTGGAGAGGGCGCTTAGAATTTAAAAGTGTTGTTTTCTGTGTCTCTCTTCCCTCCTTCTCAATATCTAAAAAAACAGAGAGTAGAAATGAGGTTGAAACCCTTAAAGCTAGGAAGGCCAAAACTTCTAAGTTTCTCAGTAAAACAGAGAAGAAAAAAGAAGGTTAAAGAATTCTAGTGGTAATGGCAGCAGGAAAATTCAACCACAGAGCTTTCTAAAAAGGCTTAAATATAAACTTGTAAGCATGCCCAGTCTTAATATCCTGTCCTTAAAGGAGATTCTGAGGCGATGACGGGGGAATAAACACAGTAAGAGAGTTCAGAGGTGTTCTGCCATCATTTATCCAGGAGAGAAAAAGGGATGAAAAATGAATGGAGCCAGAGATTGGCTGTCTGGCAGCCATAAGCATCAACAGCTACACTAATGTAGGAGGTTGAGGACGGGATGGGGAAATAGGATGGCAAGACTCTGCCCACTGGATCTTACTGCTTTTGTAACACAGAAAACAGCAAAAGCAAATGGAAAATCTCTCCTCTGGGGGAAATACTAGACTGGGCTTTGATAGAAATCTAATACAGGAACTTGAAAACATATTGCTAGAAAACAAGGGGCTAAGAGGACAAGAGTACAGCACTGCAGGTGCAAATCTAAAAGTAAAGTCAGAACCTGAAGGAATAAAAAACATTAAATCACCACAGCCTACAGACATGCACAACCACTCTTGCAGGAACCCACCCGTACTTAAATAAACCACAATTGCAACAGAGCAATGAGTAGTAAGGTACACAGCCCGGCAGATCCTATTCCAGGTGAGGCATCATAAGGCTCACAGAGGGGAAAAAAAATAAAAAATTCTTTTTATCCTGTGTTTCTAATGCCTATTTTTGTTATTTTTCTTCAGCAACAACAACAAAAACACTGGAAAACTGTACTGAACAGCAAACGAAAACATGCCTAAGGCAAGAGACAGCTTTTTAAACTTCCATATCGCTAGTGTCTGTCTATATGAATAATGTCACCATGTCACTGCCTTTCCTGCATTCTATTACAGTATATTCTTCACCCATTTTTATTATACTATTCTATTTCAACCCGATGAATTATCTATATTACATTTTTTGAGAAACGTTCCCTCTAGGGATGGACATACTTAGTTTAGAAAGTTTCCAACAGAAAGAGGAAAAGAAAAGGGGAAGAGAAAAAGAAACTTCCACAGCTCCACTTTTTTTAAGATACCATTGGGAGTAGGACATAATTATTCTGCGATTTCCAGCCAACTCTTAGCAGAAGTAATGTATTTAGGGCAATGAAAATTAGTGGTACTAAGAAGCAATGCTCAGGCAAGACCAGACAGTAGGAAAAAGGAGTCTGTTAGCAGAAGGCAAGAATAGGAAGCTGAAAACACAAGATGGGGGCTCAGGTGAATAGGTTCATTGGCATGGAGTTTGTTTTTCTACTCTTCTCCCCTGTTCCACAAGTGTTACGCTTATTCATTCAACCAAAGATAACAGGCTCAGTAACGTTCTCTTTGAAAGTGGCACAAAAGATCAAAATAACTTACCACACAGCAGCCATTAGCAGGAAAATAGGTGGGTAGGCTCTGGGTTATGTAGTAAAGCAGATTTCATGTCTGATAGAGACCAATTTCAGGAGAAAATCTGTGACCCTATGGATAGAGTTTTCTCTTTGTCCTCCTCCTCAACATGAGAAAAAAAAAGAAAAAAAAAGAAAAAGCTAAGTCACTTTCTCTTTGCAGGCATAGGTATTAATAGATATTGTTACGTTTCTGCCTTCCAGCAGACTTTAACAAACATTGGTGGTAAGACCTTTTCTCCCTTCTGCAGTGCTGAGGACTGAGGACTCCACAGGCCAGGCACGCGTGGTTTAGCTTGTTCGCCCCTGTTACAGCAGCCTATACTTTCATGTGAAAACTGAAACCCGTTCCCATGGTGTCAGTCTTCGGTAGAAATTCAATGCTGAACATGTAAGCTTCTGTTCTGTTGGGTTACTGCAGGCATGCATTTATGCTCAGAGACTTGTTTTGTCACCATAGTAATTTTGGGCAAGGAGACCCTATAGACATTTTTTATTAATAAAAAAAAAAAAAAGTCATTTTGGGAAAATAAGTTCCACCAGCTGAGCTGAGTCAAATAAATCTGTAACTAATAATATGTGTGTTCTGCTACTGTGAAAACCTTTATAGGACTAATCAGTCCTTGAGGAACCGTAAGCCAACTTTGCCATGTAGGATGACTGCAGTACAAAACCTCCCACTTACCCTTTCTTCACACTTGTTTGTTTTAATTCAGTTTAGCACTAATGGTTTTTAATAATTGTTAATACTTCTTAAAATTCAAGAGTGCCCATTTGTTTAGGATTAGAAAATGTCTCCTTGTGCATTCAGTTAGAATGTAAAACATTCTACAAACAATATTCAAAATTCAGCATATATCACAAAAACTGTACTTGTTTAGTGTCATTTTATTTTTTTTTTCTCCTTTTCAAAGATATGGCTCATTGCTATGTTTCCTTACCTAAAGGGAATGAGCCTGGTAGCTTCCCATTGCTAAACACATGTCCAAGGTTTAAACTGGAACGAGGTAATATGAACCATCCTGCATGCTGCAACAACAGTTGTTACTGAAGACCCAGTATGATACGTTCTAGACTCATAGTCTAGCTATAATTTTGTCTCATCATTTGTTTTAGGCCTGTGGACCTTTCTCTTATAAGGAAATTGTGTGAGTCTAAGTTGTCCATGGATGTGGGACATTCACAGGTGTGTTTCTGTGGTGGCCATACGTTCCCATTGCCCAGTTGCAACTTTGCTGCAATAAGGCTGAGACAAACACCGCTTCTCCAATGACTTTTCCCTAAAAAGCAGAGACCATGGAGGTTTACTCTTGCCTCATCAAGAAAAGTTGCTTGTGAGTGCCCAAGCTATATATATTGCTTCTTTCAAATTGTAGATCCAGATCAGTTGTAGGACACTATCATGGACACCAGAGAGGTATAGAGTGGGGAAAAATAGTCTTCCTCTTCCAAGGCTTCCTCTCCAGGAGGCATGTCCTCAATTTTCATTGCCCAGCATGCTACATTTCAACATGGGACAGCAGAAAGATGCTCATCAGCAATTTGACCCTTGTCTTGCAAGGCTCCAGAAATCTAATACTCTCTCATGAACAGAAAAAAAGTATTAGAAATTGATTTAGTAAAAGTGTCTCTTTGGTCCATGCTACTTATCAACACTCATGACCTTGAAAAGCCATTTGCATTTAAGAAGAGAACTTTACTGTTTGACTCTGTAATTTCTTTGATGTAATCCCATTCATTTCACACTCTAACCCTCCATCTCCCCCCAAAAAAATCTCTTTCACCGAACACTGGAAAAATAAACTGTGAACAGGCTGTTTCTTTAGAGAAACCCTGATGGTTATCTCAACAGTGAGTTTATTGTCTACAAATCTCTACCTCCTTTCCTTCAAAGTCACATTTTTAATTCTTTTTTCTGGTCTTTAACTACATCAGCTATGCGTAGGGCATCAAGGCACAGGAGCCCTCTTGCCCACACAAGAGCTCTGCTCAGAGCTCTCCATGAAATTCAATAAACTAGGCAGTAATCCCCACTATGTACAGCTGTCTCAGTGCAAAAACCAGCTCAGCCACCTTTGTTAAATTCAACTGGAGTCCTTATTGTACTCATTACTTTTAATAAGATGTCTCATAGTTTGAGAGCAAAGACCTATTTGATAGTGGCCATTAACACCTTCCAGCTTAAACCAGTATGAAATACCATCCTTACAAGACAGTCACTGGAGGATGTCCCACTGTTCTTTGCACAACCATTTTTGCTGTTACTTTGAACAGTAGCTTCAGACAGACTCTTCCAATATATTGAAAAAAACAACCAATCATGATGTATATAAGCAAAGACAAAGCAGTTAACCAAATTAAAAGAACATGTTATTGCAGAGGCTCACATCTGTTTTATGAACATCTAATAATCACTGGTTTCTTTGCACAGCAGGAGAGGAGGTTATATGTTGTGGAAGAGCTTCATACATCAGCATCAGAATTCATTATCCCATTTCCATGAGTTATCATACACATTCTCTTGGGATGACAAATTATTAGACCATTTAATGTGCTTACTCTTTGCTGCATTAAAAGGATTACCATATTCTTAGCTGAGAGTTTCATTACATATAATCTTGACTTTTTTGGTTTAAGTACCCTTATGTTTCACACAGGGGAAAAAGAAAGTCTGAAGGTGCCTTGTAACTTGGTTATTCTTTTCCAGCTGGGTGTCTTGTTACAGATTAGAAGTCAAATTTTGTGTTAACTCTGACTGGAATGGGTCTGTTCTCAGATGGAAGGCTACTCACTTGAGTGCTGACAGTCTATTTTTCTACCGTTCACCTCAAAAGGAGAGGCATATTGTCTTGCAATTATTGGGAAAGAATCCCAAAGCATCGTTACACACAGAGTCATTCTTCTAATTACACCTAGCCAAAAGCAAACACAGTGGTGGTGGAATTGCCTAGAGGTAGGGCTTTGCATTTGGCTACGTTAAGTTAGATACTTAATATAATTGCCAGCTATAGGCTTACTTGAGGAGACTATATTCTCTGAGGCCACCTTTGCTCACTTAGAATTAGTAGGGGGATTCAGACTGGAGCTTTATACAGTGAAACTAAAGGAGGACGCTGCAGCCCATTCTTAGCGGGGGGTCCATGCCTTTGAAATCCATACTTTCCTCTTTGCTTGAAACAGCCCAGCTCTGATGACCTCCATATTGCATTGCACACCCCTATTTTTTCCCAGGACTTTGTACATAGTAGGATAGAGGAGACTAAAAATGTTCAAAGGAATGATTTTTCAGCAGGGGTGTCTTTCAGTGCTGCACTTAGGATGTTTTATATTATGTCAAAAGTTCTGGATGCGTATGCAGAAAATGTCTTTTTGGTGTTCCAGAAAGCTAAATAAATACATCAGTTAAGACAGTATAATGAACTGCAGCTTTCAAAATTAATGTACATTTTTAAAGTTACATCTATATTTAAAGTAAATACCATCTCACTAAAATCTGAGTAACGGTCAAAGAATCACAGAATCACAGAATGGTCAGGGTTGGAAGGGACCTCTGGAGATCATCTAGTCCAACCCCCTTGCCCGAGCAGGGTCTCCTACAACAGGTTGCACAGGACGGCATCTGGGCGGGATTTGAATGTCTCCAGAGGGGGAGACTCCACAACCTCTCTGGGCAGCCTGTGCCAGTGCTCTGCCACCCTCAAAGTAAAGAAGTTCCTTCTCATGTTAAGATGGAACTTCCTATATTCAAGTTTGTGCCCATTACCTCTTCTCCTATCACTGGGCATCACTGAAAAAAGACTGTTCCCCTCCCCCTGGCACCTTCCTTTTAAGTATTTATAAGCATTAATAAGAGGCCCCCTCAGTCTTCTTTCTCTAGATTAAAAAGACCCAAGTCCCTCAGCCTTACCTCATAAGAGATATGTTCTAATCCCCTAATCATCTTCGTTGCCCTTTGCTGGACCTTCTCCAGCAGTTCCCTGTCCTTCTTGGACTGGGGAGCCCAGAACTGGACACAATACTCCAGATGTGGTCTTACCAGTGCAGAGCAGAGGGGAAGGATGACCTCCCTCGACCTGCTGGCCACACTCTTCTTGATGCACCCCAGGAGGCCATTCGCCTTCTTGGCCACCAGGGCACATTGCTGCCTCACGGTCATCCTGTTGCCCACCAGGACCCCCAGGTCCCTTTCCACAGAGCTGCTCTCCAGGAGGTCAGTCCCCAACCTGTACCAATGCATGGGGTTATTCCTCCCCAGATGCAGCACCCTACACTCACCCTTGTTGAATTTCATAAGGTTTCTCTCTGCCCAGCTCTCTAGCCTGTCCAGGTATTGCTGTAAGGAGGCACAGCCTTCCGGTGTGTCAGCCACCTCTCCCAGTTTTGTGTCATCAGCAAACTTGCTGATGGTACACTCTATCCCTTCATCCAGGTCATTGATGAATATATTAAACAGGACTGGACCCAGTTTTGACCCCCGGGGAACACCACTTGTTACTGACCTCCAAAATGACTATTTCACAATACTGTGTTGAAACAGCAGAAACTGAAAAATCCAGAAATTGTATTTACAGGTTCCTAGAAAATATTTTTTTAAAAACGTTATCATCTTCACAGTAAATTTCATCTTCAGAGAACAAGAAAATGGAAAAATAACTAGCTTTATACACAGGGCACTTTTCTGTAGTCTGATTTCTCAACAGTGCCTTGGTCAAAAGAAATTAAACTTTATTAATTTCTTGAGAGCCTGTAACATGTAGTTCCAATTATTAAAGGTGCTAGGCCAAAATAACGTAGATTATTTCTGTCTTTTAAAGGTCTCTGAATAACATTCAAGTGTCTGGTACAGTCTTGAGGAAGCTACGATATGACTGTCTTCTGTAACCAAATCTGTCCCCTCTCGACCCTATATTCAGCAGCTACATCTGTTCTCTTTTGACCCATGATAAGGTAATAAACTTCCAGATCTCAGTGTGGCCTGTGCTGGCTTAAATGATCACAGTTTTGCAGAAAAGTAATTTTTCTAGAGAGGCAACGCTGCAGACTTAAAACACACAGAGCATATAAACCAAAATTAATTGGGCACATAATGATTCTTGAGCCATAAGGTTAAGTATTGAAAAACAAGGAGATAAACAAATCCCATATACCAAACTACAGTGCATGCCATGTTGTAATTGATGTAATACACTGCTCAGCTTTCCTTCAGAGAGAAAAAAGTGTTAGGGAGTGAAGTGAAGCAAATAATGCAATACCTTAACAGAAACAATAGTCATTGTATTAATTTGATAAAGTGCTGTATCAGAGCAGTCCCTCTAATCTTGTAAGAATTTATCACGGAATTATTTCACAGTTAGAAACCACTGGATTTAGCTCCTAACAAGAAGAGACACTAAGCCTTGTGAAAAAACTGACCAAGTTCTCTACAGAAGTAACACCTTTTGCAGCTATGATACTGCGCTGCCGACTTTATTTTTTAAGAGATTAGTGATAAAAGACATTCTTTCTGCATATAACAAGATTTTCAGAATCAGCTATTCTGAATGCAGGACCACAGTCTACTGCTAGTAGGTCAGGGTCTCACAGTTTTGGGGGGGTTTATCTGTCAGTAGTTGTTTCCTTGCAATGTTTATGTCTTTGTACACTACCCGAACAGTCAAACAAGTCCAATCTATCTTATTAGTTTTACTTATTTTTCCAAGGCATTTCCAGTTTCCCTTTCTTCTGCTGTAGCTATTCTTTTGATTTAAAACTGAAAGCTGCTCTTTAAACACAGAGAAAACTTTTACTGCTTCTTAGTATATTTAGACTTCCCATTCATTTTGTTGAGGATGTATTGTAGGCATACATTTTCTAAACATCTAAAGATCTAAAAACTGCTTTCAGAGATTAAGGCAACTGCTTCACAGATATCTCATTTCACCCACCTGTCATCTAGGACTGAATTCTCTTTTCAGTTTGAAACAGAAAACAGCTCTTTATAATATTGATGGATTTTTTTGTCAACTAAAACAATATAGTAATTGTTATAAACTCAGCTACAACAATAGTGAACATTCCTTCAGCACAATCAAAACCAGGAATTTTACCGTAATGTGGGATAAAATAATAGCTTGAATCGTTCCAGGATTAAAGTAATTATTTCAAGCCCCATTCAAGTGGTGCTTATGGAACACTCACTAGTCTTGAAAATTGAAGCAAAGCTAGCAGTGCTTTGTAGACCTCTAAGATAGGCCATTTAAGGCTATAGAGTGAGTGCTTTATACTTCAGTGCAAAAAGGCTGCTTGTAGCTGTCTCCTTACCTTCACTGCAGACTACATTTATGCAGCTTGACACAGAGTGACTTAGGTAGAATATTCTAGAAATGTGGATATATGCATACTACCACATAAATGTGAGAAAAGGAAAAATCCAAACAACCCTTAGCTAGCAGAGGTGAGCAGGCAGAGAAGATGCTGCCGGGGAAGGGGAAGGGGAAGGGGAAGGGGAAGGGGAAGGGATCGGTAAGGTTGTTATGCAAAGTAGCATTTGTATGCCTGAAATGCCATAAACCCGAATACACTCTTGCACACAGTTACCCACTTCTCTCACTGCTTAGAAGTTCTGTCATTGTGGCTGAACATGTTATTCAACTGAACTGAAGTCTGTCTCTTTTGGGGGGAATTTATTCCAAAGCAAATATCCTTGAATCCAAACCCAAAAAGGACATGGTCTAATAAATGTCCAGTAAGTTTATCCTCCATTCTGTTGCAGAATGGCTATTAAAAATAGGCAAACAATGAAAGAAAAGGAATGGTGTCTTCCCTTCATTTTGCTGCAGTTCCATGATTGGAATACCTCCCAAAAGCAGAGAGAAGAGACACCCACCCCTCAGACAGTCACCAACCTAACGGGGTGCTGATCATTGCTCCTCTCCCCTGCAGAGAAGCTGCACACATCTCTATAAAAAACCTACATAAAACTAAAGGTGTTTTTCATGTCTCATTTGCAGCAAAACGCCGAGCAGAGAAATAATATGGAGAGCAGCAGAGAGGAATTCTGATTCTTTAGGACACATGGGGAAAGTGATGCTGCTTTCAACCACTGCTCCCAGAACTATTCATCCAGGGGTGAAAAACAGGAATCGTTCAGCTGGAGAGGACTGAAGCTGTTTTTCTCAAAAATAAATTGGGGCTCTAAAGACCTCATCCAATGTTGAGATGGTCAGTCTTGCACTGTTAGATGCGGTGGGATATTTTTATAAGTTATTTGATACCATATTCTTCTTTTAAAGTTACAGATTGTAACTAGAGATAGCAGACACAAAGTCAAAGTCGTAAGAATGGGGGCACTGGAAAGCACCTAAGCCCAGTGGCATACTTTGAAGCATTGCCAGACCATCCCTAGCAAGTGTTTGTTTCAGTTTTTCTTTAAAACCTCTGATGCCACTAGCTCCTTAATGCAGCCTCTCCTGGACTTTGACAATTTTAAAAATGAGAAAGGTTTTCTTACTATCCACCTTCAGCCATCTTTCCTTCAAGTTCAATTGCTTTCTTCTTTTCTTTTCCCCAGTGACTACGTGGAATAGTTGATCACAGGTTGATCACAGGTATAAAAACCTCTAACATCTTAGAAAATTACTCCAGTCCCTCCTTAGTTTTCCATACTTTCAAAAAAACAGCTGCAGTTCTTTCAACATTTTTTGTTGCTTGGGCTTCATAAATCTCTCATAATTACTAATGCTCTTTCCTGGATATTCTCCAATGTATTTACACCTTTCCTGAGGTTTGGTATGCTACGCTGGTCACAGTTCTCCAGATAACCTTGCTAGCACCAAGTAGAGTGAAATAATTATCTCCCCTGTCTGACTTAACCTCTTCCTTATAATAATAATAATTCCAGAATGAGATTAGGTTCCTGGCAACAGCATTGTTTCTTGGCCTTATTTATATGCATCTCACATTATAATCCCCTGCCATTATCAGAAGTACTGTTGTCTACTTATTTCCACCTTTCAGTATTTGTGTTTGATAAAGCCCTCCGAAAAACAGTACTTTGTGTTTGCCCTTATTTCATACTGTTGATATCAGAGCATTTCTTCACACCACGAGCTGAAACGAAGGATTTTGCAGATGTTGTTTTGATCCCTATTCCTCATAACACTTTGGGTGAAGATTACACATATTTCTGTGATTTCCTGTATATTCTTGATGTGATCACAATCTAATCAACACCATATTTTCTTACTGCCTTCACACTTTTCATCCAGCCACCTTCATTTTCATTCTCTCAGCATTTTTTTTTTTTAATTCTTGTTCTCTTTTACTTGGAAGAAATCAGAGAACCATTAATAATTTTTCTTTCCATGGTAGAGTAAAGGTCACCCTTGACAACATGAAAGTATTACGAAATGTACCTGAGCTAAGAAAGAATATAACAATTTGCACCGAAAATGGAAAGATATACAAATTCTGACTCAAGCTTATTCCATTGACATCTATCATTTAGCTTAAATAAGAGACTTTGTGGGTTAATTCACATCACAGGACTACTTGATATAATGTAGAAGATGTTCTCTCATCATTGAGGAAAATGTCAGCTCTCTAGTCCACTAACAAAGCTGACCTGTTGGAAAGTGTCGTTCAAAGGGGAAAAGCCCACAGGTGC
>NW_009648438.1:373606-394914 GCF_000708025.1 Charadrius vociferus
GTTATGATTATTCTTTTGACAATTGTTTTGAGATTAAACAGCACAGAAAAACATTAGGAGTTTCCAACCAACAGGGGAAAATTGTTGCAAATGCCCAGGGAAAGGGTATCTGGGAAAAAAAACAAGCATGAAATGACATGTTTAGAACAAAGGAGAACAGGCAAATAAAATTGTGATATATAGGAAGACAAATTTCAACGTATTGAGGAAATTTCAAAATACAGCCTCCTGGAAGGTTAATCAAGGTGGAAACCTGTTAAGGAGACTGAGTTCCTTGAAGAAACTGTTTTAAGGGTAAATACTACAGAAGAAAGAGAAGAAGTATAGCCAACAGATTGATGTGGCTGAATCACAAAGGGCTGTATGGACTTCAAACACAAGGAGGAGGTATACTCAAATGGTGACAAGGTCAGCTTAAAAAAGGCAAAACCAAAATTTTAGCATGACAAGTAGAAAGAAAAAACAAAGTGCAAATGGGATGAAACTAGCAAAGAACAAGGAGAATGGGAGTCTGTATATCCCCCATGCTTGTGTTTTGAAAGTTTTCCTCATCTGGAAGTTATCCATACCATTCTTGATCTCCCTTGCTGCATCTTTGTATGTTTTTCTTATTCTGTCATCCCAACAGGAAGAACAGGTGTTTACATCAGTCTTTTACATATATAAAAACCTTTAGCACGCTTCCGTTTCATCTTCTCTTCTAATCCTTAATTACATTATCACTCTGCATTTTCTCCATAGGATTGCAACTTCATTCAGTACAGGAGCTGTTATTCAGCATTTTGTTTTAACGTTCTTGTTCAGCTTGTGATTCAGGTTTTTTGTTCTTTTCCTTTTTTTATTAATCTCATGTACAAAGGCTTTGCACGGATCACAAAATTATTTATTTCTTTCTGGGTTTTTTCCCTTGAGATGCACTGAATTTGAGCATTTTAGAAGCATTAATTAATTTCTTTCCACAATACGGTTGGTGTGAGAAAGATGCTATTCTTTTTTCACAGAATAGTTGGGAACCTTAGGCACAGATATGCAAGTTAAAATTGCCAAAAGCGTTCACTAATTACTCATTCCCAAGTTCAACCAAATAGGAAGGTGATCTTCCATATTTTATGCAAGCTCAAAGCACAGCTCCAGCAGGCACAGCTGGAGATGTTAAGCGTTACCCACTTTAGAATCATAGAACCATAGAATCATCTTGTTTGCAAGGGACATCATCGCGCCCAAGCAAATCTGTCCCTTGGTGTAACACACTGGGATCACATTTATGGCCTAACAATTTCACTGACTTTACCCAGTGCCATGCAACAGCTCTCTGATAGAGGCAGGAATAAAACCCAGTTTTCCACAACAGCACTCTACTCCCTTAAGCATTAATCAATGGTTATGTCATTAAAGATCATATCACTGTGTATAGAAGGAGACCAAAAGCTGTATGGATAACCATATCCCTGGTACTCTGATTTTGTAATTTTTGCAGTGTTCTTTGAAAAAGCAGTCAGATGTTCTCAGGAGAGAAGTGGGGAGCATGAAGGAAAAAGTCTTGCTCTGCTCACTTCTGATATTTGACAATACAGTAACCCCCTGAAAAAGGAGACCCTCAAGGGAAAATCCCGGCAATTTCAGACTATATTGCATCCTGTCCAAAGCTGCCAATTGACACAAAACACTAATAAGCTCCGGACTGTATGAAAAGATTCCTACGCTCAGGAAAATTTTCACCAGCACTTGGATCTGCTCTCCAAATACTTTGGAAAATGTCAAGACTTCCCATAAAAGGAGGGAATACATAGTCTTTTTGAAAAACACCAATAAAATCAACAAATGGTACATCAATTACCATTAAAAAAACTGAGCAAAAAGCAGATTATATCTTGAATTTAGGTTTCTGATTTTGGTTTAAACGTAAGGCATCCTGAGAAATCTCTCTGTTGTCAGCAACAGATTAAATTCTCAAGCTCCCCCTTTGTGTTTGTGTCCAGCCCAGATAGGATTCAGTCTTGGCCTGGTGTCAGTTTTTTCTTGATGTAAAATTTCCATGCTGTTCATATACCACAGCGCCAGACACAGCCAGATTAGTAATAGAAACAGTGTGTCGCTGGAAAGCAGATTCCTGACTCTGGAGTCAGAAAAATAATTTGCTCGTAGCTATGGAAAGGCACATTTCTTCCTACCAGGAAATTTCTGCACTGCCGGACGGATTCACAAAACCTGCTTGCCACACATGGTGCACAGCCCATTAAACACCTCATCTGCCACCTTGTCTCTCCCATACCATCCTAGATGGCAAAAAACAAAACAAAATGGATTTAGCAAACCCATCCTACCTATATAGCTCAACAGAGGAGTCTATACAGGACGGATAGGCATGATGCAGGGGACAGCCCATGGTCCCCACATCTGGCTGGTTACCCCAGCTGAAGGCAGATGCTGTGGCTGGGAGCCCAGGCTCAGTCAGCAACCCAGGAGCCACAACATGTGGCAGGTCAAAGCAAGGCAATCATGAAAGGCCTGGCCAAAGCTCAAGAAATTGGTGTTTGTCTACAATAAGCAAAGGTACCGTGCAAAGGGTGCACAGGCAGAAGCAAGTGTTCACAGGCAGGTCAGGAATCACAGCTCACATAAAGTGAGTGTTGAAGCTAGAAGAGGAGCAAAGCTTTGGGAGCCAGGCTGGAAGTGAAGTCAACAGCAGGACTCAAGACAGCCTACATTGTCTGAAGGTGTCTCCTTCATACAAACACGCCTACCTGCAGACTACACCAGCACACAACAACTGGCAGCCAGGAGTCGCACCCAGAGGACATCTCTCCTGAGACAGGCTGTGAATCCTGATGGGCAGGATCTCCATGGGAAACCAGCTTCTGAAACCATCTACACTTGATGGTTTCCATCTCATGACATCCCAAGTACACAGCATCACGGAGAAAGGAAAACACGTTTGATGAGTCCTGATACAAAAATGATCCGCTGGAAGAGTGTGATGCATTCATACCTCAAACACTTCAAAAGTTAAAAAAAAAAATCATAAACATGTGAAGAATAGTTATTTCACAAATCATGGGATTTAAAATTCTTTTTGGCTTTAGAGAAGGATTAATTCCCTCATCCCTTTACCTTTTTAATGTCAAAACTAACACAGTAAAAATGTTATTGAAACCTGACCAAAGATATCAGAAAAAGAATGAAAAATGAGTAGAACTTTGATAGTAGTTGTGTCTGATCCCCAACATCACAAGAGACTCAGGAAAGTAGCTACAGTCCTCTACAGATATTTTATGTGAAAAGAATATATATTTTTTAGATCTAAGACTTGCAACATCATACAGAAGGAAATTGTGTACAAGAAAGACTGTGTGGATGACAGAAAAATGTCTTCACACATATTCCCAGCTAAATTCCAGCCGGAGCAGACAAACTCAGTGTAAACAGCAAGTCTAGGCCCACAGCAAGCAAAATGCTTAAACTAAACTCATTGCTATGGTCAGGACTTGAGTTCTACGCTCAGATTAGGCACTTTTTTTTGTGGTGGCAGTGGTTGCACAGTTTGATTGCTCCTCTGTAAAACAGACACCTTGAAGGAGAACTGTGTAACCCTTTACAGTATATTTATGCTAGTTAACCTAACAGTCCCAGAAAATATAGCCGGGCACTCCACTGTCTCTGCAGGGAATTGTTGGAACTGGCATGGACCTGGCCTCTGCTCCCAGACAATTTCTGGGCTCAATCAGGAATTAGCACAGGTGAAAAATGATGCTCATTGGGCACGCTGGGTAGTGAAGGAAAGATTTTAATAGTGAATTATTAGGGGGTCATTTAAAGTCAGTAGTTGGTCTTAGTGCCAGACAACAGTCTTGAACACACTTAATTTACTAGTACAGAAACAGCCTAAGTGTCTGTAAACTGCTTGGATGTAGAGTTGCAGGAAGCTGTGCTTACAAACTCACTGTCATTAATAAGTCTGTAATCAAGCAGCCTCCGGTGGCTCCAGCAAAGGTAGCTTATGGCATTGTCCAGGTGCCTGTCCTCACAGATGGATGTGCCAAAACAAACCAAGACAGCATTAATAGTCAGCATTAATTTAATTAATTTCGGGACAAAGTCACGCAGATCCATTTCAGCTGCCTTCACTCATGAGTTAAACTAATCCAGCTAGATTTAAACTCATCTGGATTAGGAATAACTGAGCCACCATAGGCATTACATTCACTGCAACTGAAAATAAACCCCAGTGGGCAGATTTAAAAGGCAGCACAGGGACAAAAGTTTCTGACTCTTCTAACTAGGTGAGAGGACACCTAGCTGCACTTGAATATGGATCTGTCCAATGGCCAGAATAGAGCAGCAATACACCTGTTCATCATTTTAAATAAAAGCTTTCTTCACTATAAATAATTAAACCAAAGTAGAGAGTGGCAAAATCGAATGTTCCTGTATTTTTGTGCTGTAGTTGCAGAGTGAGTAAGGTAAGTAGAAGAGAAACAAAAGCAGAAATTATCAGATTGCCTTGGGTAAAGTAAATGACCTGCATCTTCCCTTCCAGCTTGATCATATCTGCCAGGAGATTTGAAAAACAACATTTTAATATTGTTGCTAATTATGCAGTCCTTCCCTTAATTCTAGGTATAAGCCATCAGTAACTGAAAACAACAGAAATACAAGATACATTATTTTTAAGTTATGTATCCATACCATCCAGAACAATTAATATAGGAATCTCTGTGGGTTTTCTTACACTGATTCTATTTCAGTCTTTCTTTGTACACCACTGAAAGATAAAATCTCTTGTCATCACAAAATGAGTGTGCAGATCTCCCGACCTCATTCAGACTCCTTTTATGAATGCCAGAGGAAAATTAGACACATTGTCTGGTTTCTCCGGCATCATTTTAAGTCACATGTTTTCAACCTGTAACGTCCTAGAACTTCAGAGAAACATGGAGACCCTTGCAGAGTAAATTTAACCTGTTCCAACTTGGGTTTTGTGACTGTCTTTTTCAGACCCTTTGAGACATAGGCAATTGACCATCAACTTTCAAGTTGCAAATCAGTGCTCAAGTGGAAACAAAAGTATGTTCCCTTTCCATTTTACTATAAAAGAAAATCGTTCAGGAAAATTACAGCTGCCAAAATAGCGGTGACTTTTGTCTCCATGTGATCCAATATGTTCACTGCTTCACAATGCTTCTGAAGGACCAAAACTTTGAGATGTTCATGTAGTATACTATAGGGTTATGTCAATGAGGAGCCACGTGCAGAAGTAAACATGCAGGCCTCTCCTGTCCACCCTAGTATGGTAGCACCTTAGGTTTCACTCAGCAGAGCTGGGAAGGAAGAATTAGTATTACCCTTAAGCCTCGTGCTGTTTCAACTTTATGAACCAGAAACTGGATGGTATTTCTATAATGCAATCTGTGTATGGATCATTGTTTTATATTACACTCAATCGTACAACCAGTTTCTCCATTAAAAGGTGACTTCCTCCTCCATTCATCTCTTCTCCAAAGAAATGATCATTCTTTCAGTGGTCTTTAATTCTCCTGGATGATTTTCCTGGGACCAGAAAAATTACTATGCCTCTTTCTGTTCATATAAGTGTCCCATCCACTCCTACCCAAAACCAAGGGAGGTTTATTTCACAGAACTGCAGAAAAAAGATTCTGAAAAGCTGTCTGATCTCCTTTTTTCTCCAAGCCATGGTATCTCATCCAGTTTAGACCATTTCATCCTTTTCAGTCATTCCTGACATGTATCCTCCTGTCCCTCCTCCATACAGTGAAATATTACCTCCTCTACACACTTGAGGCTACACCTTGAGTATTGTGTCCAGTTTTGGGCACCTCAATACAAGAGAGATATCGAGGCGCTGGAGCGAGTGCAGAGGAGGGCAATGAAGCTGGTGAAGGGCCTAGCAAACAAATCATATGAAGGAGCTGGGACTGTTTAGTTTGAGGAGGAGGAGGAGGCTCAGGGGAGACCTTATCACTCTCTACAACTATTTGAAAGGACACTGTAGAGAGGTTGGTGCTGGTCTCTTCTCACAGGTAATTAATGACAGAACAAGAGGGAATGGCTTCAAGCTCCAACAAGGTAGATTTAGACTGAAAAATAAGAAAGAATTTTTCACAGAAAGAGTGGTCGGGCATTGGAGTAGGCTGCCCAGGGAGGTGATTGAGTCACCTGGATGTGTTTAAGAGCCGTTTAGATGTGGTGTTGGGGATATGGTGTAGGGGAGAACTTTGTAGAGTAGGGTACATGGTTGGACTCGATGATCCCAAGGGTCTCTTCCAACCTAGACAATTCTATGATTCTATGATTCTACAAGTGTGGTTCTTACCATCCCTTGGACAAGCAGTTCTCTGCATGGTCTTCTCCATCATTAACACAGCCACACTCTGTGTCACCCCTTGACAGACAGCCATAACTGACCCTGCACCTTCTTCCTACCTGTCTTGTTCTTCAGGTTGCTTTCTACCCCTTGTATCTTTGTACTGAAGGGTATTGCCATCATCTTCCACAACCAGATGTATTCAATTCACCTCCTACAGGATCCACCCACACTCGTTGTGACTTCCTCCAGAGTTCTCTATAAATACAATACAAAATTTAAAAAAGTACACTGCACATCTACTGCAATATATAATTTGCAAGAAGAGGGATGATAAGCACATTGTTGTAAATATAGAGCCTGATCTTCTCCTCGTCTATGGAATACATTAATCCTGCAGAACAGCAGGCAACACTGCAGGAAATAATGTCGCGATATTGTAGCAGCCACATAGGAAATCACAATGTGGGACCTTACAGGGGGAGGAGGTGATTTTATTTTTAAACAAAAACAACTTCATTCATTCGTGCTCATCTTCTCATATCCACATACTCACAACACTAAAATGTGTGAGGCCAAGTCATCTGTTCAGCATCCAGGCAATAGGCCATGTATATGCAGGTGCTGTGTCTACGAGTCCTTGCAATAACATAGGAGAGAGGGGACACCAGCTGTTGGGTCCCTCTCACATCCGGGTTCCTCTTATGCTGGTGAATATGTGCTGTTTTAGACCAAAAATAAGTATTAATGCTTCCAACAGTACAGCACTGAGTGCATTGGTAAGTAGCTCAGGTTTTTGGGGGTCTGCTGCTGCTAATAATAATAACAATGGAGAGACGTGGGATGCTGCCGTGAATGAAAGGACTTCTCTGGGCTCTAAGACAAACTCACTTGTTCAGCTGCTTTTCTGACCTCCCTGCGTGGCAATTCCAAAACAGTAGCCTAGCAGTGAACCACTGTGGCAAAAAGACAGCACTTTCTGGAAGTAAGTGAAAGACCATGCTGCATCCCTGAAGAAAACAAAAGGTATTAATCTAAATATGACAGCAGCTCAGTGCAAGGCCATGCATTCAACCTTCAACATGAATTTCATGTTGAGACTTGGCAACAAGAGTGGTTCATAGCACCGTATTTTAGAAAGCCATGGTCACTTTGGGGCTAGAAGGTGGCCTTTGCCCAAATTCTGATTTCAGACTTTTACCAAAAAAAATGGATTGTGAAGAAACTTTATTTTTTTTAAAATCCACACAGTGGCATTCCTAGAAATTCTTGCCAAAGAATAAAGACTGCTATGTGAAGCAGGCATTGTGCTGAAGTAGCGCTTCATATATAAATTGAGTTGGCCCACAACAAATTAGCACCATTTTGTAAAAATGTCCCAGATACAATATAGAGATAATAATATATAATGGAAAATATAACTAATTGATGGAATTTTGAAATCATCCTGACTTTTTTACAGTAAAGTCCTAAGGATTGCATGACTTCTAACATAACAGCATAATAATTACATTACTTCCAAACACCGCATTTCATAGCTCGTATACACACATATATATACACACACACTTGCACTTATGTATGACGTGCTGCAGATTTATACAATAGAAGACATTTTACTCGGATTTGTGTCAATTAATCTCATATATTTAATGGCAACAGATCTTCTGCTGAAGAAGTCGTGCCTCCAGATTACAAGATGAGAATGTGTCCCGTGGAAGTGGCTGTGATTTACAACTTGCACTGTGTCAGAGCAGCGGCAGCCAACAATATGTTGCAGTCCAGCTATGCAAAATCAGAAACTTGTGCACATTGAGGTAGACTAGAAGAAACAGCCCTTCAATCCCCTTTTGAATAAATAACTTACATTATTGTGCAGCTAATCATACACCAGCCTGCAAAAGTAAAACATCTGCAATGTTCACTTTGTGAGCACCATGCACATGAAGTTTCCATCTGGTTGGTTGGTTTGTGTTTTTTTCACTTTTCATGAGAGGGCAGTAATGGAAATGAAGACTTTTTTTGTTTGTTTCTGCATAAAACAGGATTGCAGAGCAAGATTACATCTGCCAGGAATGATGTATCTTTGCCTCCATGCAAAGCACTGACTGCTTGACAAACAAAAACCATCCTGATAGTGTCACAAGTCCATACGGGTGTGATGGAGGGCTGCTTTTCAAGCAAAGCTCTGATTTACCTCACTGCTATGAAAAAAGCCGCATGGAGCAAGGCAACTTCAGGGTCACCACTCATCTGCAGACAAGGAGAAACACATGCCAGCTGGGAGCAATGTAAAAGAAATTTCTGCATGCGGCAGCGCTACTCCTCTGGCTATTCTAGGGCTTGATCCCACCCTCCCTGCCCACATCCTACTGACTGAAATGGAGGTGAGGAAGAGCCTGAAAGAAAGCAGATTTCACTCTTTATGGACATAGGTGAACATTTCATCTTTTATATCCTGGATATAAAATTATCGTGCAGTCTGAGTAGTTGTGGTTTTTGTGTGTACAAACAATAAAAAGTATTTGTATGGACATGAAGATGAGCACTTTTAAAGAAAGGTGTTTTATCAGAGAATCCTTACTATAGGAACAATCTGACTTAAGCCATTGAATATTTTAATAATGTCATTCTTAGGGAGCAAAACATTATAGAGCTGACATTACTATGTGGGCCAGCCAGAAACAGGGTTTCAGGGATGGAAAATTTTCTCTCACATTATTCACTGAGGCAATAAAAGTGACAGCAGCAAAAGTCACCTTTTTTGCTGTACACTCCTGGATGAGCTTTGTCAGAACACATGATCAGAGAGATATAACAATTTAGCATTGCAAAGATCAGATGAAAAAAAAGTGCAGAGGATTTGCTTGCATTAGGCTGCTTGCAGTGAAATGGCAGTAACTATAAGAAGGAAATTTCAGGAGCACTTAAGACACTTCAAACTTGACATAGACATGACTGCAGGATTTTTCCTTCTTCCCCTGAACTCAGTGGGCATTAAGGGTGCTCAGCACCTTGCAGGAGCAAATCCTTTCCTTCCTCTGCTTGCCAAACCTCTCTGCCTTTAAGATATTCTTTGATGTGTCTATGGCTTCTCACTGCTACCCCCTTAGCCCTGAAACGTGCGCTGTTTAGATAGCTGTTCCAGTGCATGTCATAGGTAGCTCTGCTCATACTCTGGCTTTTGGTTTTCTTGTCAAAATCTGTAAGCTTCACATTTTCTGTTGTTTTTGTCTACACACAGCAGTGATCCCATGTTCAAGTGCCTGGATAGACCCTTTCCTGCAACCCTTCCCAGCTGCTAAAGCAAACACACAACTGTCCTGGTGGAGACAGAAGCGTTCAGGAGCACCATGATTCAAACACTCGTCCTGGCTGTACTACTTACCGCTCCTTGCCAGCCCACCAAAGACCAAGAAGTACTGCATCCAGCTCTGGAGCCACCAACATAAGAAGGACATGGACCTGTTGGAGCGGGTCCAGATGAGGGACACAAAAGTGATCGGAGGGCTGGAGCACCTCTCCTATGAGGGGAGGCTCAGAGAGTTGGGGTTGTTCAGCCTGGAGAAGAGAAGGCTCCAGGGAGAACTTATAGAAGCCTTACAGTATCTAAAGGGGGTCTACAAGAAAGCTGGGGAGGGAACTTTTACAAGGGCATGTAGTAACAGGATGAGGGGGAATGGCTTCAAAAGGGAAAAAGGTAGATTTAGATTAGATATTAGGAAGAAATTTTTCACTCTGAGGGTGGTGAGACACTGGAACAGGTTGCCCAGAGAAGTTGCTGAGGCCCCATCCCTGGAAGTGTTCAAGGCCAGGCTGGATGGGGCTTTGAGCAACCTGGTCTAGTGGGAGGTGTCCCTGCCCATGGCAGGGGGGATGGAACTCGATGATCTTTAAGGGCCTTTCCAACTCTAACCATTCTATGATTCTGTATGTGGGCACGTGTCCAGGAGGAAGCATTTGTAGGGTCATTGCCCTGCTCTGTGTCAGTCCTCTTCAGTAAAGTTACATGGTATGATTAACTATCCCATGCTGTATGACAGGCAGGTCTTTTACCCTAGCTTTGGTTTGTGTGTCAAAGACACACTTCTACTTTTTGTGTCTGAATAAAGAATATGGAAAGAAATCCAGACTACCATGGCTTAACCTAGCACATTTTTTGTCAACCCGTATAATATTACCAGAAAAATATCATTAAGATATTCAAACCTGCAATGACACAAAGTTCACGGTCTCAAGAACCATGCAAGCAGACACCATTTTCTCCAGAGCTGCCACTTTGCATTAAGAGAGCAAAGTCTCTTAAAACAATTTGCAGCAGTATTACTTTTGGTCCTGAGTAAGGCCACCTGCACGTCCTTTAAACTAGTAGGGCAAAACCTGACCCTGTGTCCCCCTGTGGCACTGGAAAGGGTGCAGTCTGCTGGAGCGAGCACAGTCTAGGCAGCAGGAAAGTCCTGAGCCGTAACTAATCCAACACAAGCAACTGATTCATTCTGTGGCCTTAGGCAAATCCCTTCACTCCCCTGCTTTCCTTTCGTAAAGTGAGAACAGCAATATGCACTTTGCAGGGATGCTGCGGTGATGCCAGTGCCTCCCAGCCACGCTTTCCAAGGAAACTTTAGCCTGCCCGCGCAGAAAGCAAAGCCCGTTCAGTCCCATGGTGCAGGCTCAGTGGAGCAAAAACAGAACTGTGTAGAGGAAATTACCAAATTAGAAAGTAGAAAGCAGAGCCTGGAAAACAGAGCCTGAAAAGGCATTGCATTCAAAGAGGCACTGGCTCTTCTGGGATTTACTGAGCCGCTCTGGCAGATCATAAATTCTGCTTTTTCTACCCCTGCTTAAAAGTTTTGGCAAAGTCCACGAAGTGAATTATTTACCTGGGGTGGAACTTAGAAGCCATTTGATGTGACTGTGATTCAGACAAAAATCAAAAGAGAACTTTTTATGCAGACATTTGAGCCAGCATTATCAAGTCCATAAACAATATTAATTTTCTATGTGTGTCATGTTTCTCTTCTGACTGGCTCTTACTATCAGTAAGCAACCTTCATTTTTTACACAATACTGTAAAATGCAATAGGTATCATCAAGGAAAGAAAAAAGCAACAATTGAGGCAGTCTATCAAAGCCTGTCATGTTTTAACTGAGTCTCAACCACAGCAAACAACAAAATGTTCCAACCCCAGCAACTGAAGGAAGATGCATTTACAAGATAAAGCTCGGCCTTCTCCACGCTAAAGCACCCACTCGGGCAGATGAAGGGTGTACATGTTCATCGCTTGGAGCATGCCGCTGGTGAGAAGGCATTCCTACAGCTGCAATATTGGGCAGTAATTGGACACGTCTGTCCCATTCTATGTCCCTGCGCGACAGGACACCTGTGATATGTCTTCTGACTGCCATTCTCTGCCAAGTCAATCCTCTCATTAGCTTCTTTAAACACCACCTGTCCGCCCTGAGAAATCGTTCTGAGACAGCAACATCAGCGTGTAACACCTTGCTCTTTTAGGAAGCTGGCCGCAAACATCACGGATCTAAGAGCAAAGCGTGCAGCCTGAGCATTGCCACATATTTTGGCCATTCCCCTGGTCTGTAGTGGCCTGATCTTATAAAATTAAAAACTGACAGGCCACGGGTTTTTTTTGGTTTTTTTTTTTTCTACTGCTATTTATTGGAGGGAATACTGAAATGCCTTGCTGTGAATTATTCCAAACAGCTAGCCCACAGCTCATGCAGCCACAGGATTTAACCAGGGGAGGAAGGAAGATTTTCAGGCAAATGTTTTACACATAACTGCGCATTTAATTGAGTGTAATTTTACTGAAACTTCTCTTTGATCCAACCCATTTGCCTCCTTTTTGGACAATCCTTTATAGGTTACTTGAATCCCTGTCAATGGCATAGGAATGATCTTCTGCACTTTCATGACAGATACTGTCATTACTCAACTGATTCCCATAGAATTATCATAATTACACCTATTAATCTGTCGGTGCCTCTACAGCCCATGTGCCTGCCTTCAGTATAATTCATCCCATCTATTTACAGAGTCATCATCTTTTTTTCCCCATAGCTGAGTCACCAGCCCCAGTACAGTGGCACTTTATGTTTCTTTGAACTCTCTCGCTGACATCTGTACCTGTTGTACAAATTTCGGAAGGAGGTCTGTTGTGACTTTCTCTGGAGGTCTATGGAAAACCCTCCCATTCTTCTTTCATCTGACACTGATCCATTGGGAGAGCAAGGTGGAGGGCATGCTCCTCATATGCCTGGTTAGATCATTGCACAGAGTAAGCCTTTGCAGGAACCCTACCAAGTTAAAAAATTATTTTCTGGCAGCAGAGAACAGCATAGCAACTGTCCCAAATCCCACAACTTTCTGACTGGGCGTTGCAGCCACCTAACAACATTAGAAGACGATTACCATGCAAAGTAGGGAAACACAATCTGACAGCATAAAAGTTTAACCAGAGACAGAACTGTCTGCATTACAAAGGATCGCACTGCATCGCATACTGCGGTGTTTGTATACACAAACCCCTCTCTAGGTTAAATAGTCCTGCTGTAATTTTGTCTGCAGTGGGAACTCCATGTTAGATTGTGACAGGAATAAGAAAGTGTGAGGGAAGGAGACAGCTATTTTCATTCTGTTTTATCTGGTGCATTAAAGGCAGTTTTTCCTATTCTGTGTCAATAATTTATAGTAATTGTATGCAGTGCCTTCAAGATCCATTTGCAGGACGTTTGGCCCCAGATTGCTTCCTTTCAGCTGCACAGCAAATCCTCCTTAAAGCCCTCATCCCTGACTTTCCCATGCCTACGTGGAGGGCTAAGGATGAACCAGCAGGTCACCAGGACATTGGCCACAAAGAAGGCCCAGAGGGATTTGGGAGTATCCCAGAAGAAGATAAGAACGAATCATTGGAGGCATTTGTGCGCAGCCATTGCAGGCCCAGCAGGCTCAGACCACAGGAAGGTCTCCTTCGTCTGCAACTGGGGTCTGAGGCAAGCCACTGCAGCACACGAGGCTCTTCCAAAAGGTTAAGCAATTTATTTTTCATGTCCGTGAAAGTACATAGGCCTTGGGAATAATTTCCATCCCACTCTCCACCTCTGTTCAGCTCTGATACCCAATAAAATACATAATATGCGGCTAAAGCCATTGCCAGGCTGGTTTACAGCTCTCTGCCTGTTTTTCCAGTTTCAAAGCATTAACCATCCTGCAAAAATGTGCAGAAAAAGTATTTGACACATATTCAAAAATAAACAGCTGGAGGAATAAAGGGGTGGGTATTCATTACAGTCCCTCCTACAAAAAAGCCTAGAAAACAAAGAAGATTAAGTTGTTTGGTAATTATTTCAAAACTAAGATGCACAAGGAGGTGAGGAAAACAGTGCATTCATTAAAACTATGCAGGTAGCAGCAGACTATTGTCAGCACCTTAATCACAATCTCTAGTGCCTAATGCCTTCATTTTGTTTCAAGGACGCAGTTGATAGAAAGGTGCTGTTGTACTGGCATGAATACTGTAGGATGGATGCTGTCTTTCAGGAGACCGTTGTTCCTTCCTAGCTCCCAGAGGAAACTGATTCACTGCTGGAGAGTATTTGTGCTAAATTATCACACCCACATTGGCCAGTGGAAGAGTGATGTGATTCTACCCGTTCCTCTTCCCTTGCCCATTTGCTCCCAAATGATACGAAAAAGAAAATGTTTTCCCATTTACCCCTGCCTGACTAGACCCGATTTCCTAAATAACACCACATGAAGGCTGCAAGGCAGGTAGCCCATAGGCATAAAACCCAGACCTCTCCAACGCCTGAGTTGGCTAACGCTGTTCTGAAAGGAGAGCTTTGCAACTCAGGTATGATGCTGATGAAATATTACCGTCATTCCTCCTGAAAGTGAATCAATTTATCACAATGTTGTTGGCTTTTATTCCAGAAATTCCAGATACAAAATGAAAAATATCATAGCACTAAATATTTTGCAGTAATAAATGAATATAATTACAGATTTAATACTATCTATAAAATGTTCTTTCTCAGGAGAAAACAGGTATTTTCTGCTGTTATGATATTCCTGGCAGCTGATAGAAATGCAAAGTTAAACAACAGAACCTCCTTTAATTTCACAGTCTGTGATTCTTTCATAAAACTTTTAAAGATCAATTATGTCCCATCAATGCAGAAGTCAGGCTGAACTAAGTGATTTATGCATAAATAGCCTCATACAGTCAACTACCATAGAATGAGCAACTCATCTGTTAAACGTATATTCAGAGAACTGTTATTTTTGGCACTGTATTATCCTTTACCATTACATTAATCTTTCTGATTCTTCATATTTTCTGTCATGGAGGCATCTTGTTGTACATGTAGTTCTGTGTGACTTTCATAAAATTTGTACAGTTGAACAAAATAGAAATTGAAATCAGAGAGCAATTGTTTACTGATGGGCCTGTGCAATATCCTAAACACAAAATGAAGATGGTGAATTAACATTTTTCAAAGCAACCGTCATTGTTTAGGTTTATCTCACAGTCACTTTGTTTGAGCACACAAAAAAAAAAAGATGGATTTGCTTTCCTTTCCCCTGGAAAATAGCAGAATTGTTTGCATTCCGCTAGAAGCTGGAAGCCTAGCTGGGTGTGACTTTTGAAGAAGTGACATTGCAATAGCTTGTTGGACCTTTGACATTAAAATGAAGGCTTGCCTAAAAACTGAAGGTACTCTCATGTGAAGCAGAGCTAGAGGCACTCAGACAAGTCTTTGAAAACTCATTCTCCAACTCAGAGAGGTGAGAAATATGAAGTAGCCAACATAAAATCATAGAGTCATAGAATGGTTTAGGTTGGAAGGGACCTTAAAGATCATCCAGTTCCAACCCCCTGCCATGGGCAGGGACACCTCCCACCAGGCCAGGTTGCTCAAAGCCCCATCCAGCCTGGCCTTGAACACCTCCAGGGATGGGGCTTCCACAGCTTCTCTGGGCAACCTGTTCCAGTGCCTCACCACCCTCAGAGTAAAAAATTTCTTCCTAATATCTAATCTAAATCTCCCCGCTTCCAGTCTGAAGCCATTCCCCCTCGTCCTATTACTACATGCCCTTGTAAAAGTTCCCTCCCCAGCTTTCTTGTGGGCCCCCTTTAGGTGATGGAAGGCCTACATCTGGTAGTAGAGCTTGCATGCTCTGGTGAGAGCTGAAGAAAATTGTGTCTGCCTTACTTTTAGCTCTACAGTCCATAGTAATCAGTAATTTTACCACCAGGTGTACCTCTCGATGCTGTGGCAACACAGCAGGCAGTGCCCACAGCTCATGCTGAGTGGGGAGGAGCAGGGAGCCCTTCTGGATCCGGCATTTCCTTGCCACTGCAGGGCAGCTGCCAAGTTCTCATGCTGCAAAGGTGAGGTCAGGAGAAGAGCTGAGGGGCAGGATTCATCCCAGCATGTAGCATGGCAGAACCCTGACCCAGTGCAACAAAAGGCTGTTTGTTGTCTATTCAAAGAAACCACAAATTGTAAGAGCAAGATGTTGGCATATACTGGCACCATGATGAGTCTGAGAAATGGTCTACAAAGTCACTATCAAACCAGAGACCTCCAAAAGCTTGCAAAAGATACCTGCATACTAGGGAAAATGCATTCATAAATAGTTTCATTCCACATTTTTAGCCAAAGAATTAGAATTATATTATGGTGGCTTTTTAATCAGACAGAAAAGCCACTAGGTATTTTGATTTTTGCTGTTGAAGAGTCCTGCAAGTCCAAACTCAAAACTGAACATAATCCGAATGCTAAAGCAACAAAGAAATCCTATCACAGAAGAGAAGAAACAAGCAGTATCTATTCAGTCAATATCTAGCAGAGCAAAGCATTTGGAAATCCTTTTTGTATTCTTAAGTCTATCATCATCCAGTGGAGTAAATGAGTTGAGGTACATCTTTAAAAATCTCCCAGTAAAGTAAAAGATTGGAGCACATTGCAGCCATTCAAAGCTTATGGCACATCTAAACCTCTTATCTACAAGAAGCAGTTACAACACTCTCATACCCAAAAAACCTCCCTAGAAAACCAAAAGAGAGCAGGTTTTTCTGCCAGCATTAGGATGAGCGTGTGGGAGAGCATGAGAGAAACTAGAAAATATGTTTCTCTTTGGGCCTGATTTATTGTTATTTGTCTAACAGCAGTGTCACTGAGCCCCTCAGCACTGCAGAAAGAGACCCTCCGGGCTGCTTTGTACTGTGCTGGCAGATGGTGGATGGATCACTCTGCCCTCAGTCCAGCTCAGCCCCCTCTGTCTTTTAAAACGATGCTGTGACAATGTGACTATGACAGTGCATTGCAAGAAGTTATGATCAAAAAAAAAAAAAAAAACCCCAAACCCCAACCACAAAGGCTTAGAGCCCTCTATCCAGCAGTCACCAGCTCTCAGGAGGAGAATGAAGGAACTAGGAATGGAAGGAAACTCCTGTCATAACACAGTCTTTTATCGGAGGCACTTCCTCTACAGTGTCCTTACATGCTCTGAGCACCAGGTACTTACAGAATATCATGTTTTATTGATCATCCCATACTTAAGTTCAGCTAATGGTCAGTACCTGTTATTCAACCAGCTGGTAGAGGAGAGATTTTAAATTGTGCTGAAACACAAATATGACCCACAAGACTGTAATCTTAGCAGATTTTATGGAAGTGCTAGAGCATCATGGCTCACAGTTCAAACACAGAAAAGGTTTTGAAAAACAAAGCAAAATGGCTCTGACTCCACACTACTCTGCATCCTGCAGTCTTTAATATATGCACAAAATTTAATGCAGCCAAACAAAAGCAGTGCTTTTTATCCACTTTCCAGTAACACCAGTGAGGTACCTCTCCAGGTAGATCACTTAGGAGCACATATAACTTTCAACACGCAAGCAGTGTAATGCTACTTCTAATTTCCCAACAGGGTAACGAGAGCTCCTGTTTTACTGGATTGGGCCCTAAATAACAACTTGCCATACTAGACGAAGGAAAATACAGTTTTTCTATTAGATAACCATTTTAACCTCTTCTTTAAGTAAACAGAGCGCAAACTGAAGGTTCAGTCTATCTGGCTGGAAAGCTCATTTCGTTAGTAACGGGAATTTAACCTGTAGGAAATGTGGGGGAGACAAATTAATTTTGAACATGCCTGTCTGAACATGTGATCACAGCACTCAGAGATGCACCTCACTTAGAAGTCCCTGGATGAGAAAGGCGGTATTAAATTCCCGTGAAGAACAGCAGATGCAGGAAGAAAATGGGTCCCCGCTATTCTCCAGTCTGAAAGGGGCTGCAACACACAGACATGGGCAATGACAGCAAGGTTACCCCTAACAGAGGTTGCTTCTTTCCAAAAAGCGGCCTGGAGGTGGAAAGGAGTTTCTGTGACGCTGTCTTGATGGGGTTGCTCCCTCCTGCTCCCATATGAAGGTGAGGTTCTCCTCGAGGACTTCTTGTACTGACAGGTTCCGACACCTCATCAGCCACAGGGGAGCTGAGTGACCAGTGCTATCCCTGGACAAGACACAAGTAAACACACGTTTGAGGGCAGACATGGCAAGAAAGGGTATTGCCACTCTTTCTTCCTGGAAGGGCTAAGGTAGAATCATGGGTGAGGATGGCCAGTAACTCCCCCATGGTAAAGAAAAGGGCGAGGGTCTCCATGACTGTTATGTTACTTGTGTTACCTATATAGTAATATAACAGGCATTTTTTTTGTCCTCATTTCTCTGCTATACTGAGATTCTTCCTGAGCTGTTCCTCCCACAATTTTGTGTTGCTGCAGTCTTTGCGAAGCAGAAGAGCACCAGCATCTCCTGTGGCTTAGGAAGAACTGTAAAAACCCTGATTTGAAAGGACCTCTGGGCCTGCTGCCTGGCTGCTTCAGGCAGCAAAGGATTCGCATGCTATTGAATTACAGTCTTCTGTGGCTGAAGGGAGCAGCAAGGGAATGCCACGCTCGCTGGCTGATAGCGCAGCTGCTGAAGCGTCTTTTTACAGATTTTAAACATCAGCTCTCTCTCCTATAGTAGCCGTGTTGCATAAACAGCAAATGCAGTGCCTTAGCTTTCAAACTAGCATCCAGCTGCTGACAACAACTTAGCCTGCTGTCTGGTGGGGTTAGTCTAGAAGTATATATAAATGCGTATATACTCCTGCATTACCGCATTATGTCACACACATGTACAATAATGCAAATACTCCTTATATAAAATAAGCATGTTTACATGAGGTATTCCAACACACATACTTCTAAAGTCCTGTGGAATCATCCGTATCAACAGTATATAATATAGAAAAGAAATAGGTTTTGTATTCTTTAAACTCAAAGCTTTTTTTTTTTAATTTTAAAATTTATGTGTCCGGTCTTTAGAAAATTATGCAGGTATGCACAAAAATATGAGTCCATGTGCATATATGTAAAAGATTACATATGTATATATACTGTACATATAAAATCACACATGGTGTGTGTATATATATACATTCTCTGTAATATGACTGTTACTATGTGAGAAGAGAACATAACAGCTTGTTTCCAGGGAAATTACACCTAAGGTCCTTAAGCACATCTTTCCTCTGCCCACATGAAGAATGTTTGAGGTAGTGGGGGAAAAAAAATTAAGACTATGGCATGATCTCACACTTGCATGCAAGATAGAAGTTTGTAAGGCTATGAAGAAGGCAAGATACACTTTTTCCTCCGGTTGCCAGTGACTGCTGAGCTCAGGTACAGAGAGCCAGAAGACGTTCCCTCTCATAGAGACAAGACACTGCCAAGCTGCTGGTGACTCTCATCTCTTGCTCCTTGGCAAAGTCTTCCACTAAATTGAAGAATTGGCAGCATTTTGAAGGTAGCAATGAAAATGTGTCAAAAGCAGCAGTAAAGTGACAGCGAATCTACTTTCTCTCCTCCTCCTTCAACCACCACACAGTCATACACATATGCAAATTATCTACCCTTATATTTATGAATGTATTTCTCTAATGCCTGTGTACATATATGTCCAACATAGAGTGGTTCTACAGGAGTTTAGGACAAATGGCTAAAAGCAGGTAAAAACATACGCACTTCTACATGTGCACAGATCATCTGGGACTCTATCTATCACAAGCAAAACACATGCAAATGAACGGATAAAACTACACAAAGCTGTGTCTTTTACCTATTTTATTTATTTATAACATTTACGGAGGATTTTGCAAAGCTAATTCTCAATGGTTACTTGCCATTTTACAAGCATGTTTAACATCTGCCGTGTCAGGTAAATGTGTAGCTATTTACTCTTCTGTGGAGATGGTGGTGATTACATAAAGGAGCAGGTGTATTTCTTGTGTAATGCAGCTGAAACAGAAATATTTTATCCCAGGGGAAACCAGCCATGATGTATGAAATGTGCTGAGGATACAGGATGCAGTGCTTACTAGGAAAGTCTCAACAAATTCCCTTGCAAGGTGTGCAACCTCTGTACATCGGAAGCATCGCCACCAGGTACCCAAACATGCTGTAATGCAATTATTGCACCAACAATTGCAGACTCTGTTCTTTCAACAGGGAGGCCAACAGCAATTTTCCTTCTCAGCAAGAGACACTAACTAAGCCCTTTCTTTTCTCTCTCTCTGCCTCACACAAACACGCCCACGCTTTGCGTACAACAGACCTTTATATGCGCTTCTTTCCTTTGGGGACCATAGATGTCCAGACTCCACAAGCGCATGCAGCTGGCCAGGATGCTGCTGTGTAGCTTCATTACTGTAATGGTTATGAACCGTGCCAAAACCTATCGCTTTCTGCTCCTGTGCCAGTACCATCATTTGCTGTAGGTGTGCTCCAGGTTTAACCTCAGATTACAGCCCATACCCATCACTGTCTGCCCTGATATTGTTCTCCTCCCCTGTGATCAGTGTTCAGCAATCATACTCACATCCACCTTCTTCACTCTTCTCCTTTTCAGCTTAATTTAGATTTCCTCTCATCTAGCCAAAATGTAGTACCTCCAAGCCATATCACACACATGCAGCCTGTCTTTGGACGGAGTTACCTCACAGTATTTACTACGTAATTTGGTAGCTCACTCATTGATGGGCTTTACTCTGTCTGCAGGCAGATCTCGTCAAGGTATGTTAACTAGCAAGCAGTCAGACCTATGAAATATTGGCCCAGTAACTATCCACTGAAAATTTCCATCTTACTGAACTGGTTTTGAGCCCGTTTAAATTGCTCCCTACCAGCCCAGCAGGGTTGCTTCAGAGGTAGTGACTGGTAGAGTACAAAGAGGGTGAACCTCACTAATGAAAAACTCTCCCTGAGAGTAGTATGCAAATGGGATTTGTTTCATCCTTTATAGTCAGCATCTCAAAATGCTGTTTGGCTGCCCCACTCATTAGAGCAAAGGCATCATGCTGGATACACACGCTGCTCTCTATCCCTGTTGCTTCATTCCTCAGTAAAATTCACAGTCCGGAAGAACTGAGCAGTCAATATAGTTCACTGAACGACACAGCGCAGAGGAGTGAGGCTCTTGCAGAGAATATAGAGTTGCGCTGCAGCCTTCTCACTTCTGAAAGACCAAGAGGTTTCCAAACATTGTGCCTTTCCTTGTACACTCTGCCCACAATCTGGAAATTCATAAGAGGGTTTTAGTTCAGAATTGCACAGAAAGGTCAATGAAATACTGCCCTGCTGGCACAGTTCAGCATTAGGTGATGCTCCGTCTTAATAAATTGTGAGAGACCACAGGTTCTTGCCTGATGGAGAACCTCCTCGGTGGATTTTTAACAGCTTTTTGATCTGAGGCTTCACAGCGTGATGCGCAGATTGACTGAAAGACACAATGATGTTACTAAAGTTTGAGTGTCATTTGATTGGCACAGAACTGTGCTAGCTCCCCTTGTCTCCTGTGTCATTTAATTTTATCTTCTTGAGCCTCATCCCTGACATTTCTAATCAGAGTGC
>NW_009648438.1:394940-435917 GCF_000708025.1 Charadrius vociferus
AACCCTATGCAAATGCAGTGGCCTAAGGCAGTATTTCTGTCTTTTGCAGTGTCGCTTTCCTGGAGTTTTCCTCCATTCTTCCGTCACATCCCTACAAGTACATTCAGAGATGAGAATTCAGAAAAAAAATAAACATATGAGCACAGACCTTGCAGGAGGTGAGTTTGTCATTATTCTCTTTAATGGCATTGATTTCCTTTTCATTTTCACTGCTGAAGAGAAAGGAAGAACTGTAAATAAGAGAATAATGCTACTGTCACACTGACATACTGTAATGAACAGCACAATACGCCTTGAATGAAAAACACAGGAAAGTAGTTCTGCAAAGCTACCATTTCCAGGGTCATAGGTGCTGTATTTATGGAGTTTTATTTTTTTCCTGGCTTGTTGTGTAATGGAACCATTGAAATGCAGAAGCAGAAGGTGCTCAAAGGGTCACATAGGACAGCCCTTGGTGAGATGCTTAACTCCCTCCTCCGAGGATCAGGGAGTTTGGCATCCCTCCATACCTCCCTTGGTGTCTGGGGAAGGAGGCTGCAGGTGCAGAAAGTCCAGTTTATCAGAGCACAGGATGAGCTGCACCAACCCAGAGTGTTCCTTCTTCCCCTACAGCAGCCCTAGACTTGCATGGCAAGGGCAAGATGAGGAAGGTTCTAGCCCAGAGCAGACCACTGCTGCACCAGAATAAGTCACCCTAGCACCCTCATGAATGAGCTTTTGGGCAAGCCAGAGACAGACACCAGGCTAAAAACTGCATATCCCTCCTTGTACCAAGACCAAGTGCCCTGTTTCCAGACCTCCACGTATCCAATTTGCTGCATGAACTTAACCCAAGATGCTCTATAACTGCACATGCTGCATTTACCCTAGAGAGAAAGCTTTTCTTGGTATCTAAACTAAATATTCTCTTGATGTAAATTAGACTAATTTATTCTTGTCTCTCAGCTGAAAGTAAACCACAGCATAAATTACTAGTTCCAGAGAGATCCTGTTTCGTGCTCCTGTCATACTCCAAGATAAAACCTGATGGTAAGCAATGTGAGACATACTTTTCAAATAGGACTGTCACAAACATAACCCAGCAAGAAGGCAAGGATGGAAAGCTTTGACATTTCTTAATGAGAAAGATGCCTGGAAACACCTCTTTTCAGGGTGATGCTGAGATACAAGTGAGTAACTTGTAGCAAACTTAGGTGGGAGGGTCAGAGACAACTTGAGAAGATGACTTGGAAAACTTGGTCTGGTGATGATCTGTGACAAGAGAAAGTAAGTCCTTTTTAATGGAAATATTTCCTGAAGTAACTGTTTGCGGGTATTTGAGTTCATCAGTCAGACATAACAGGAATAAAGCTATTCGCAGTTTTTCAACAAAATCTCATTGAAAACTGCCTTTACGAAAAAAGCTATAATGCTACTGGAGAAAAGGGGCTGGAGGAAAGGCAGGGGGGTAACCAGCAGCTTAAGCCAAGAAGGCCAATGGTATCCCAGGGTGCATTAAAAAACACATGGCCAGCAGGTCAAGGGAGGTCATCCTCCTCCTCTACTCTGCCCTGGTGAGGCAACATCTGGAGTACTGTGTCCAGTTCTGGGTTCCCCAGTTCAAGAAAGACAAGGAACTACTGGAGAGAGTCCAGTGGAGAGCTACAAAGATGATTAGGGGACTGGAGCACCTCTGTTAAGTAGAGAGGCTGAGACCTGGGTCTGTTTAGCCTGGAGAAGAGAAGACTGAGAGGGGATCTCATCAATGCTTATGAATATCTAAAGGGCGGGTGTCAAGAGGATGGGGCCAGACCCTTTTCAGTGGTGCCCAGTGACAGGACAAGGGGCGACAGGCACCAACTAGAACACAGGAAGTTCCATCTCAACATAAGGAAAAACTTCTTTACTTTGAGGGTGCCAGAGTACAGGAAGAGGCTGCCCAGAGAGGTTGCGGAGTTTCCTTCTCTGGAGATATTCAAAACCCACCTGGATGCGTTCCTGCCCAACCTGCTCTAGGTGAACCTGCTTGGGCAGAGGGGTTGGACTGGATGATCTCCAAAGGTCACTTCCAACCCATACCACTGTGATTCTGTAACAGAGTTTAAAAAAAAGAAAAAAAACCAACGTACAAAGGGATTTGTTTGGTCATTGCAACAGAAGCACAGAGGATATTGTGAATTCTTCAGCAGAATACTAGTCATAGCAATTTTGCCCCTCTCCTATCTAGCAATCGTATGCTCACATTTTACTTGATCCTGGTCACAGTTCTTTAATCCTTCTTATAGAGCAGACTTTACTGAAACAGATTATTGCACAGCAAGGTCTTTGCTATTTCCTTTGCTGTATTTATCTCTCCAGAGACTTTTGTAGGAAACCAATCAGAGCATCAGCTTCTTTCAGTCCATACAGAATCATGAAAGGTTACGAGTTTCACTGCTCAAAACTGCCTTATAGTCAAGTATTTTAAATGAGGCCATTTGAAAGAGAACTAAACCTCAGAAAATGCCATAAACTTCCTTGAAGAGTGTGTATTCTTCTGCAAGTTGAACTTCATTACAAAACTGAATTTACAGTTAACTTCAGTATAGACTTGCAACAGAAAGAAGGAGTAAATGCCATGATGTCATGCTGAGACAGACCTTTACGTGAACGAAAGAAATACATATGTGAAATTCTGAAGTGCTTGGAAGCAGTGAATCTGAGTATTAGTGTCCAGAGAGGGAATTTATGTGATACGCAGATTTATCTGTCCTTATGGGGTCAAGTCCTTTATACCAGTGGCTTAACGGTAGGATTTGAGTATTCGTGCTCACAAGAGTTTTATGACGCTGGCTTCCTGAATATTTCTTTGCCTATCAAGCATTCACAGACAGAGTAGGAATAAAGATCAATGTATTTTTAACTTACTTACATGGTACATTTGTTACAGATTATACCATTTTGAAGACAGAAAACAAGCCTCAGAGCATGACTGTGAAGCAGACCTTCAGCCAGAAGATGAGGTCTACCTATAGGAAAGGATGCACACAAAAACCATACTTAGATGAAGAATAGTTATATGTCAGACATTAAACAACAGACAGAAGAAAAGCCGCAGAGAAAAACAACAATGATTTGACTGTACACCAAGAAATGCAAGATGGGTCTATTCAAAGATGATCTAAAGAGAACCCGAAGAGCTGACACACACAGCAATCACTAGCTCTTCAATATCAGTTCTCCTCAGGTTGTACCTGCCAGTGTGACTAAGTTGTTGGCCAGATTTCTGTAGAATAAGCTCTACAAGTAGTTGGGAGTTTTTTATACATGTATATTAGTTATCAAAAAAAGAAAAAGACAGAGGAGAGGAGAGCAGCAGCCAAGCAGCAGGAAAGATATTCAGAATAGCAGGGCAAGCAGGAGCTCGTGGGAGCCGCAGGGGTAGGAGGCTGGTGCTGTAGGCCATGCTGAGTGTGCAGAACATGAATGAGAAGAGCTTCAAAAGCCTGAGCATCACCCAGAAGTCCAAGGTGAGGCAGACACTGTCTGAACCCACAGCAGCAAACTAAGGGGCTGTGACAGACTAACTGGGCCTGGAGCAGTAGCCCAGTAAGAGGCAAGGAGCTGTGAGATGGTCATGGAGAAAACAGGCTTTGACTCTTCCAGGGCAAGCCTGTAACAGGGATATGTTTGGACTATTGAAAGTGAGTAAAATATCATGCTGGTCCTGTTCACATCGACTTGAAACGCTGTCTGCTTCACCAGGTGAAATGTGCTCCACGGAGTTTCCAGGTCCCGTGGGAACACACCACCTTTCCCAAGTGATGCAACTCAAACTGATGTACATCACTCTGAAACCCTCTCCCAAACCATTTGCATTTACAAAATGAGCAACTGATACTTGCAGTTTGTATCTGTATTGCCTGTCCTGATTATTGGTTGCTTAATTTCTAATGCTTTTCTCAGGCAGTTTCTAGATACCAATACTGCCATCCTGCAGATGAGGAACCTGGTAACTGGAACGCTGTGCAATGTGTTTTAGAAGCAAAAGACAGACCAAAGTCCAGCTCTCCCTCACAGCAGAGTCAATATAGCAGCACAATATTTTCAGGTAGCTTCAGTGACAGGAAATTTAACTGGCATAAAAATGTAACTGAATACCGTTAGCTTGTGCGCGCCTGCCAAAATCGAACTGTCTCTCAGTCCAGTGTGCTCAGAGGAGTCACACAGCTCCTGAACAAGAAGAGTACATCAGCACCACCTCCTGGCAGCTGCCTAACTCCAGACATTAATGAAATAAAGAACAGCAGAGAAAAAAATCTGATCTCTGTGTGGGAAAACAGCAAAATCATGCTGTCCATACACTAACGATACTATTTCCAATCCCTATAATAGTCTTTTGGTACCAGGATGTGTCCCTGCTATTTGGGAGTGATGGTCTAAACAGTAGCCAATGCTTTGAATGAACGCAGGGCACTGAGGCAGGGAGCAGGATGAGACAAACACACCAAGACACACATCCTTGACAAAAAAGGACTAGAGTGAAGTAAGTCCAAAAGCTCTCACCACATCACATGTTGTCACCTGAAAATCAAAGCACTCTGAAACTTTAGTGCAATGGCCTGAGAGAGCTTTTGAAATGTGTATAAGCGGTCTTTGCAGTAAGAAAGTCTGAGTATATCCATGCTTTTCTTCCTCCTAAGATCAACATAGCCAAGACTGTGGTCTCCTAACAAAAGCCAGAAAAGCAATGTCAACGTTTGTCTGGAGCACAGAGAAAAAGCAATTCAAAGATAAGTGCTGGCAGTTTCCTTCAGAAGGTGTTGGATCCTGTACTTGAACATGATGGCCTCGCAAAGGGCAGTAGGTTGATTATCAGCACTATGAAAAGGACCAAGACAGCTTCTTAGCTCTTTCTCAGCACACTTGACAGTGCAAAACGATGATGTCAGAGGGAAATCACTGAGCATAAAATGCTCACCGACTTTCAAAACTTAGATAGGGAAAAAAGGAAATAAACTCTTGCAACACCAAATGAAATTATATTATACTTATGTCGGTTTTTCAAGCTCTGAGATTACTCAGGCAGAACTGATGGTAACCAGGAGAAGAGTCAAATGGCAAACTGAAACCTGTTTATGTTGGTGGGAAAGATTAAGGTCCTAAAACAGAGGGAAAATAAAGCTTAGCATTTTTAACTAAAACTAGAAAAAAAAAAAATTGGGAGAAATCCTGATTTTAATGTCTCAGAAAGAAGCTGCAAACTTCAGCATTTCTACATAGAAAGCTTCTAATTTGAAGGTTAGAAAATTAATTTGCTCACTCCCAAACTTCAGCAAAAAGGTTCTCAAGAGCCCTCTTCTTTTTCTGGTATATATATCTCCCTTCACTTTCTTGTGGCCAAATACAACTTCTAATATACAGCAACAGAAGAGCTATTTGCAAGTATTAGCAAGAGCTAGCACCTTTTTTTTTCCCTGACACAGGTGCAAGGCCTTTCTTTTTATAATGACTTAATTTATTAGTAATTTTTAAAGGTTATTTAAGGATAACTTCTGCTCATTTACTAAAAAAGAAAATGTCGCAAGTGCACTTGGCTTCTGTGGAACTATAGAGCAACACTCCAAGGACAGATTCAGTCCCTCTGCTCTTGAGCCTTTTGAAGAGTCACCTGGCCAAATCTCACAGCGGTGCTTCAACAGAAAAGCACTTTATGTTCCATTACACCTGGGGAGAGAAATATTTTTCCCTGGTTCAAAGCTAAATCTCACAGATCCTACTCCAAAAGTTAAGCTGATCAGGGAATCAATGTCTAAATCTGCTTGGAATCAGGAGGAGGGAATATTAGTAAATGAGATGTGTCACAAGTTCATTTCTCACCTACCACTTCACAAGCATACTAAATACGAGATATACTATCTTTACCCAAAAATCAACTGAATAAGTCTCTTTTACTGGTCAGAAAGAATCACAGGGGGAGGCTACACAGTGCACATACATGAAAAAAAGCCAGATAAGCAGGTCAACCTCTGCTTAAGTACAATTTTTTTTTTTACCTTCCATTAAAGCTTAACATCTCAAAGCAATATTAAGTCGATTTTCTGACTGGACATCCAACATTTGTTTCAAGCCCAAGACTTTCCTGAGTTGTTGATACTGAACTTTAAAATTAAGGAGGAAGGGATGGATCATTCTCAGAGCTGTCCATGGCTCCATCTCAGGTGGATACATATTGTTGGCAGCAGTGAAGACCATAAGGTAGAAAACGCTTGTTGTAACCATTCATACCCAACTTTCTCTCTGATTGCTCAATGCTTTCAAAAGCTAGGAATGCAGTTTTGCTTTGGTCTGTGCAGCAAGCTCTTGTGAGAAACCAATGCTTTTACAGGACATGGGTGAGACAACCTTCTTCACTAATATGCTCAAAGCAAACAACCATCTGAAGACACCAGGCACCTCATTGTAGCAGATGCATCTTTTCTATGTGTGCATTTAAACACACGATAATGTATAGTGCACGTCTGAAGAGTGGAACAGCAAGCATTCATCTTCCCAAGCTAGGGGATAGTCATTCAAGTTTGTTATAAAAAGCAGGACACTAGTATTGGTTTTATTTATCAGTCCTATAAAGAGGAATAATTATCATTGTTAAAATACCTAGGTAGCTGGGAATGAATTCAGGGAAAACAATGATGAACAAAAGCACAGCCCCCAAACCCTGTGCTTACACCACTTTTGTAAATTATAAATAAAGAAGCAATTTCTTAATGACAAACAGACAGACATAAACATAATAGCTGTTTTCTCTTAAGAGAGGCTTAAAGATCAACTGAGAAGTTTGACTTACTAAAACATACTCATGTTTTGCAACCAAATGAAATAATTCAAGTTAGAAACTTTTAATTAAAAGTGCTTTATAAATTGCATTCATTATGTATGTTTGCAGTGATATATTTCTTTGCTCTCTGGAGCAATCTGTTTTCCTTGGTTTCTTTTTTTTCCCACTTAATAAATTATCCTCATTTACACAAAATGTTAATGCCAACCTCTTTATTAATAGGATAAATATGGACTTCAGTAAAAACAAATTATGTGGTGTCACTATTAAATGATCTGCCCCTTCCCAGCTTAAGTTCACTTTTCAACACCAAGCATGCCAATGGTTTGGCAGCTGCTTTTTGCAGCAGAGCACAAGAAACATTTAAAGCAAAGCTTTCAGGAATTACTCCTTTGGGGTGGTCTATCACAACCTGAAGTTTCCTGTGCCATATTTTGAAACAGGTCTGTAAGCACTTTCCCTCGCTGCACTGACTTTCCTCCCACTGTGCTGCAGGGGATTAGGATGCTTGGGAAAGCTGGTGACAGGGTGAACTGACTCCATTTCTTAGCTGATTTGAACAGTTTGACATTTAAACACATTTAAGACACGAACCCCCAGATATATTATGTTTTCTCACAGATTTTGGCTGCTGTGCCAAATGCCCCATCCTTACAGAGACCACACAGACACAGCTTGATTGGAAGAGGGAAAAGACTGCTTCCATGGTAGCCCTAACAAGCTGCAAGGCACATGCAAAACTAGCAGAGTATCTTGCTTTTCTCATACCATCTTAATGATTTTTTTTTTTTTTCTGTTAAGTACATGGATTCTAGTAATAATTCTAGTCTAGCTACTAAGTCACACAGTTTCAAAGCAGTGTGCTCCAAGAGAGTTACCTAAGTCCATGTGTGGGCGCCTAAACACAGCTGGCTTGGTTCGGTACTGCGCACAGTGACTCAGAAAGTCAAGGGAAATTAACTGCTTGGCAGAGGAATGCACTTGTCTGTATTAGAGAAGCACAGAACCCTCCTGGATAAGTTTATGTCAAATACTCTAATCCTGAAGGATTTTTTTAACTGAAACCAGTACATTGAAAAAAAAAAAAGTTTTACTTTTTCAGCCACCATCTCAAGGGCTCTGCCTTGTCTTTCATTATGCCGCTGATAATTTGATCACCGTAAAGACCCACACTGTGAGACAGGACAGAAACTGCCCTTAAGCAACAGCCCAGCCCAGCCTTCTCAAGATGAATTCAGATTTTCACATATCCTCAGTCCTTTGAAGGCACTGATCTCAAGCCAGTTGGTGGCAATGTCCATGCATTTTTCCTGTACCATCATTGACCCTTGCAGACCTTGTTCCTATTTCTGGGAGCATGACAGGGGAGATCCTGCAAACAACCACAAGTTCAGCGTGCCAAGCAGCCACTTGTTGAAGAATGGGAATAACTTCTGTGAGGTTTCCCTATCGCTGGAGAGCCACTGATTTTCCCAAAACAACTGCAGGCAGCCTGCCTGCAGCTGTCACCTTTTTATACAGCAGATGAGAGTGATCCTTTCCAAACCTGCCCCTTCCCCTGTCGCTTCCTCCCAGCAATCAATCACACATTGCAAAACACAAGAACAAAACCTCAGGACAGTCTCAAACCTCAACAGTCTCAAATGCTCCCAGTTCTGCCATCCAGGTGGCAAAGAGAGGACTGCTACCTGCAAAAAAAAGAGGGGACAATGAGGAAACAATGGAAGGACTAGGTTAGGACAAGAAACGGCTGAAGACCTGATAAGACGGGAGAAGCCAATAAGATTGAGATTAGATGAGAAATAGGACTGACTTCAGAAGACTGAGGAAGAGACCGTAATAGATGTAGTCGAGAAGGTTCTCTAACCACCAGAGGAACTTCCCCTTAAAACTGCAGAGCATAACCCCAACTTCCTAAACCTCACCACTCCCCTGATATCAGCCACAAGCTGTGAACTACCTTGGAAATGGTGCTTTTCACTCTCCTTTACTTCTGGTAAATACAGGTGATGATGATCCACTGTCAGTTATTCTAATGCTGAAGTGAAAAAGATCTGTGCGATAGAAGGCTCCAGCTCTGTCGACAGACAATTTTGCAGGTGAAAATTTCTGTTTTTTTTCAGTTTGACTTCTAAAAACCCAGGAATACATAAGCATTTCTTTTGAAGAATCAGTAAGGTTGGAAAGTCAAGGATTTAAAAGTTAAAAAATGGTAGAATTCAGGTTTTACAGACAGCATCAATTTGTGCAAATTCACTATGATACAGTTAATAACTATGGGTTATGTGACATTATGTTCTTTATAGTCTCTACCACGTCATTTAGTGAATAAAATAAACAGTACTCAACTAAATCAGTATATTTTGTTTCAATTGTTCAGTGTGATGCCCCAGACCTTGCACGCTGCAGTACTGTTTAATAATACCAAGGGGCTGGGACTTATCCAGGCTTTGATGAACTTGGTTTAGGCATCCGTTCCAGAGCCGGCCATCTACTTTGTCTTTAAGGCAATGAAGAGGAAATAGGCAGTTTTAGGAAGCAGTTCTGGAGACCCAATTGAAATGAATACATTCAATTTGGATGTATCCAGTCAGGTGCTAAAAATCATACCTTTACAGCCAGTGGCCATCTGAGAAAAGCCAGTGGACAAGCAACAGCCAGGAGTTTTGTGGCAGACACCAGGGAAGACTCTCTGCCTCCAGGGCAGTATTATTCCCTCACCTAACAATTTGTCCTTTCCCTAATTTACAGTTCTCTCATCTTCAGTTTTGGCATTTCCTATTTTTAGGTGATTTTGCAACTCAATGACCCTTAGGATGTAGGCTGTGAATGTGCATAACAAAGGTATGATAGGGGAAGACAAAAGCAACTTTGCTGTTTGTTATCACATGCAAATGCACTCCCAATTGATTTAGGACAGCTGCAGCTGACCTCTGGAGGGTCACCAAACAGCCAAAGCTTATTTGCTCTGCAAATTTGCTCTGGACAGCAGAGGTTTTGTAGCAATTTCAAAGGTGTTTACTGTTTGCATCCTAACAGAGAAAAAGCATGCTGAAGAGCTAATCAAATGGTAGCCTGAGAAAACAGGGAGACAGACAAGGCTGTCGAGAGGGGTCAAGATCTGCAGAAAAATCTCATGCTTAGTTTCCCTAAGGAATAGGGAAGTCCACCTCTTGGCAGGACTGTATTTTTCTGTCCCTGGCCTGTCCTACACCCAAAAAAAAGCAATTTTTTTCCCCCTTTACAGACATTCTTTTTCATGTAACATATATTTCACTCCATTAGCACCCTGAAATTCCCTCCTGAAACACCCTGCCGTCTGCCACCCTGCAGACAGGAGCCCTGGCAAAGGTCGGTGTTCGTGATGTCCGAGTGTGAAGAAATCACAGAGTGCAGGAATCATCCAGAAAATGAGAGCTGCCTGGCTTGAAAAAGCCTTTTATCAAAACCAGCATCTTCAGACTGAAGATGAGTTCAGTCACACACCTCAACAGAGCCATTTACATGTGCCTGAATATGAGGTACACAAGTGGGCATACCGAGATACTGAAAACGGACTGCCTTAAGAGGAAAACTTCGTGTAACCACAAAGCTAATGCGTACTACCACCATATATTTGTCCATATTTGACTGGATGATCTCCAGAGGTCCCTTCCAACCCTGACCATTCTGTGATATTTCCTTATGACATTTTTGACATGAAGCTTAGCCTGGGATGGAAAATGTATAAATACAGATTTCATTCGGCATCCTGACCTAGATAAACAGTATATCACTTTCATGGATACAGGATTTACAAACATCTCTGGAAACCAGAAACTCTTGGCAATCCTCAGCATGGTAATTGATCTTACTTGCTGGCCTTTTGCATTCATATCACTTTGGTCTCTCATATCATAAATAATTCAACCATCTTATTTTCTGATTGCAAAGAGGAAGGCTTGACTCACGTTTTTTTCAGCAGCATTAGCCTGCAGAGTAAAGAAACAGTAACAGCAGGCTCCTGTGTGGTAGATCACTTTTGTGACAGCATTTTGGTTTTGCTGTGAGTTTGTGCTACACTAGTGCCTATTTATATTTTATTGAATAAGTCAAAGTGTGAATTCCAAAAATAAAATCACAAATGTTTCTTTCATAGGGAAAAATAGTGGTTGTCAGATACTTATTCTTGAGGACACGAGTGAGTTAACAGCATGTCTAACCTTTACTAAGGAAGGGTATCTGTGTTATTCAAATACTTTTTTCTTTTCTTTTCCTCTAACAAATTAGATGATGGAAGAGCAGGTATCTCTTCTTACACAAGAGCTTGATGCAACACAAATAGGATTTAAGCACTACACACGAACTCATTGACTGTTTTCCCAGGAGAAGCTGTACTTGCAGTATGTTTTACATCTGGTGTACGTTAGCCCCCGTCAAACAAAATATTCCTCATAAACACATGGAAAGGTCATTTTAATTCCTCCTTAACTAGATTGACTTGAAAGTACTTGGCAGAGGAATGCTGGTGACAACCTGTCAGCACTAACCACGTTTTCAGGATTTCTCTGATTAGCCTTTCGAATCCACATGAGCTACTCTAGAGTAAATCTGCAGAAAATACAACTGGAAGAGATCCTAAGACATCCCTGCAGAATTACACCCACCAGGCAGACTTTCCTTGAAGACATCCTTCCCACTCGCCAAGGAGAGCCATGGGGCCACCACACTGGACACAATGGTGACAACCATGAGGCATGTCACCAGCAGCCATGTGCCACCACTGCCTGCCTGGGCCCCATGTTTCTCAAAGGCCTTCTCACCTCTCCACACCTTAAGGGAATTTCATGCTCCAAACCAGTACCGGTGGCTAAGTACACTGGAGTTAAGACCGAACAAGCAATGATCACGTGGCCTAATAAATACTTCATAGCCTATTACAAACTAATGAAAATTCCTAATGCTGTCCCTACATTTCTAGACAGCCTTAAATGCCGACACAAGTAAGCTAACCTTCACATTTGTCAAACAATGGCTATTCTAAACGTACAGTATACAAAGACACAACAGAAAGTGTTATTTCTAGCATCTTTTTAGGGGGGTGGGTTTTTTTGCGAGCAAAAGTATGTTTAAGACATAGAGTACAATATATGTTACAGCGTTCAAAGGGCACGTTCAGCTTGTGGTTTGGCAAAAACCCTGCTTGGAGACATACTTAAGGTTTTCTGCCTTTGACAGCTTTATGCTCTTGTTATCAGCATGTTCATCTTCTCTTGGGGTTTTAGCATTCTGAATGTTCCTGCTACGGTGTCTTCAAATCAAAATAATGAGACGCAAGCAGCCACTATCTTACATATGTCATTGTCGATAATTGACAGCGACTGCTTACTTGCAGACCCTCGTGGCCATAACCCAGGCAAAGAGCTTAAACTCTATATTGAACTATAACTTTAAATTTAGAACCATTATGACCCTTTATTAATAATAGCAATACTCAGCACTTGTGTATAGCAGTGCCTTTTATAGGAGAATCTTGAACGTGCAGTGAAAGCACTAAACAAGCCACAAAACACCCTTGGGTAGTTCAGAATTATTATTATCCCTTCATTTTACAAAGGAGCTTCAAGAGGCTTTTTTTTTTTTTTTTCCCAATAGCAACCATTACTGTTTCATCTAAATATTTGCAAGGAAAAACAGGTCTGCCTAGCTAAGTTGTTAGTAAGTTTTGAGGACCACTCCGCTTTTACTTATAAATTTTAGGGCCATGATTATCTAGTCTGACCTCATGGATAGTACAAGACTCTTCTTTCTGGCTGGAATATATAAATTTTTCAGTTCTGTAGAGCAGTATTATATTTGTACCCTTACTACATACATTATACACGCTATAAACATCTGCCATACACACAGTCCAAGTAAATCAGTTCTGTTAGAATCAAATCGGAGTTTTTGTGACCTGTCAATCTCTCTTATAAACTCATTTCACACTTGACCTTCCTCAGCTGAGTACATGTTATTGCCAGCACCCACACTACAGCGCAGTGGTTTATTGAGAGCGGACTCTACTCATGCACCACCATAGCTAAAGACTGCAGAGGTTTGTTGCAATTAGAGTAGCATGAAGCTCGGTGTCTTATTGCCTGGAGTGAATTACATCCTTACTGTGAGCAGAATATTTAGTGTTCGACAATAAAAGATGATAGATGTCTGCAAAGAGTATTTTGTAACAATTACCCTGTGCCACGTGCTCCCCATTAGCATAGCAATGAACTAGTCTCTTCTGAGATAATGCGAAGGAAAATCTACCACAGAGGTTTTCTCTCTCCTTTTATATTTAACTCGTTTCAAACATACAGGATGTCCGAACAAAACAGAGTAGGCAAGACAAAGCCATTATGACAACGCATGAGTACTTGCATAAATTCACTGGAGAACAATACGATGAGAAAAAAAAATCAAAGCTAAACAGCAGAGGTACAGGTACACTAGAAAGATGCATATATACCATAGCAAACTGAAACTGTTATTTTTACTGGTTTCCTTAATGCTATAGAGGAACAATCCTTGTTCATACTCTTTTCAAGGGAGATATGCCATGTGTAAATCACCAGGCACTGCATTTTTACTATTCAGAAGTGATTCTAATAGACACATATACAGGATTTTTCCTATTCAAAAACCTTTTCCTGGGAGCCTTCTTGTCCGCTGTTGAACCAGTGGCTGATGACATATCAGTGGAAAGACCCGCTGTGGACACCAGACTGGGCTTCTAAATGTATCTCTTTTTCATCAGAACCTGGTGGTTTTTAAAAGCAGCAGTGTAACATCAATATTCCAGGTTTGGGAAGAAAGTATCGTTGAACTGCTTGCAAATAAAACCCAGGAAATGAAAAGAGAAGATATGAAGAAATGACAAGGGAAAATGCTTCGTACTCACAGCGTCTTGCCAACAAATAGAAATGCTCGAGGAAGGTTATTGTACTCAGTGGTAGAGATATAACCAGAACATGACTTGGTAACATTTTTTTGTTTTGTTTTCAGTAGAAACAGAGCAGCAGGTTTTTATGTGTTCTATCAAGGTCTCACATACAGAGAACAAAAAAAAATGCATGTCTTAACTACCAATCTGCCTTGCAATAAACCCTGGAACAAGAAAAGAAACACACACAAGGGATGTGTTAAATCAATACTTTCAATGTCCAGCAGGAAGGAAAGATGCTAAAAATTTTGTTGTTGTTGAACCAGATGTAATTATGATAACAAAGAAAGGGAGAGGACAGGGAAAAGATGATACCAAATTAAAAGGACACAGAAACTAGGGACTTAAAAAAAACAATTTAAAAAAAAAATAGTGGAACTCTGTTAGGCTCATGATTCATTGCACTGGCAGCCTGAGTACTCAGCATATAGGCCCATGAAGGGAGGTTTGCTCTTGGACAAACATAGCTGTTCCCACAGCAAAAGCATCCTGCTCTTACTGAATTCTTCCTGCCCAGTATGTGAAAATGTTTGTTTTGCTGGGAATAGTCTAGTACCCCTTCTCATTCAGTCGTGCTAGTTGCAGAACTTCTCTGTCCCCGAAAAAGAGTGTAAAAAAGATATTGAAAGACTGCAAGCATTTATGGGGTCTCTGAAAGTAGCTAGTGCACAGTGCGGTTTTAATCACACCATCTGCCACGTGAGGAATCATGGGTTAAATATATGTGCTTGACAACTGTGAACAGAAGGGTTCAGGCAACAGGACTTGCTGAATGAAAGGCTAAGACTACAAATTATTCCACTCGGCAAAATCAAAGCCTTGACAGTTATTTGTCAGAACTGCTGAGTGCCTTTTCTGACAGGTCTCTTTAGGAGAGACGATCTCTTGAGAGTAATGGAGGTTGCACTAACTTTTGAGGGAGGCAGAAGTGCGAGTACAAGAATACAGGGGGCTTCTACAGAGACAGTGCTGCAATGAAATTGGCATAAGTGAGCAAAGGAAAAGGGAAAAATCAATTGTACAACGTACCATGGATTTTGATGTCTCAGTTTCTGTGCTTTTCTGCATAGAAGCATGTGGGTTTTTTTCTTTTGATGCATTTTCAGTTAAAATGTCACTGCTTTTTTCAGGTAGAAAAAAACACTGGTTTTCATGCTCTGTAGAACGTCTCTCTCCAAAAAGCAAACCGTCTGTAACACAAGAAACATGTCTTACTACCTCTGACACACATGCACACAATTTTTACTCTTATACAAAGAAGACCTTGCCATTGATTTGTTACTGAGAGCTCCCGTGAGGTCAATGAAAGGCTGGAAAATGTGACCATATGTTTCAGTCTTGCCCTTGGTTGGGTAGTTACGGACACCTTCCTTATCCAAGATTAAATCTTCTTTATCACATTTTATGTTTCAAAGGTATAAGTTATTTTAAAGTAATTGACTGAGATAGTGATCTCTGGAATTAAGATAGGTGTAATTTGCATGCACATCTGCTTTCCTATAAATTGTGGAAAGGAAATGCAGCATCTAAACTTCAGCTACTTTGATCATCCTCGTGTTATATTTAATAGCCTTGCAGTGAGAAATATGTGAATAATAAACTAATTCAACGGGAGGGGGGGGAAGGAGGGAAGGAGGGAAGGAGGGAAAGTTGGCCCAGCCTCTAAATAAAAGATGGAATGACGCCACCAAAAATTGTTAAAAGACCCTTACTGATTTTTCTGTCCTGAACGGTTTGATCTTTTGGATGATAATAACAGTGCAACTGCAACAGTGTTTCTAAGGATGTTTCTAAGACATAATTTTTGGTTTTAGTTAGGTCTTGCTGAGGTAGAAAATAAACCAAAAGACAAAAAGAAGCCCTCACATATATATTATTTCACATATGTACACCTTCAACTTAGCCAAAATATATTGCCTGAACTGTACGGCATGAAACCTTTAAGTGTTGCTTGTGTAAGACTCAATCAAGGTGAATTAAATGCAACATTCAGAAAAGTTTCAGGCCAGTCCTACTTTTATCAATGTGATTCAAACTGGAACGCACCCTGGCCATTCTTAGGACTTTTCTATTGTAAATGAAGCTAAAATTATTGATCAACTTTTTGCACAGTCAAACATAACACGATGGTCTATAATAATGGGCAAAACTCTAAATTTCTATCCAACATTAAGAAAAATTAGAATATTTCTTTTACTTCCCCCCCTTAAAACCCCATATATTTTTGCAGTAGGCTTTCAGATAGTTTGGGTTTTGTGTATTCAAAACCAAAAGCTTTCTAGTGATTCTATTTTTAATATCATTTGACAAAGGGCTATAACACATATGTAGGTGTCAACAGATTTAAATTCTATCTTAGCAGCAAGTCCTAATCTCTGCCATAAGCATCATAAACTTAAAGAGTCAACAGACAGCCAAGGAAAACAAGCACGTTTCAAACAAAAAAGAGAGGGGAAACAATGAAAGGTTAATAGTGTTTATTTCCTATAACTGCTGTGTGGAATCTAAGGTATTTTACTTTGACAAAGCAAAACTAAGAAGGATGTGAATATCAGAGGAAAATAGTAAAAAGACTGCAAGGAGGTATGAAGAATATGTAGGAAGAAATGGAAAGGTCCTGAAGGGAAATTAAAGGCTCTGAGGAAAGGAGAAGGCCTGAGGGATAAGAAAATCTTAGACCCATTGTTAAAAGCAGCCATAGCCTACGGTTAAGCAGGAGCTGAGAGGGCAGAAGACAGCCTATGACCACCGCTGCCAGGTTAATTGTACATAATTACCTGTGGTACACTGCCCACCACCTGCTCGTCAAGTCCTTTCACTGGCTTAAAACACAGATTATAAACCCTTCAGAAAGGAGACCATCTTTTACATTAAGATTTTGGTAATTTCGTAGTTAGCAGAATGGATCAATGATTTCTGATTCGGTTCTCCCTCAACACAAGGATTGCTATTAATCGCGGCACTCTGCAGTCATCATTTACACGGCATGGTTAAAGCAGTGATTTTCCTCCTAAAGCCCACAGACCGCCACGAAATACACATTTCTAGGTCCACAAAAAATAACTAAAACCAACATTCTGTTATAGGCAGACTAATAAATAGACTATGCAGGTGTCCATAGCTCTCCTGGAAAGCACTGAAGCATTAATACATTGAAAAAAGATGAAAGCTACCAGTCTTGTATCATTTCGCAAGAATCAGCAAAGGGGAAAGAGAGACTCTGCCTTTATGGGCAGCACGTCATCTGTGCCTTGTGAGGAAGCTAAGGAGCAGAGGAGGTCCTATGAACTCCAGACACCTCTCACCAGGATGCTGCCTGCTGCCACTTTCTTCCTGCAGGTAGTAAAAGTTTGTCCCTGCAGGTGAGACACACAGATTGGATTAAGAACTCTGCCTCAGGTTTTCAGAATTTGCATAATCTCTATACTATTTTGGGGGTTTTTTGCACACCTATATCTGGAGATATTATACTGTTTGTCTAATTGAATATACGCTGAAGATCGTTTCCTTCGCAGAGCGGGTGTTTCTGGTTTTCAAATAGGTAAATCAGATGTGAAAACAAAAGAGTTCAGCTGCAAGAATTTCTATATATTGGTAAACGACAGAAAATACAGAAACACTCAACATACAGATATTTAATAACGGCATTATAAAAATACAGGAATCTAACCAGAAAGGACCCTTGAGAGACATATAATCCATTTTTTCCTTTAAGTGGGATCAAACCTACCTCTACTATTCCTGGCAGATGTTTGTCTAACCTAATCTTAACAATGCACCATGACGGTGTCCTCAAAACCTCTCTAAGCAACCTGTCTCCACAAATAAGTACCCCTTTAACATTAGAAATGTTTAGAGGATTTTTTAATGTTTTACTGTCTCATCTAAACTTGCCTTGCTGCACTGAAAGTACATTTCTTTTTGTCCTATCCAGAGAGAACAAAAGTTAATATTTGGAGGGGTTGGTTTTCTCTTATTCAGAATAAAGAATAAAATCCTTCTCTCCCTGAGAAGATAAAGATAGGTACCAAGTTTTCATTCCTTCAAAATTTCACTTACCCTCCACAAATTCCCAAAGATTAATAGTGACTCAGCCAGTTCTTCCAATATCCTGGCGCAGATGTCATGATCCAGATAATTTGTTAAATGCCTTTAAGTGTTCTTCCATCTGCCTTTCCACTGTCTAACCTGAGCTTTCATCCACTTATTGCCAGTCTAAATAGCAGTTGGTCAAGTGATAATCTGAGGAATGAAGCTAAGAAAGCTTTCGGTATTTTAGGTTGCATCTGTCCACAACTTTCCCTCTTCACTGAGTGAAAGGTTTTTATTTCTGCTGTTGTACTTGTATAATGATGTATTTTATACTGCATGTTCTTGGTTCGCTTATCTTTGCAAGTCTTGGTTTTTCTGATTTTTTTCTCTCATTCCTATTTCATTCTTTACAATTCATCATTAGTAACTCAACCAAATCTCCACATCCACACTTTTTAGACTTAGAATTTACTTTTAGCTAAACTTTTTCTTATAGCACTTCCTATTCTTCCTCCTCATTGAAATGATTCATACCTGAACATTTAATATAGCTTCTCAGGGAACTGCCAACTGTTCCTAACTCCTTTTTCCATCTCAGACTTGCCTCCTGTGATTAGCAATACCACTGCAGCTGTAAATCTGAAACCACATGCAGAAACCTAACACAACCTTTGCACATAGCAGGGAATGAATTCCAGAAGTGAGAAATGACTTGCAGAACAAATATGAACTCCTTCTATATATATTAACTGGGGAAAGACTCCTTTCAAATGGTATCTGAATTTGTCAGGTTTTGAAATGTGTAACGATGGGTTACATTGAATTGAATCGCAGCAGTCAATGGTGAAGAAAACAGACTTTCATGAAATATGTTACTATAATTCAGGAAGTTGTGTGAAGAATTAGAACCAATTTAAAATTTTAAGACAGCTTTTCTGAATGGCAAGATTCAGCTTAATAAAAGGTTCTGTTGTTAGGACACAGTATTCACTAGATGTCAGGATGGTATGCGTTTACTTAAAATAATAAATGCTAATTATGAATTTACTTATTATTTACTGTTATCAATTATTCTATATTTAATTCTATAATAATATATTTAATAACTATATATTCTTATATATTATTCCTATAATTATGGACAGAAAACAGACAAAGGTATTTCCAACTTATCTTTGTCCTATAAAAGTTTGGATGTTCCCATGGGGACAGAAATAAGGCTCACTAGAGTCACTGCAAAGTCTCAGATTTACCTCAGTGGTGTCTAGATCCACCTTTGATGAGTATGATAAGATGATGTGAAGTGAAAAACTTGAAGATAAACATAATCAAAGCTTGACTGAAGAGCTCTGCAGTTACACACATTTGCTAACAGAGTAGAGGTACATAGCATTGTGGCTCAGATATAGAGAAATAAATAAAGTCTATCCCATAAGTCAAGTCTAAGAAAAGAATAAATCGGTGGTAATGTAGAAAGATCTATGGAGCTGTTTATCCTGTTGGTGTTGAGCCAAGTTATGACTATTGGAGAACATATCATTCAAGTGATTTTTATACTGCTGTATAATGGACTGATTAAATAGGCTTATAAAACATTAAAGAACTTAGAAAAACTACTACAGATTAACAAAAAAGATTTGACACAGGTTCAGGAAAGGGGAAAAAAGGTCTGAAAACATATAGAGAACTCTGCAGGCATCCAATGACTTCTTAAGTCATTGACGCACTCACTACAAGAAACTTCCAAGTCTGTACATGCTGGTTGTTCAAAAAATTGAAAATCCAGAAAGGTAAGCTAAAATTTGTCAGGAATCTTCATAAAAGCACAGAGATTTGCAGGCTGCACAATGGGACATGCACATGCATTTTTTCCAAAATTAAATTATAATATCTTTTCTACCTGAACTGTAAAAAGTTGATATTTAGAGCACATCTCATCTTCTGGGGACCATCACTGTTCCAGACAGCAATGGATTTTGTATTTCATAGCATCACATCTATTTTCAGATAAAGCCAATTAGTCAACGCCCCATCCCAGACAGAGTTTAGTGCCTCTAACAAATAACTTAATACAACACAAAAGGTAAATAGTAACAGCAAGACAACACTACCCTGAAAGAACACAAAATATGTAGCTCTATCCAACAGCAGCTCAGCATTCTCCCATTAAAGTAACTGCCAAAATGTATTATTCTTCTCTTAAAAGACAACATATCATGAAGTGCCAAACTGAAACAGACAACTGAGCCACATACAGCTTTCCCTTCTGCAAAAAGTTTCATAAACTGCTACCTCTTACCTAAGGGAGTGCTAGATGATTCTAAGCTTGAAGAGAACACAATGCTAGAAAAAGTTGATGAGAAACAAGCAGATATTTCTTGGCATTATTGTGTTTCACAGATTTTGTTCCTAGGTACTCAGAAATAACTGAACCAACATTGAAGATACTGAGAACTGAGGTGTTACACAAGTTTAGGACATAAAGAAAACTTCAAAGGAAAACACCTAAAGAATAACGACAGCTTAAAAGGTTCACCTTCCCCCCACCCCGCCCCACCCCCCAATGTCACACAGGTTTTTAGCTTCTTGAAGAAAGAATTTTAAAGCCATTTCTGTGGCACCAGAGGATTGCAGTGTGAGACTTCAGCCCAATAGCTCCAGGGAATTCCTACCCCGTGGCAGGATGAAGGCCAAGCTCCTTTTACTAGCGTGGAGTCTGAACTTACATTGAATGATCAGCAGCTTATAAACAAATATATAAAACATCTACATTTCAACCCGGGCATTGTTTGAGCTTTGCTATAGATACTCCTGAAACAGAGATGTGATCTTTAGGGTACTTGCTGCCCTTGGAAGGGTCAGAGAGAGAACCATTTGGCCCAACAGGTTTAATTAGTGCTTGTACAAGAAAAATGAGAGGACTGAAACTGCCTTTTCCTTTCCAAGACCATTCTCTATTATCCTGTCTGTCCACACAAAAGTCATAGTCTACTTTTTATTCTTCTTTTAGAGCTATTCCTTCTAAAACAGACACATTCGAATTTAGCTCTACAAAATGCTTATGTTCAGCCCTCAGTCTGTAAGTGCCAGAGGCAATACCACCAGATGCGTGACCCCAGAGCTTGGTCATACGCTATTGTAAATATTTACAGTACAAAGAATTACGCTACAGGATCTGGAAAGATGAGATATTCTGATAGTATGGTGGTACTTACTCAACCAGATGTTTATGATCACATTGGAAAAAGGTTATACATCCTGTGGGAATGAGTCAGGAGGAGCTCGAGGTACTCCCAGGGCACAAAAAGCTGCAGGTTACCTCTTCCCAGCTGACATTTGGCAACCGACCACATGCACTTCCAGTCATTTGCATTGCAAAGTGAACAACAGGCATATAAATCACCTAAAATCTCAGACGTTCACCTGACAATGCTACAAAGAGTAGATGATTAACAGCACTTAGCTATGACTAAGCGAGAAGTGACATGAGATTTACTCCATGTTTTACAGTTGATATTTCATTTTTGTTTTCATCTCTGTTGCTTTGCTTTTGCATTATACTTTGTTAATTGCTTCAGGAAATGGTTAGAGTTTTAAGGCTGCCTGGAAATTGGGATGTTTTAAGAGAATGTACTGAAGCGCATTGATCTGAATGATATCAAATCTATTCTTTCCTGACGGTGCATAGCAAGTGACCTTACCTGATTGCACAAGGCTACTGCTCTTCCATTAGTAGTTTACAACTCATGGTTCCAGTTTTCATCCATATTAAATATATTATAAATCTTTAACTTGAGAAGCAGCCAGCCAAGATGCAGGACTCTATAATGTATTGAAACTCCTCTGTTGTTTGAAATTGTGGTTAGCTCCCAGGGACGGCTTTCACTCTGGGCAGGCAAGGGCTCTCTGCTCGAATATGCTGTTAGAAAAGCAGTGACAGGTAGACTTCTTATTTTTTAAACAAACAAACAAACAAAAACACTAACAAAAAAACAAAACAAAACAAAACAAAAAAACCAAACAAAACAAAACAAAAAAACCAAACACACCAAATAACACTTTTATGCAAGTCATCATGAATATACGAACACATGCACCCAGCAGTAGCCTTTATCGAACACAAGTTATCTCCCTAAATATAGCACAGGTACAGGAGCCTAGCTCTGTCTTTTAGCACTTAGTGAGTGACTTTATATCATGATTAGCTGCTTCAGAGAGTATATACAACATTTTAGCTAAAAATTGCATTACTTTTTTTCTTTATTCCTCAGTCAATGGTCTCAAACCCCTACGCAACCTAGTGCTTGACAGCATGTCTGTGCATCATTTGCAATAAGATGTGGAACACAGACCCAAACTCAGAATTGTGCTTTAGCACAGCAGTTTTACCTAAGAAATATATATTTAATGATTTGGTGGGGTTTTATCTGTCATATCCATCATTATTGTGCCACTATAACTAACAAGCATTTTCAGAAGATCCAATAAACTAAGCAGAAAAAGTTCTGTTAATTATTTGAGGCAACCGCTGTCCACAGCATGAGGGCAATTTTTGTCCTTGCCATATCAATCACTGGAAATAGATACGCATTGAGATTTTAGCTTCTCATTTTGTTTCTGAAGCAGCAAACTGTCAGCCATCATTAACTATGTGCAATGTACCTGAATACAAATGAGAAAAGAAATGTCAAGAAAACCTTATCATCTGTAGCATTGCTACCAGACAGTGCAGTAGTACAATGTCCACGTGGAAAAGAATAACCAAAACAGTGTCTACCACTTCTTTTCAACAAATTAAAATCCATGTAGTTTCAACTTAAAAAAATAAAGTCTTTTTCTAATGAAGCTGTAGTGGCTACTTGTAGCCAATTTGTAGTTAATACAGGTAAATATAGATTTGTCTACTTCAGTTCTCCATAGATGAAAAGTGATGAGAGAGGACAGTCGTTATTAAAGCAGGTGTTACAATGAAGAAAAATGGATTAGGATTGTAATTTTCAAAGAAGGCGTTTATGTTTACTTCACAAAACTTGTGCCTGAAAACATCCATGGGGCTGCAGTGCTTTGCACACAGGTTCACCAAGTTTAATTTGGGATGGGCAGGACAAGGAAAATTAATCTGTGCACTGGTTTTTCTCTTCTTGAGAAACAGTTATGAGAACTTCTGAATGTCCTGCCAGAAATACAGCTATTGAGTAGGCAGCCGAAAGCAGCCCATGCCCCATGGATGGAGGAGGAGTGGATGCCTTCAGTCACAGAATCTCCTAGATTGGAAAAGACCTGTAAGATCATCTAGTCCAATCATTAACCTAACACTGACAAGGCCACCACTAAACCATGTCCCTGAGTACTATATCTACATGACCCTTATCCCCCTAAAGGGATGGGGACTCCATCTGCCCTGGGTAATGCATTCCAGTCCCACCAGAGGAGGCAGGTCAGCCCCAAATCCCAGCCTGGTGGAGAGAGGATGCACAGAGTCCTGTCCCGCCTTCCCTCCTCCCTCGTTTCCACTACACTTTCTGTTATTAAAAGCTCATTTTGCTAGAAGATCAGCCTGCGGTTTCTCCATAAGTTGCCTTCTCAGCTCTGCAACCTCTCCAGGGTGGATTAGAGTGGGACTGGGGAGGAACAGCTTTGCTGGGCTGGAGCTGAGCAAAACTGCACCTGAGCAAAACTGCGAAGTCAGAAGAACTGTGCCCAGCTGAGTCAATAAGCCTGGCTGTGCTGGGTGGAGGATATTTACTGATAAAATTATCTGGGGCCCTGAGAAGCCAGCGTTTCCCCCAGGTACAGGAGTCGGCTACAAGTGTTTCAGTTTCCAAATATCAACTTTTTTCATAAGTAAGCTTCATACGTAAATTTCTCTATCAAAAACACAGGAGTTTTGCTTGTCCCATGGATGCAGGTAAGCCCGGAAAGGTTTACAAATTCCTTTTTTTCAGTTCCAATACCTGCAATTGAGTATGATTTTGTAAGGGAGCTTAAACAACATGGTTTATATTTTTTTAAGGCACCCTTAAATATGCCTGAACGTACACTTTCCTGGCTAACGAAATCCATGTTTGTTGGTATTTTGCATACCTGATTTCTGACGCTGTGACACAAACCAGTTACTTGCTGAGGGAATAAGACACTAACAAAACTTCCTAGTAAGTGTGTGCTGTCCAAAAACACAAAATAAACCAAAACTCCAGAGGCCTATGCAGATTTAATTTCCTTTCTCACCGACCTTGCCAAAGAACTCCTTTTCTGCAGTGATCCCCGCACACCACCAAATTTGTGTGAAGATCAGAGGTCTACTTTATGGCGATAGTGCAGCTTTCCTGTTTCATTCCTTGTAGGAGGGAAACTAGAGCAATGGATGCTCATCTTTGCTCATTGGAATAATGACATTACATTGTCATGGACGATATTAAACCTTACCAACAAAAGAAAAGGGTATTTGCTGTATACAAAGAAACACCCACTGTCTTTGCCTTCACACGTCTTACCCAGAAACTATGGACCTGGGACCATGAGAGCTGGACTCAAGGGGAAACGTGCTGCCCCTTGTGTTTCCTCTTACTAATGGATGCTATTCAAAACACAGTTAGAGAACATTTAAAACTGATCCTAACTTCTACAACGAAACTTTCTTGCATGCTGCAGAGGAAATGCTCATACACAAAGTAGCGTCCTCCACATGCCTGAAAGTTTTATTCATCTTCAAGGTGGGGTCTCAATGGTATGTCTGAAACAAAACCTTGTTTCAAAAACCGCTCAGCTTTGCAAACCAATTCTGCACAAACAACATCAAAGGGTTTGTCATGTCTTCATTATCTACGTGAGTTGTTCATTTCACAAATAAGGAGATGGGTATTTATGACTCCAGCTGATTCAGAGCTCCTTCTATGTTACTCCTGAGTCATACACAACCTCCATCACTGAAGTTTTCACAGGCTACACCCTTTCTCTGTGCCTTTAGTCTCCTCCCACAGATATAAGGTGGGGCTCAACTTAGCACTTCAAATCAGAACTTACATAATGGTTCTCTTGCGTTGGGGAAGTCAGAAGAAAATCCATTTCAGTCCTTACAGGTGCATCTGCAGGGCCAAGAGCAAGAAGAAAATCAGCGGAAAAAATTTAGGAAATTCATCTGCAATGAGCAAAACTAAATCCAAGTCCATATACACACAGGAAATGAAATTGCTCCATAAGAATGTACCACTTTTATTTATTAGCTCTCCAGAGATAAACTGCCCTTTAAGACGTGAATTCTGGACATCATGGGTAAGCAATGAGAGAATGAAATTCCAATTACTCACCTTGGGCACCTTGAGAAAAACTCAGAAAATAAACACACCGCTTCTACTGTCCCTAGCAGCCCTACCCATACACAAGGGGCAGAGAGAGTTTGTGATAAAGGGGAATGCCTTCAAGGTCATGTCACCATAATAAGGATGTTTTGTATTTTTGTTTTCCTTTATCCCGAGGCCATTCCACCTGAAGACCAAATGAAGAGTAACCTAATACAGTTTTCCAGTCACCGCAGAAAAGGGCATGATGCTACTTACAAATGAAGAGTAACCTAATACAGTTTTATTACCAGGCTCCGGTAAACCAGGAAACAGATAAACAATGAGTCAAGAAAGAGCGCTCTTATCTACTTAATGTAGACGAGTAAACATATGAAGAGGCCAAGGGGAATCTCTGGTGGAAAGCAATCAACTCTGAACTTTGATCCAATGCAATGGTCACAAGAAACTTCCATGGGGACTGCAGCATGCTTGAAGACAAAGGAAAAAGGGGACATTACGTGGCATAAAAGCATACAGGAAAAAATATTTGCCTGTTTGGTAGAAATGCGTTAATGGAGAAAGTTCAGTTCCTCAGAGTGTGAAGACAGGACATCATAAAAACTACCTCAGTAAATGTTAAACTGGAAAAAAGCATATCAGATAAGAAAGCTGTATGTTTAACTAAATTAGAGGTTGTCATACGTTTTTAGCCAACCTTCATCTCATCTCACATATTATCACACAGCTTAATGAGCACACTCACCTGAGGAAAGCATGCATTCAACCACTTACAGTGACTCCGAGGATCAGCTGCAGGTCACCTCTCACTGTCAAATGAGTCCCCAGGGTCCCCATCAGTTGAAGTGCCTCTGACGCCCGGGTCACTCAGAACAGCCCCTCTGGTGACACTGGGAGGTGAAGGCCATCCCTTCTCTCCATTGTTCATGCCCCCGCACCTGTGCAGCATAGCCACTCATGGAACTGTGCTAGGAAATGGACTAACAAAATGATCTGGGCTGAAATAACTCTCCCAGATGAACTACCTGACAGGCCACAAGCTTTTCCTCCAATTGTCTGTTAAAAACATCCTTTTTTTTTTTCTTTTTTTTTCCTCCAACTACAGCTGCAGCAACTGCTTAGGTGTGCTACAATTTGAAAACAAACATTGTGGATTTTATGCTTTTTATGTGGTTTTGCACACTGTGGGTTTTTTCTGGACCTCCTAGGGATTCTGCTATGGCCATTTTGAACTGATCCCATACCAGGCAGGACCATATAGCAGTGTCTGAAGGAATCAGCTATGAAGAACAAGCTGAAAGACTGAAAAAATAACTTCATGTGCAAATTAGAAACATTCTTGGAAGCATGTTTGCTCTGCAACACTAAAAGCTTAATTCACTTGATGACTTTGAATAAGAACAAGCAGAATTGTTCTCATTTTTCAATACAAAAGATACAACTGCATTGCATTATCTTCTAGTTAGTAACGCTTGCTGAATAATTATATTTTATTGTATCTCATTCTTTTATTATCCTTTTTCTGGAGAAATAAGGAGCATGCGTGATTGTAGGCAAGCAACCACATCTGCTCCAGTGTATTCCATAAAGAAATGTAACTTATAATCACCATTTATTATTTACCAGATTACTTACCAGACAACAAGAGCAGAGCTCCTCAATTTCCTTCCTCAGTGGCAGAGGATGAAGAAAAGAGTGGCAAGTGTTAGTGCAGCATCTCTGAGTGAGATCCCTGTCTGCGCTGCGTAAGAGAAACTCCAGCAGCACCCTGCAGAGCCTGCAGTCCAACACTAGAACTTCTTTAAAGCATGCACACTCGAAGAATTACAGTCAACAGCTCAATGTCCAAGTGGAGACCAGTAACGAGTGGTGTTCCTCAGGGGGCAGTACTGGGACCCGTGCTGTTCAACATCTTTGTTGGTGACATGGACAGCAGGGTTGAGTGCACCCTTAGCAGGTTTGCCGATAATACCAAGCTGTGTGGCGAGGCAGACACACTGGAGGGGAGGGATGCCATCCAGAGGGACCTTGAAAGGCTGGAGAGGCGGGTCCATGCCAACCTCATAAAGTTCAACAAGGCCAAGTGCATGGTCCTACATCCGGGTCAAGGCAATCCCAAGCACAAATACAGGCTTGGTGGTGAATGGATAGAGAGCAGACCCAAGGAGAAGGGCCTGGGGGTGCTGACTGATTAGCAGATCAACATGAGCTGGCAATGTGTGATGACAGCCCAGAAGGCCAACTTCATCCTGGGCGGCATCAAAAGAAGTGTGGCCAGCAGGTCAGGGAAGGTGATTCTGCCCCTCTACTCTACTCTGGTAAGACCACCTGAAGTACTGTGTCCAGCTCTGGAGCCCTCAGCACAGGAAAGACATGGACCTGCTGGAACGGGTCCAGAGGAGGGACACAAAAGTGTTCAGAGGGCTGGAACACCTCTCCTGTGAGGACAGGCTGAGAGAGTTGGGGTTGTTCAGTCTGGAGAAGAGAAGGCTCTGGAGGGAGACCTTATAGCAGCTTTCCAGTATCTGAAGGGGGCCTGCAGAAAAGCTGGGGAAGGACTTAATACAAGGGCATGTAGTGATAGGATGAGGGGGAATGGCTTTACACTGTAAGAGGGTAGATTTAGACTGAACTTTTTAACTCTGAGGGTGGTGAGGCACTGGAACAGGTTGCCCAATGAAGTTGTGGAAGCTCCCTGGGGGTGTTCAAGGCCAGGCTGGATGGGGCTTTGAGCAACCTGGTCTAGTGGGAGGGGGCCCTGCCCATGGCAGGGGGGGGGAACGAGGGGATCTTCAAGGTCCCTTCCAACCTAAACGATTCTATGATTCTACGTGTAGACATGCATGGTCACCTTACAGAGAAAGTTCTCCTAGTAAATCTGTGTGGGAGGAAAGAGGCAAGGTAGAGGTTTCTGCTTGGCATGAGATAGAGATGACCCGAGGGCCACCATGCCAGGCCCAGTCAGAAGAGTACACCTCCAGCATTGACGGAAATAATTTACAGCTCTTGTTTGCTTCTTCCCTCCCCTTATAAATAAGATAAAAGGCATATCATTGCTGGGACACTCCCAGTCTTCTTGAAAACTGCTGGCATTTCATAGCTAAAGACAGGAGTTACATGATGAAATGGGTCATTAAATAAAGCAGCTGCTTTTATTGTAGCACATTAACTTCTGTGTTACTCTGGAAAAAATGCTTACGCTTGGGCTGAGTGCATGCTCCATTCCTCCAAACCCAGCCACTGAGCTTAAACCATTTGTCAAGCATTACAGGAGTCAGATCCACACTATCGGAGGTCACTGACTGCCTCATACATTCATTTGCTACACTTTTTCTTTTTTGTTAAAGCATCCAAGGCACTTCTTTACAGTAACCTGCACATGGTACCCGGCTCTGTTTCTTGTAATGTCATATAGCACTTACGGCATCTGTCAACATCTGTAGCTGCTCCCAGGGTAATCTGGAAGGTGACCCTCAAGGAACAGTAGCCCTGCTGAGGGAGCAGCTTCTTAGGTTTAGGGAATTTGGGTTTAGGTTTAAGGTAAACACACTGCACTTTTGTATGTCAGCCCAGCTGATTTTTGAACACACATAGAAGGACACCTTGCAGGATTCACTGAGCAGGTGGTGCACGTGTGGGTCTGGGAAATGAGACTGGGGCTTTTATCTTCCAGAAAAGACACAGAACACATCTTAAGGAAGGACAACAGAGCACAACAGAAAAAGCATAAAGGGAGATAAAGCAGCAAGGAACAGGGGAACACACTGAAAGTCCACCTCACAGCATGCTCAGTGGTAAAATCAGATCTTTTTAGTTTCTAATCAGATAGATGTTTGAAGCTTACCTTTTTGTTTCTGCATGAGGAAACTCCATGCCACTGCTCAGATGAATAGTCTCCCATCTAACATGCACTTTCAGTTTATGGAAATACAACCTTTAACATTTCAACTGCTTGTATCAAAAGTCATTTTGATACCAGAGGAGAGTTGCTCAGCGTTGTTTCATTGGAAGGGATTTATTTCCACAATTGCAATATGTTTTTCCAACCAAAGGAAAAAATAATGCAACAAAGGTAGAAAGAGACTAACTCCACAGAAGGGCTGTGCAGTAGAATTCTTCAGACTAACTTCATTAAAAGGATTTTGTACTGGGATGTCCTCCCTCTTCTTTTTCAGGTTGGGTTTTTTTTTTTTTTGCATGCACCTGTAGATATTGGCATTGCAATGTGACAGGCAGCCATTGCACCTACTGTCTACAGGTGCAAGTCCCAGATGTGCCCCAGTCCAAGAAGGAGACTTTTAAAGATAAAAGTGCAGCAGCTTCATACACCACAAAGTTACGCTACAGCCTAGGGTGTCCTCATCAGGTGTTTTCAGGACCACGTATACATCTCCTCCTCCCTTGGCACAGCCATTACAGACACAGGCTGGAAAAGCCACTACCAGGTCAGAATGTAACTCCCCACAGCATCCTCCGTGCACTGGGGAGGTCTGCGTAGTGAGGGAAAGCTCCCCTTGTGAAAGGGAAGAAGGTGAAAAAAGAAAAGGATCTGCAGAAACCAGCTGTCCATCTTCTTTTAAGCATCAGTAAGCTAGGAACAGATTTCCTTCCCCATTACAGTAATTTGATTTTTTACTTGACCTGATAGAGCCGGCAATGTGCACTCACAGCCCAGAAAACCAACTGCAACCCAGGCTACACCAAAAGAAGCACAGCCAGGATGTTGAGGGAGCTGACTCTGCCCCTCTACTCCACTCTAGTGAGACCCCACCTGGAGTACTGTGTCCAGCTCTGGGGCCCTCAGCACAGGAAAGACATGGACCTGTTGGAGCGGGTCCAGAGCAGGCCACAAAAATGATCCAAGGGCTGGAGCACGCCTCCTCTGAGGACAGGCTGAGAGAGTTGGGGTTGTTCAGTCTGGAGAAGAGAAGGCTCCAGGGAGACCTTATAGCAGCCTTCCAGTACTTAAAAGGGACGTATAGGAAAGACGGGGAGGAACTCTTTATCAGGGAGTGTAGTGGTAGGATGAGGGGTAGCAATTTTAAACTGGAAGAGTGGAGATTTAGACTAGATATCACAAAGAAATTTTTCACTCTGAGGGTGGTGAGGCACTGGAACAGGTTGCCCAGAGAAGTTGTGGAAGCCACTTCCCTGGAGGTGTTCAAGGCCAGGTTGGATGGGGCTTTGAGCAACCTGGTCTAGTGGGAGGTGTCCCTGCCCACAGCAAGGGGGTTGGAACTAGATGATCTTTAAGGTCCCTTCCAACTCTAACCATTCTATGGTTCTATGATTCCTCACTGCAGCATTGCCTTTCGCAGCTGCCCGAGCAGTGGGCAGGACAGGATGCCTTGTGCCACCTGTGCTGTGAACACATCTCAGTATTTCCCACCAACTGCTACATCTTCTCTTGCACTAACCTCAGCATAAAACACACTGTTTAAGGTTGTCCAAGCCATCAAAAACGTGGAGCTGTCTTGCTGCCTCTTGTCAATATGGGCAATCCAGTCCTGTAGAATAGAGAACTAACCAGGGCCAGGGCAGGACAGAAAGGGACTGGTAATGACTTGGCCAGCATAGCAGCCTTGGAGAGTTTCCTCTGCTCTCAGTAGAGGGATGGAGGATGAGGGACTTGCAGGGAGAGGAAGGACCTGCCAGGGCTGCCCCTCTCACACACAACCCAGGATCCGCTGCAGCAGCTCTCCAGGACTCTGTCAAGGTTGGAGCTTGGCAACAAGGTCATGGTTGTGTCTCTGATTTCCTAGGCACCTGTCTCCTCTGTCTGTGCATGAAACTACATTTCTTGACCTTATTTGGCCCCCCTTTTTTGGTTCCAGCAAGTTAATAAATCACACGAGGTGGAGTAGGGATGGGAGGGGAGGAGGGACTGCTGTGCTCCTCTGCACATAGGCTGATCGGCACTGGGTAACACAGGTCTGCTCCTCCTGTGTCACTCCTCAGCTGAGGTGGCAGTAATTAAAGGTTCTGGGTTGATACTTTTCAAACTCCTCTGTTAGAGAGGCAGAGTTCCTGTGCTCATACCCTTCCACAGCAAAGGAAATTATACTTTAACCCTCAAAGTTAAACATCTATTTCTCCCCAGTATCAAAAACTTTAGTGATTAACCAGAACCTGAAGCTTGCTCCAACAAGGAGATTTACTAACTGCTACTTTGGACTATTGAAATGTAAATTAAAATCTCTTAGGGCTGCATTCTAGCAATTTAATTTCAGGCTGTGCAGAGTTGTGGAGGAATGCCAGAAAACATCTCCATCCCCTTGTAGAAAAGCCAAATTAAAATATGGAAGCTGTTTTAGTCTTTTGCGCTGTCATTATCATAGAATCATAGAATGGTTTGGGTTGGAAGGGACCTTAAAGATCATCTAGTTCCAGCCCCCCATCTATGATTCAACCCCCCCTGCCATTCACCCCATGCTACCTGTGTCAGACAATCAGGGGGTCATCAATAAGTCTCCAAAACACCAATGAACTTTACATGCAGTCTTCATACTGGCTACCAAAACCACTTGTCCACATAAATCCTCCAAGGTGGAGCTGAAGACAACTGGTGCTTTACACCTGTGAAGCATCAACCATCCTAGTATCCACACTGGAGTAAAATGGATGAAGCTTCCTGCAGAAAGACTATGTGGGTGGGAAGAAAATGTATTTCATCAAAAGCTGCTGAAATTGCCAGATTTGTGGACAGGTCTGTGGAGTGTGCAGTGGGAATTCAGGTGCTGAGGTAAGTGTTCCTCTGCTAAACACTATGGTATGAGATAAGTAACGCTAAACTATAACAAAGTTATTTCCCATTGTAAATCTGAAAAGAGAATTAAAAAAATCAATCTTTTCCCCTCATCACAATAGAAGTGAGGCAAGGGAATAAGTCTGGAGGGAGAAAATGCTCTTCAGAAACCATTAGAGTTAAATATAGAATAATTTCAAAACCCAAACATTCATTCCCTCTTCTGCCTCACCCACTCTGTTGCCAGTGCGCAGGATCATTTCTATGGAGTCAGAGGGAGCATATGGGGCAAAAACGTGATCCCGGCAGTCTATGTCAGCCCTGCACATCAGGCTGTCCAGGTGTCTTTTCCCAAAAATCACTGTTAAACAAATACTCCCCAAACACAGCATTACAAGTGACAGGCTGTTCCCAGCACCCCCGACTCCAGTGTCCTGCTAGCCTAGAAACATGGGAGACGCCATCGTTTGCTGTAAGCACAGTCTGTGACAAAATACCTAAGGCTACAAATCAGCCTACATGCTGGTCCACTCTAGAAAAAAAACAGGGCAGTCGGCACCTAGGTTTCTTACTCATTTTTGGGGACCCCACCATCAACAGTGTAACGGAGACACCAGAGCTGTTTTATATTCTATATGCAAGGCAGATTTGCCAGCCAAGGGAGAAGGCAAACCCATATATCCTGACTGCTATTAAAGAAATGTATCCAGCCTACTTTAGTAAAAATAGAAAAAGGTCCTGTATTACATCCCAAAAAGAAAAAAGCTGTGGAACAAAATGTTTATTTAACACTACTGACTGTACCAGAGCAGTAACCCTTCCTCAGAAATTAGGACCAGAGACACAGAATTGCTCAGACGCTTCAGTCTTGTCTCTCCTCAGACCCGCTCTGTCCTTCCATGACCATGAACCTGCTCCATTTCCCACATTTCTTCATTGCAAGTCTCCTCATTGAATTTTGGGTCCCAAAGGCCATCATTCAGGGAGAAAGCTCCAAAATCAGCAGTGCAACCTGTTGCTTTACATAGTGCAAAGGACATACCCATGCAAGGCGAAAGTCTTTCCTTAGCTGCAATAATAATTTGGCATGTGTTCTGTGTCCTTCCACACCGGCGGGTATGTTGTTGATGCGGACAGCAGGGCTGAGCCTGTACCCTGCAGTGTGCCGGCCAAAGGGCTTGTGCCAGGACAGATGGGAGAAGTTTTGGAGGGTTTTGAAAGCAAGATCATTAGAGGTACGTTTCACCACCGCCACCTTCAACAGCAAAAATAAGTCTATAATCACAACTGGTTCATCTCATTATGGGCATAAATTAAAGCTGGAAGTACAGGGAGCAACAAATACTCTGATTTATTGCAACAGGCACCAGTCCTCATTTATAAAAACTTGAATTTGTGCTGTACAGCAGTTCAACAAAAAGCCTCAGTAAGTCATTTGCTATCCAATAGTTACATTGAGTTATCACATGAGCAGCCATTACTCAAGGTGACAGTCTCAGCACAACAAGTCCCTGTTGAGAGCACTTGAGTTTATGTCAACATGAAACAGATGAACCTAATGGATATCCGCCTGGACGAATCCAGTGCCTGCACGTAGCCACAAGCCTGACTGTACACAGTGGGACAAATCAACCGAGCAGTGCATCTCTCCAATATTACTCTCTGCACAGTAAGACTGACATTTTTCTGTTTTTCTTTAGATAGCCTGGGGTTTTGTTGATTTTTTTTTTTTTTGAGGGGGTGAGAAGTAAAAATAACTCCTAATTAACAGCCACCAGTCACATCTGGCAACAGGTTTAGTGTTGGCAGGGCAGTAACCTTTCAGCCTTGAGGCTGTGCCCAGTTCTGGTGCAGGTTAGACCAATCTTGGTGGCTATTCTAACCCAAAACCTCTAATTGTCTTCAACTAATTCTTACCTGTTTTATCAAACATCTTGAAAGTCAAGTTTGCTAAAGCTGCTAGCTGAGAAAGATCAGTATTTCCTCCATGGAGCTCTCTCTCGAATAGGAGATACTTCCTTTCTGCAAGCAGACATCGCTGTTTCTGAGCTGACTCCAAACTATTTTTGTTAAAACCTATAGCTGAACCTCATGGTGCAAAGAGAAGATTCATTCCCTAAGCAAGAATAATAGAGAACAAATAAAATGCACACCAGTTATTTTTCTACTGCCGAAGTTACTTCACTGTCATTTTGCAATACACAATTCTCCAAATTACATACAGAAATTTTCCTTCTTCTTCTAAAAAAAGTAATGAAAGTCAATGTCTGAAAGCAAAATGTGCATCTTCTGACTTTTTTACTGCAGTTTTAGGCTTTTATATCTTCACTGCATATTAGAAGGGAGGGGGGGGACCCAATAAGTAGCTAGCAAGATTGATTTCTGGAGCTGTTATTTAATCTCTGAGGTTTTTTTCAGCACTTAATACAACATAGCCAGTAGGGAACAGTCACATTTTGTGTTCATTCATCTGATTAAGGAGAAAAAGCCACTTCCTACTGCCATGCATTCAGCAGGGGATTAGCCAAATTACCACAGGCTGAGTCATCAGGCCCATAACTGCTCTCCATCCGTCTCTGCACAGCCCTTCAAAGTGGTGAGACGCATGGCATGGCTCTGCGCTGCTGCACCCCCAGCATCCGCGGTGCCACCACCCCCAGAGCAGGGGCCAGCCAGGGCCATCCCCAGCCACTGCCAGCTCACCCGACCCCACTGCGAGAGCGCTGCTCCTGTAGAGCCAGGAGGTGGCAAGGGGCTGAGAAAGTCCTCCTCGCCACAGGTGCTGAGGAAATGTCACCACAGGCAAGCCGGAGGAAAATTACGTCTATCTGGAGTCATTTATTTGGAGCTCCGTTTAAAAGGAACACAAGGCAGATGGGGACGGAATAAATCCACAGTGAGAAGTGAACTGGGATAACAAATAAGAAGACAATACCGAACTCTCTTCTTCAGGGAGCACGTTAATATTCTTATCTAACAATATGTCCCTTCAGTGATAATACAGTGGAAACAATTCAAAATCATATTAATGTAAATAAGGGGTAGCTGTTACTAGAGCTCAGTTTAAATGACAAAGCTCTCTATTAACATGAATTCTTTAGTATCTTCTTCCCTGGATGCGTATATCTAATTTGCAAATAAATTATTTGTGAACTTTATGCTATACATGACCCTGACCTGATCCTGCAGTACTTTTACCCCCAGAGAACCAGAGGTGGGAGGGTTTGGGGGGAGGCTCTCTTCTGAACCATTGCCCAACACTGTGGTGCAGCAACTTCAGTGCTTGATCAGGCAAAACTCCTTTAAAAGGCAATGGTCATTTGCAGAGAGAGTAAAGAGCGAGAGATCAGAGCTCCGCTGTGTGGCATGGCCATGAGGAATTACACCATGTCTCTCTGTCCAAAGATGGAGAACGCCACTTACAGAAACCACAGCAAAATTGGTCGAGTCATCCTCCATCCATCACATCTGCAGCTTCCTTCACAAGGCAGGCAAGATGATGATAAATATGGCATGAGCATACTACACTCTGTCTTTTTCTCAAGCCACAAATAAAGCTGCCTGCAGGATCTGCCTCCCCAGGAGCAAGTGCCAAGGAGAAATCAAGGGAAAACAAAGGGAGCTGGTTAATTGAGTGATGCCCACGTCCCTCAACAGAAATGATCATACAGAATGGAGCATGCAGTCCCAATCTGGCACTGTTTACAAACACAGTGCAACTGGCATCATTTCAGTATCATCGTAACAGGTGAGCACACCTATAGGCTGGGGAGAAAATAACATTTTTATTGACTGACAGATTGTATTACTACGTTACATTGAACATACCATTAAAAACGGAGTGAGCCCTTCCTAAAACATGGCACTGTGCAAAGGTTAGCAGTACAGTGGTCATTTTATCAAGGTTAATTCCTGTCTTTCTCATTTGGGATACATGTTCTGATTGGTATAGTAGTAATTTTTGAGAAATATATGATCTCTAGGTTTTTTTTTTCCAAATCCCTTTTCATCAGCATGCAAGGAAAAAAACAAAACAACAAACACAAACCCAAAACCTTTGAAAAATCTTTGCAAGTCAAGAAAGTCATCCCGTCCAGACATATTTGGCTATTCTACAATATCTGTTGAAGGTCCTTAAGTGACATAAGACTTCATGAGACCTTCTTCAGCCCTTGATTTGACAACACAGAACAGTTACTATCTATGGTATTTGATAAGTAATGGTATTCCATTATTACTTATACCAGTGGACAGTCACCCCACTGTCCACTGCCACCTCCTTTCCCTCTGCACTTCTGGCCTGCCTAAAACCAGATCAGTAAAGTTATTATGCACAAGAAAATTCGACACTTCAGCACTGAAGATTTCGCAGGGATCTGAATTACATCTCTGCTAATTATACATTTAGTTTTCCTCATTCTGACAACCTCATGACTGGCATTTGTTTGCCCTCGGTTTCTGCACTGAGCTGCCATCCCTAAAGCAGCCGGTGCTCAAGTACTCATGGAATACCATTACTCATCAAATACCATAGAGAGTAACTGTTCCGTGTTGTCAAAAACAAGGGCTCAAGAAGGTCTCATGAAGTCTCGTATCACTTAAAGACCTTCAACAGATATTGTAGAATAGCCAAATATGTCTGGATGGGATGATTTTCTTGACTTGCAAAAATTTTTCAAAGGTTTTGGGTTTGTAGTTTGGTTTTCTTTTTTTCCTTGCATGCTGATGAAAAGGGATTTGGAAAAAAAACCCTAGAGATCATATATTTCTCAAAAATTACTACTATACCGATCAGAACATGTATCCCAAATGAGAAAGACGGGAATTAAGTCTCCCCTCTGCCTCTTTTAGACCAGAAACTTACCTTAGAAAAACTATTCCCTCTGAGAAACACATTTCATAAATAAGTCGAAAAAAGAAATTACAGAGGGCACTTTAACTTACCTCCAGCATAAAATTTCTGCTCTGGACTATCAGACAAGGAGCAAAATGATAGCAACTCACATTTAGGTTAGAAAGATGTATATTTAAGATAGTCTTTCATCAAAAGAAGAGCCAACCCTGAGTGCTGGCAGCACCGACCATGGCATCACCTGTCTGTGCAAATGGAAATGTCCTAAACCTGTTCGTTCCTGTCTCCCAAACAACAGCACAAGAATGGAGCTCTTAGGCTTTCTCAAGCCTCGACCTCCCCTCCCATGCCACTTGTGCCTTCCCTGGAGCCAGGATCTGTTCCTCCCCAGATCGACAAGGCTCAGGTCAGCTTCTGGTGCTGAGCAGCTCTGAGCCACCTCTGGAGTTACGTTGGTTCAGTCGTCCCAACTGGCCAGGTGGAGCTCAAATCTCCAAAGGAGCTTTGCTGAAACAATAATCAATAAGAAACTGGAGATATTTCTCCTACTTGTTACATCAGCAGCATGTACACAGGCTTTGCATACAACAAAGACCAGTGAGGAAACATCTGCAGAGTATTCACACATATGTCACTCCACCTTTTTAGACACCACAAACTACCAGTTTTAACAAAAGCTTTACAATCTCCCTAGAGTTCATAAATCTGAGGGCCTATATAATTCTCAGTATCCCTTAAATCCTACTTTACGTTGGACAGAGCCAGCACAGCATTTCTTTCATTGACTACATTACACAGAGCCATAAGACTCCTTGGATGGAGCACAGTTGGGAATGCATTTTGGAGAAGCAAATACGTTACCACGAATTGTGACACTGCTCATGAACACAGAGAGAGAACACCAATGTTGACATGACTAACAAAAACATCTTTACTACACATGGACACACTTGTTCAGTTATAGCCAGTCATTTCTCAAGTACTGCTGAGCTTGGGGCCTTGATAGCAAACGGACAAGTGGAGAGTGGGAATGGAAGATAACCCACTGCCTGGGAAGCTGCTCTCTGTTAAGCAGAACACACTGATATTTCTTACACAAGACAGAAATGCTTACTTGGCTTCTCCTTTGGCAGAGCTGAGTCTGGTGGGAGGAAATGGCAGGAGGAGGACCCTGCCCCAGGTGTTGCGCTGTGCCATGCAGCTCACGCTCCACCCGTGGTCATGGTTGCTGTTGGTTTTCAGAAGCCTGCTCGTTCTTGCAGAAATAGGCTGCTCCCATAAAAGAAAAAACAAAACAAAACAAGAAAAAAACCTCACCAACCTTCAGTGCACAGAACAGATGGAAAGCATGAAATTGTGCATGAAAAAGGGGGAGAAGTATAACCAAAAAGTGGCTTTTCAATTATTCATTTCTTCAAAAGTCTGAAGAAAAGTTAGCCTATAATATTTCTGCAGTCGCTTCAGCCAGCTCACATTCTTGAAATTCCTAGAAATTATAATTTTCAAAACAGCGTTTAAAGGCCATGCTGGATTCCAGACTTCTTTTAATCATGAGACAGAATAATTGGCAGATAACAACGGATAAGGCTAGAAGGAGCCAAGACCCACTGAAGTTGAAAGGTATCTCCAAAAGCTCCAGTAAAATTTGGTCCAGCATGTGCCTTGTACTCTAACCATCCTAAAGGCTGCTGGCAACGACATAGTACAATTTCTCTTTTTTCATAGTGAATTGATAAATACTGCCTCATTTGAAAGCTGGGTGCTTAGTCCTTGGCTCTAATAACACTCCGCAGACTGATGACTGATTAATTGACAGGTATTTTGGGGATACCTAGTGATGAATATCAACAACAAAGTGAAATGTCAGCAAGTGAGTGAAATATATTGCAAGGCTTACGTGGATTATGGGTAGTTGTATTATCAAACAAGAGAACAAACTCAAGGGATAAGCAAGTGTAGAATTAGAGAATCCAGCAGGGTAGTGATAATTAAGTCCAGGGAGATAATTTTATAAACGCAGATTTAACGGCTTTACTCAGACTCTCATCTTCTCTTGTATAACCGGGTAGGTTTATTCAGAGACTGTGTTAGTAATCAACTCCAGTAGAAGTGGAAACGTGAGGAAAAGGGGCTGCACAGAGGAATCGTTAGGTTGAAGAAAAGCAAAATTACAATTTCCCTGCTGCCTGCTAATGACTTAACGACCTCAAATGTGATCCATAGGGGGCTGGAAAAGGAAGCTGTCTTTTGAAATTCAAGCAGGAGTTTCATATCTGTTATGCTAATTTCCAGACACTAATGTGACCAATTTTATACATAAACAACAATTTCATCTGTCATTTTGGACTCCAGTTTCAATCCTTTTCAGTAAAAAAAAACCCAAACAAAAAAAAAATCCCCCCAAAAAACAGCAAGTAAGTAATTATGTCCCTTAGGCTAGAATTGTGACCTTGGTGTCATCTAGCAAACAAGCTGTGTTAATCTCCCAGCTGTAATGCCATGAAAACACACACATCTGTTTATGAGCAGTTGCCTGTTCCTACGTACCTGTTACTGGGTGCATCATATGCACCACCTGACATTCATAATGAGGCTGGCCAGAAAAGAAAAAAATCTGCTTAACAAAATGGTTCATATTCCACCACTGAGTTTTGCCTGTTGTAAGGATGAGCTGGAACAACTGTGCATGGCTTTGGGTAAGGACAGGAGAAAAACACAGTGGCAAGATAATTGCTGTGGATATCCAGTGTTAAATCACCATTCCTTGAGACGTCTGATTTCCCAGCCGTTCCTCTGCCACAATACTGTGCAATCAGTGTTCCCCCCTGCACAGATAAACAAAATGACCAACTTCCAATTTGCAGACTCTGGACCCCTAAGGAGGACATAAAGCGATCTGAAGTTGTCCAAGAAAGGAGATTACAAAAGCAAGCTCCAACACTCTACATATGGTTGGGTGGGGAGGTTTTTCAACGTCCACAAATTGCTAGAAACTGAAATTTTCTAAATGAAGTTTTAAACAGGCTAATGGGCGTGGTAATCGCCAAAATCATGAGGCTTGACCTGCAGACTCATAAAACTGGCACAAGCACCGCTGCCATCAAGGGCTCCCTCAGCCTTTTTGCTGCACACACAAAGCCAGAACCTGAGGACCTTTTGCAACAGACACTCCTTGAAACATTTGCCCAAAACTTTTAATTTCGACAGGTGAGAACTTCCCTATATCAAAAGCTTTCCAATCGCCTGTAATAAACACACGCAGACACAGTTTGCACAAAGCACTTCAATCCTTGCGCTTTGTAAGCTTAGAATCAACAATTCAACTGGAAAATTGAAAAAAAGCTTCGGTATAGTGAGAGACTATAACCGAACAGAATTCTCATAAATCATTATGAGAATAAATATATATTCTTTTTACACATTGTAAAGTCTGATTTCACATTTAAGCAATTGTTTCATTGTAACAGCGCTTAAATATCTATAATTACAGGTTGGTTTCTATTGTTCAGAACATTTTATATGCACACATAAGGCTAACGCTCAGATATAAATCCCAGGCGGTGATTATTCTTAATAGTGCAATTATTTTCTCATCGTAATCACTAGGGTACAATTCCTGTTAAACTATTCAGCATTCCTTGAGAAAGTTAAGTAAAAATCAATCCGATTTACTTTAAGGTAAGGGCATCCTAGCTCTGTTCTCTCCCCCTTCTCTGCTCAAATAAATATAAATGTGTATTAGCTATGGGGAAAATCAATGAAATTATATTAAAGTTGCAATTCAGCCAAGTGTCTGCAAATTCAACTAATTATTTATATTTTGAGTCTTGTTGATGCTGCTGTTATTGAAAAGCTCAATGGCCATCTCTTTAATGTAAACAATATCTGAGGCTTTTACACCTCCACTTCATTAAAGTTGAAACATTTTGTGGCCTAGTTAAGTGGTTTACATAGTTTTCTAATTATTTACTGGAAACTGTGGAAACTGGTTTGGTCTCCTGAAACGCATTTTACAAAGTAGCACATCTTCAATAGGTGCCAATAGCCCAGTACACACGCTGTAAAAAAAGATTTGGATCTTATAAAATCATAACTGACTGTGTTTACTTCCCATAGAGCTTCGTGGAAGAGCTCTTGGTGGAGGTCTAAGAGGAGCGGGTCCCTCCAGACCCCCCACAGCTAGTCCTGCTCCAGGAAGCTGTGTAAAAAAAACACCAAAACCCATAATTCTTCCCATTCCAGCAGTAAGAAAGCAATTAGCCTGATGTTGTAAAACACTGACAGGGATGAGCAAAG